>NC_082600.1:44520028-44823058 GCF_030936135.1 Gavia stellata
GCTCTCTAGACATGCAAATAACAGTATGTGTTTGCTGCCCCTGCATGTGTTTATTGTCCAACCTCCTAACTACCCCCACACTGTCAAAAATACACAGACAGACGCGATCGTAAGATCAGTACTCACCGTCTTTGATTTCTTGGGCAGGTCAATCCTCCTGACTCCCCAGAAACTGAATCTCCTCTACAAGGCAGCTTACACTCACAGGGCTCTAGTGGCAGCAGCACAGGGAACACCCATGATGACTTCGTTATGATTGACTTTGTAAGTGCCCTCATCAGTGCTATCACATAACACCTGCATCTTAGGTGGGCTTCAGGTGCTGGTACAATGGCAAATGATGTAAGAGTAGTTTTCAGTGGGGGTGGAAAAGACCCATGATTCACAGTTGCAAACTAGAGCCTGATGGTCCCCAAACTGCAAAGACACTGATACTTGGAACCAACAGCTACAAATTAAACACTCTTTCAGTTCCCTACCAACACCTGGGCTTGGTATCCTCTCTCTAATGCCTAAAGGAGCCAGATTCTAAGGAACTGCTCTCTTCCAAGTGCTCAGGCAACCACAGATCTTGGCTGTTCTTCAGTTATTTAATCTGCATTATTGCAGCAACAGTTGTAATGCCAAGATGTTTACTGATAGCAGGTAATGATTTTACCTGAGATTATGGCAAAAGGGAAGCCAGTGTTTCTGAATGGGAATTAACAGCAGTATCTTTGATTCTAGAAACCAGCATTTTCAAAAGACGACATTCTTCCAATGGACCTGGGGACGTTTTACCGTGAGTTTCAGAACCCCCCTCAACTCAGCAGCCTCTCCATTGACATTGGAGCGCAGTCTATGGCAGAGGATTTGGTATGGAACCCTAAAATTTCTGTTTGTGGGAATCATACGTACTTTATAATGCTCTCTCTGTTCCTGGTTTGAAAAAAGTCGTATCTTCATAGAATCATAGAACAGTTTGGGTTGGAAGGGACCTGTAAAGGTCATCTCGTCCATCCCCCCTGCAATGAGTGGGGACATCTTCAACTAGATCAGGTTGCTCAGAGCCCCGTCCAACCTGGCCTTGAATGTTTCCAGGGATGGGGCATCTACCACCTCTCCGGGCAACCTGTTCCAGTGTTTCACCACCCTCATGTAAAAAATGTCTTCCTTACATCTAGTCTAAATCTGCCCTCTTTTAGTTTAAAACTATTGCCCCTTGTCCTATCACAACAGACCCTACTAAAAAGTCTGTCCCCATCTTTCTTATGAGCCCCCTTTAAGTACTGAAAGGCTGCAATAAGGTCTCCCTGGAGCCTTCTCTTCTCCAGGCTGAACAACCCCCAACTCAGGCAGAGAGCCTGTCCTCATAGGAGACGTGTTCCATCCCTCTCATCATTTTTGTGGCCTCCTCTGGACCTGCTCCAGCACGTCCATGTCTTCCCTGTACTTCTCAGAAGAGAGACCCTGCCCAAAGGGGGTCCCTCACTAATATGTTCCAGACAAATGTAAATTTGTTTGTGGCACACCTGAGCCTCTGAAACTAGTGTGTTTATCTTCAAGCTGAAAGCTGCTGCCACATGCTTGCTGTGGCTGTCATTGAAACCCCCAAAGCTAATCCTATCTCTGGCATGTCAAACTTAGTGGCAAACTAGGCCTGATCTTGCAGCCTGCGCAGAGGTAAAATCCTGGTGTGGCTGCTTAAAGTCATGTTCAGGTGAGTGCTGTATTGGGCTGGCAGGCGTTGTAACGTACTGTGGGGAAAAATGAATACCAAAGGCTAAGAGCTGCAAGTAGCTTGATGAAGGCAGTGCTACGAGCAGGTTATTGTGCTGCAGCTGGTGGTGGGAATTGCACACGGCGTGCATGGGAAGTGCACCTACTGCTCCTGCAGAACAAACACGCTCTGGGCAGAGTGCCCTTCTCAGGGTCACTTGCTGGATGCTGCCAAAGGACTCCTGGTTTTGTGCACGTAGGAAGGGGAGCCCAGAGCAGTGGAGAGAGGTTGCATGACTCAGAAACAGAATTTTTACCTTAGAGTGTGTGTTTAAAGCTTCCTTTTATCTGCTGTGAATGAGCCCTGATCTGCACTCTTCTTTACCCTTCCAGGACTCGTTACCAGAGAAGCTGGCAGTACACGAGAAAAATGTCAAAGAGTTTGATGCCTTTGTAGAAACCTTGCAGTGAAGCTGTTTTCCAGTTTTGCTGCAGCAGTTCTTCCTCCTCAAGGCATCCTGGAGAATGACGTCAACAAATATCTCTATTGCCCCTGCTCTGCCTTTTGTCTCACTTTGACTAGTTCCTTCCATCAAGTGAACTTTCTTTGATTGCTCTCTTCAACAGCAGATACAGCTCATCTGCTGATTTTCCTCAACTACACCACCACATAGTTCTGGACCGCTTTTCCTGTTCACGGTCAGTTTTGAATTTAAGACTTCATTAGGGACACAGGAAGTCAAACTCCAATGTATGAAACTTACTTTCTCTTCGGTCTTTGTTCTGTGTGGAGGGGCTCTGTGAAAAGTTGCCATATGCTTCCTCCAGAGGTCCTATGGTGTAAGTTCCCTAGGTGTAGCTTCTTGCTAACAGACTTTTTCCTACAGTCTCCGATCCTGTTAGAGCATAGAAAGCTTTGGCTCATTTCCAGGGTCTGTGAGTTCAGCAGATTCAACAGTTTTAAGTCCAGGACATCCATTCCGCGGAACGGGGCATTTCATCCCAACTTCGGTGTGCGTGCCTGGAGCCCAGGGAGAAACGTCAGCTTTGGGACCTGTGTAACACCAGTTACCTTTGTTTTCCTGCTCCTAAGGAACTGGGTCTCTACGCAGTCGTTTTGTATCAGGCCTTCTGTTGCGCAGGCTGATAAGCAGGAATGAAACTACAGAAGCGCTTTCCACATTTCCTTCCTGAGTGTACTGACGCTCAGCCATGCTGAGGTTACCAGTGTTGACTGTTGGCAAGCCTGCACGCAGCAGCTGTGGTGATGCTGAATTCATAGTCTCTGCTTCTGAAATGTAACTGTAAATACTAGGAATCCTATTTCTTTAGGGTTATGTAACTAGGAGTCTTAGTCCAAGATTCTTTCCTCTAACCCTTGCAAACCTTCCTGCTTTATGGTTAATAGATGATCTTAAGAATCAAGAAATATTTATTGCTTTTAAAGAAACCTATATTTAAAAGATGTTCTGTTTTCATGTAGTAGTGCGGGAAATTCTGCCCTGGATCACTGTAGACAGCAAGTGTGCCATTGAACCCTGGCCAGTGAGACTGGTCTCTCTTTGCAGGAAAATATCTAAGATATTTATTTTCTAAGACAGACTTGATTATTCTAATATAATACTCTGTTTTGGGGACTGTGTGTCCATTACATCCAGTCAGGGCCCACTGATAGAATGAAACGCGCACATCAGTGTAGTGGAGTGGCAGGGACTTCGTAAAAAGCTGTATTCTGATGGCATGGATGAATTTGCAGTGTTCTTCAGCCATTCAGAAGGCAGCTTCTTTAAAGAAGCACATTTTTGGGGAGCTTATGGTACTTTTTAATCAGCTGGCTTTTGATTAGCTGAAATTTTATTTTTGTAATGATCTGGCTATGAACAGTGTGACTGGCTGGCAGTGCTCTACGGTTGATTTAGCTGTTGCTTGTCTTTTGCCTGATGTAAGGACGGGAGGAGGAAACAGCAACACTAAACAGAAACTTAGATAAGGTAGGTCTTCTTGTGGTTCTCTCTCCTCCTCCCTTGTGTAACCGGACTGAGCAACTGCAAGACCCCTTACTGTCCTAAAACACTTTTTTTCTTTCTTTCTCCAGAAGTGGGGTTGTGTTGCCTCAGTACTGAGGAACCATCTTAATTTCCTTAGAATGGCTGAGTAACCAGCCTTCTAGTTAGTGCAATGTGACAGCTTCTTCAACTTAGCTTCAGTCCTAATCGAAAGAGATTGCTAGCAGCTGACGGGGGAACCCCACCTCCTCTCTAGAACACTATTTCTGTGCCCCTGCTAGAGCAAGGAACCAAGGTCAGAATAGAGCTTATTGTAAGGTCAGAGCAACGCAATGCTTCGAACTTTACCAGCTGTTTTGTTGAGTGATGTGTTCGGTGGGAGGCCATGTGAGCTCTAAAACTCTAGGTTAGAGCTTTATTGAAGGAAAGCTACCCACCAGAACCTTTTTAGTTTACTCAACCAATTCAACGTTTCAGCAGCCTCACACAGAAATTGCTTAGTCCTTGCAAAATAAGATGCACCAACATTTAAGAAAGCTTCCAAGATAAACAGCTCACAAGAGGGCTTAAGTTACACGGGCTTTAACAAATACTTGATCCCCACAGCCAGAGCCACCTTGTTTTACAGGTGGAAAGGGTCACAGAAGGGTGCAGGAACACAAGGAAGTAACAGATCAGCCGGCTCTCACCTCTGCTCAGGCAGTTGGTCTCTGCTACCTTGTAGGAAGTAGCTCACAGGTGGTCGCCATCACCTTTCTCTTAACATACAGGCTGTGCTTGGGAGAGTGATACAATCCGGGCTGCAAAGCAGCAAAGATGGGCTAAAGTGTTGTTTCACACTGTATTCATGGAGGAGAATAGACTAGGTTGAACTTCATCTCGCCAGTGCTACTGCTGTCCTCTTCTCACCCTGGCAAGCTGTGGAGTTGGCAGAAAGCAGGCCATTCTTGCGAATCCTGTCCAGAAGGTCCCCTGAGCCAAATGCTTGTCCTCATTTGTTGGTGCAGTTCCTAACATGGCTACAGCTCCCCCCATCTTGTAGGGCAGAACGTCAGTGTGGCACACTTTTTTCTACTTCAAAAGGCTGGAAATTTGCCTATATAAGCTGCTAGTGTTGAGCTGGATGGCCATAGCAATAAAGACATTCTCTAGGGCTGAGTTATGTGCCTCTTTTCTGGACATTCCTCAGTTTCAACACATAGTTGCTGCATCTAGGCTCTGAGTTCTCTGACCACTGCAGAGATGCTCTGCTTCAGGAAAGACCTAGCTGCTGCTGTGGCCTGCCACAGATTGTGTTATGAAGGCTGTTTATTTTAGCAGCTGTCTGCTCGATTCTATATTAAGGACAGTATGTATGTAGCTGCTGATTTAGAGATACTTTGGGTGAAGGGGAAGGCTCCTAAATTGTATTGTTTTGGAAATAGTCTCCCATGTACTTCAAGTATTCAAAGAATTTCCAATAAAACTTTTACGTAAGCAACACTCTGTGCTTTTCTCCATGTGTACTAAGAGGTCTGGGATGGTCCCAACCTCTCGCTCTTTCTCCTCCAGGAAACGGGATGGTTGGAGAGCTGCCTGTCAGTGAGTGCAGGATGGAGCAGATTGCTGCCTCCAACGGAGAGGGTAAAATGCACTGCTGTGTTACAGCTGGAGTTAGTCAGCAGGATCCTGGTGAGACCACCTTACTGGAAGGAGAGCAAGGAAGAGACAGAACAGGGGCCTGGCTGGTCCCAAACGCAGGCACAGGGAACAGTCAAACAGTGTTTGGCCCTGGTGACCTCCCCACTGAGTTGGGAAACCGAATTATCTGGATGTCCCACCCCAGCTGAAATACTAACTTGAAAGGGGTGGGGAAAGGGAAAAAAACCACCCCACCAGCAGAATTTGCATTATACTTGGTTGCTACTATGGGCTTAAATGGAGCGTGGGAATGTTTTGATCTGATAGGAGAGTCTGAAGAGAGTAGTAAGATGTGGAAAGAACTAGTGTGGGTATCCCAGCAGCAAGAAATGCTGGGGAAAGAGCAGACTGCTTGCAACAGGTAGTTCATGCCTGTCTGATAACCAAACTTAACAGCTGTATTCTAGTATTGCTTAAAGTTAACCCTATGTAACACGCGATGCCATATACAGTGCTAACACCTTCCCTTTGAAGGAAAGACAAGATGGTAAAAATCTATGTGTAAATGTAACAACTGCTGATTTAAGTTGCAGGGTAAAGGGTGTCTGGTTATTATAAAGAGACAGTGGATGAAGTGGCGGGAATGGGTGGAAAAATAAAGGAGAAAAATGACTGTGTATAGTGGAAGCTTCTACAAAGAAAAACATTCCAGCTTGGGGAACAAGGATAACTATTAAAAGCAATCTTTTCTTAATCTTATCTTCAGGAGGCAACACAGTAAACCGAGTATCCCATTGCAACCATATAGATACTGACCTATCTACACCACGTGCACGTAGATGTGTGCGTATTTATGAGTATCGTTTCACGTGCTTACAAAAGACACTGCACAATGTGGGGGAAGATGAATTGCTGGCAAACTCACATAAACCATCCTGTGAGATCTGGGCCTTACTGCAGGGCCTTCAGCATCTACCCTCTTCACCATGTCACTGGTAAGACAAAGGATTGGAAAAACCATCAGCAAATAAGTGAAAAAGTAAATTTGTCATAGAAGGATGATTAATCACCAAGGTCATGAACAATCAAATACCGTCCAATTGTGAGCCTGTTGTATGTATTTACAAAAAGAAAAATGTTCTCAGAAAAATGCCCTTAAGGCCACAGGGCAGCTACGCCTGAAAACACAGCCAGCTGTGATGGTGTTTATGGTGCGTTAAGTACTGACTGGTTGCACATAGCGTACGTCCTGCCAACTACAGCACCCTGCCAGGGACAGACCCACCTGCTTCCCAGCTCCTCTGAGGCCCCAGGCTCGGCCACGGCAGGTCACTGTCACCAAGCCCAGAGATGGGACCAACTGCTGCACTCGCAGGAGGTTTGAGATGTTGCTGTACAGTCAGCGTATTAACCACACTGGCCCCGTCATAGCGGGCCAACACACTCCAAGGGGTGGAAGAATCGTAAGACTATAGCCAAAAGCACCATCCACGTGAAAAAGCCCAAGAGAAAGTGTAGTAAACCCCTCAACTCTAGAACTGAAGTACTGTCCAGGAACTTACAGCAGGTAAATAAATTAATAAATCAGAATACAAGAACCATATGCAAAGTATTACCTGTGAACAGCTGCCAAAAATAACCTCTGCCTTCTGGTATATGGCTGACAGCTTGTCACGAGTCACGCTGAATAACGCCAACATGCAGAAGGAGAATTGGCAACACTGGGAAGAAGCCCTTAATTGGACGGCTTATCAGGCAGTTTCATAAATGCAAGTGTTAACATCAGCATTAACACATCATCCAGACAACAAGGCCAGTAGCCAGCGCTCTGGCTCCTGCCCGATGGTGATGCTTTTAGCTCCAGTGCTCTCCGTTCTACTCTATTCTCACACCCGCTTGTTGCTACACTTGTATTATTAGTTGTAGTAATCACTTTGCATAGAAAAGCCTTTCTACTAGCCAAAAAGCTTACTGATGTAACCAGCAAATTACACTGTCTTTAGGAAAAGGTAGTTAACTGTATGTGGATCAAGGGGTGGAGATCCCTAACCAGAAGACTATTGTACATCGAGAAGTTAGTGATCCACGTAAGTTGAGATGAGAAGGTGCAGGCCTCTGCTGCACATACCACCTGGCTGCACGATAAAACTTAGCCGGCTAATCCTAATTGGGGAGCCCGCAGATGGCTCCCGCTTGGCACCTGGTGATACCACAACCTGTGCAGCTGCCTTCCTCTGCCTCTGGGAAAGGGCAACCCTAGGCAGATCGCGCATCATGACAGGGAGACGGTAACATGGAAGCCCAACCCTGTTCAGTAAAAAGCCAAACACGCAATACTTAATTTTTGTTTGAATTCCGTTTCCAGCCTGAGGCTCCTGCAAACTAGTATTTCTTCCCAGAGTTACTCACACAGGAGGCATTTCATATTCACTTTCCTCCCTCTCTGCACGGTTGTGGTCGGCAGCGTAGCCAGCCCTACTTCTTTCTGTTTCTTGTAGATGTGCCACAGTTGCTGCCACTTGACAGACACACCTGGATCTGGGATTACATTTTGATTTTTATTGAAATACAAAAAGTGCAAACTGTGAAATACAAGATTGGTGCAGATTAGAAGGAAATAAACAACGTGAACCGTGAAAACCCCAGGCCTGAGCCTGATGAACATCAACAGAAAAGAAGGCAGGGAACACCAGCAACAAAAGCAAAGCCAAAAATTTTGCACAGGAGCCCCCGTGCACAAAAAAGGAAACCAGGACCAAACCTGCCCTCAGCTCTCTCTCAAATTAGTGAACTTTGCCACAAGGCATCCAGATGGCCCCAGCCCCCCTGCACCGCCCAAAAGCTCTGGTGTCAGTACATGGCTTGGGCCGGGGAGCAGGGCACGATCAGAGGCCATTAAGACAGCAGGAGGCTTAGCAGAGGGGAACGGTCTAGGCGGTAAAAAGCAGAGGGTTGAAGTGGAACAAGTACCCCCAACAGGGAGAAATGGCTAATAGCTAACCTGAAAGACGAGCCAGGGAAGAGACCCTTGGGCAGCTCTACAGCAAGGAGAAAACCACAAAGGGCAGTGTCCCCATCAGATAGAGCCCCCCCCATGGCAGAGAAAGCCAGCCCGGCCAGTGCCCTGCCCATGTGCGGAGGCTGACCAGGTGAGGAGGGAATTTAACCCTCTGGGCTTGGCAGATGCAGGCTCTGGTGGCCACCCGCCCAGCGCAGGCTGCAGGCAGGCCCAGGCCAGCGCCTTCCTCAAGTCACAGGAGGGATATTTCAATACAAGGCATTCAGGAGAGCAGACTGCAGAAGCAAAAGCAACCCTGGTTACTGTGCCTGCTCCAGGGCCTCCGGCAGCTCCAGCATGAGGAGCAGCAGAGGAAAGGGGATATTTACACTGGGTCCCTTCCAGGATTTGCAAGCGCTTTCCCACCATGAGCAGTAGCAGCCTTCTGAACACCCTCCAAATCTGCTCCCTGCAGGCACTGAACTGGAGCAGGCTTTTATCCCTGCCTGCAGGGGATGCACCAGTCTCCATTTTGCTAAAAAAGGAAACATTATTTCAAGAATTCACTAAAAAAAAAAAAAAAAAAAAAGAAAAAAAAGAAAAAAAGCACCCACAAAACAAACCCCAGCCAGAACACAGAAACTCGCAGCAATCCCGCCTCTGCCCCTGGAGAGGAGCTAAGTTACCCCAGCACTGCTCCTCTCGCTACTGGACAGGGAACGGTCCTCGCTGCTCTGCAGGGCTGGAACGTGCCACCCTCCCCAGGGAGCCGGGGCTGCGCACAGGGCCGAGGTCTTGTGCCCCGGCACACAGGCACTTCCCCTTCCAAGCTGCTGACCTTGGGCTTGTTTGTCCCAGGAGAAGTTAGCTGGGTTTGCCTTTCCTCTAGCACGATAGAAGCAAGGCCAGTGTCAGCTGCAGAGGCAGTCAGAGCACCAAGGCTCCCCCCATCACAGACCGGGGTTGCCTGCCGGGAAAGAGGGGCTGCACTGGGCTCCCCCAGCCTCCACGCTCCTCCCAGGCTGTCCAGAAAGCCTTACGTCTTAAAACAAACTCTGGGGCAAATACACCTCTCTCCACACTGTCCATCCCAGGAGATTACTCATCACATCAGCTCTGCCAACTTACTCTGGCAGAGATCACAGGTGAATTAGGAGCTGAGTATCTCTACCTCCAAAACATTTATTTGTTTTACTGCTGTGAACTGTTCAGGCTGAAACAATTCATATCCTGGCCAAACAGGGAAGACTCCTACTCTTGGAAGAAGGAGACTAAGCAGCCTTGTAGCCTCCGTAGGGCAAAGTCCCCCAGTATCTAGAAGGGATCAGACCCAGCCCTCTCCTAGAACATCTCTCACTCCAGCCTTAGCAATGCTGTTTCTTACTCGCTGTTCCCACCCACGTGTTGGTGCGCCTCCTCCGAGCCAGTGGGCTGGACCTGCGCTGCCCCACAGAGCTGCCCATGTTCGCACCCATCCCCATTCCAGAGCTTAGCAAAAAGAGCAATTTCCGTAATTCCTGCAGCAGATGTCACTTATTTTGATCACAACTGGGGCACCGACCTTTGGTCAATGTTTAAAGGCAGGCTAAAAGATTATGAAAAAGCGAATTCTATTTAGCATCCAGTAGCTTTTTAAAAATTAGTTCTGCTTGGTCCAAAAGATTTGTCCCTGTGACCAGATGCAGCAGGGAGGACCGGCCCAGGCATGCGGGGCAGAAGGTATAAAGATACAACACACCAGTGAAGTAAGGCTAGAAGCTCCCTATGAACACCCTGCCGGGCCCAGGCTAAGGAGAGGGATCTCTTTTAGCTCAGGTAATGGGAATGCTGCAACCCAAAACCAACAGTGATGCTCCAACAGTACTGCAGCCGCTCTGGGGAGGTGCCAGCCCCCCCCCCGCTCTGAGCCTGCTTTGCGGACAACCCGATCTCTCCAGCCGTGCCCAGGGCACACGGGATGCATCTGACCAGGCTCCCTTGGTAGGATGGAAGGAAGGTATGAACCGAGGAGGAGACAGGGCAAAGGCCCTTGGCATGGAATAGCTGTTCCCTCACAGCTTTGGCACATGAGTGCTCAGTACCTGGGCAGAAATTCGCAATCCAGGCCTGCTGCACCCCAGGGGGAGGGTTAGCCCCAGTCCCTAGACCTTCCCTCAAGGCCATGTTCTCTGTCACGCTGTGCTGGGGAAAGTTCTGCTCAAAAAGAGAACTAGCCAAGGCGGTCTGTGCCAGTCAGCACAGATACATGTGCCTGACGGAGGAGAAGAGGCAGTGATCCTCACAGCGTTCAGCAGTTCAGTTGCCACCAGGGCACTTGCTGCCCGGCATTCACCCCATACCGCAGAGCCGGGTCTGGGGTGAACCTCCCCAGCCGGGCTGGCAAGGCTGCGGGAGGGACAAACACGCCTGAGCTGGGTGACTATGGGAGGCCCCTCACACCCACTACACCCCAGCAAACACTGAATAGTATCTGGAGTGGGTGACCCCAGAGGGGTTTGGGCTTAATTCAGCTTCCTTGTATTGGAGTCTGACCGGTGATACAGCCCACGTGCCGTGAGCTTGTCCTGCACTTGCCTGCCAAAAGCATGGGGTCTAGAGTGGTGTTTGCAAGTGCAGGACATGCTGCTACCTGAAGCACAAGGGCTGCCTGGCTCCATTCCCTGCTTTTGGTGCTTCTGGGGAAAAGCAGGATGCACGTTCAGCGCTGAGAGATGGCACTCGCAGCAAGAACATCTCTGCCACAAAACCCAGCAAGCATGCCCTAGCCCAGACAGCCCAGCCGAGGCAAGGGGGGTGAGCTGGGGCTATTGGGAGCTTAAACAAAAAAAGATCTTTGCTAAGGAAGGGACCAGGAGGGCAGAAAAACTGCATGTGAGGGAAGGAGGAAAGGAAGGCAGGTCATCTGACAGGGCAGCAGAGTGGTGATGAACCCTGGAAGAGCTGCACAGACTGGCAGGTGGGTTAGGACTCCACTCGCAGCAGCTGGGAGACCAGCTCCCCTCCCCATCTGGAGCAGCAGGTCTCCTGCTCGCTTACTTACACACTTTCTCCACCATCTCCACAGCCCTCGCTCTGCTCATCACCCAGAGGATCAATGGTCCCTTTGCACTGGAGCCAGCTTGGTCACAGCTCCAAGACAAGGTGGGAAAGAAGGTGGGCACAGTGTGCTGGTGTGGACTGGCCTGGATTCAGGCCTCCACATCCTCAAAGAGCTCCTTCTGGTGGTCCAGCAGGAACTTGGTAAAGGTATTGATGGGGTTGATGGCTTTTAGGGTGATGGCTACATCTTTGGCCCACAGCAGATTTGGGCCAAACACAACTGCCAGGTTGGTGTTTGTCATCTTGTTTCTGTCACTGTGAGCAGAGACCTGTGTGGGAAGAAAAGAGACCATTGTGAATCGTACAGAACAACACAGCAGCTGCCCTCTACCCTCCCCAAAGACAGAGCTGACAGACTCCCAAGGGCAAATGGGAGGAGAGAAGCTGAAGGCCCAATGCCAGAAGGCGGCTGGGGGAAACACACATGACATCCAGCATTCAGGAGGTGAGGAGCAGTATCTTGCCGTCTGCCACTATGGCTTAACCACCAGGCCATATCATAACAATAGGACCAAGAGCACTGTCAGCCAATATCTCTACAGTCCAGATCACCACTCACAACAAAATGATCTTCCCTCTTGCTAGAATAGCCTTGCAGCAACTTCCAAGGCAGCAGAAAGTTCTGCAGGGCGGATGTGAGGCCCCTCTTCTAGTTTAATATTCTACTCAGGTATTTTGCAGTTGTGCCTCCACCCTGGGGAGTTTTCAGCCTCCCTGGTACAGACCACACGGGCTTAATGCCCACCCGCACCTCTCAGTGTTATGAGAAACAACTGCTTAGGCTAGTTCATCATGATCATCCTTGATCTCTGTATAACAAGAACATAAGGTAAAGAAAGGTAATTTCCTAGCTTGAGACTCACTTCCTCTCAAAGGAAAAGAGGGAGCAGGCAGTCAAAAAGCTGATGCAAGGCACTGGCAACTGAACTAGAACACGGCTGCGCACCTTTGGAGCAGCTCACCTGCACCAGAAAGGCTGTCAGTAAACGGAGCACTTGGTAGTTTTCTTCTGGCAGAGTCTGGAGTGTTTTGCGAACAACGTCCACACGATTCACCTCCTCCACACCTAAAAATCAAGACAGACAGAACAAGGAGGTCCAGGAGGAATCCTCAGCACCCACCCTGATGAAAGCCCTGTTTGCAGTCACAGGGTATCCCACGCAGGACTGCCCTCCCTCCCCGGCCCCCCAAAGGTATCTTTGCCCTCGGCCAGTGCAACATTCGAGGAGTAGCACACACTTGCTACAACTCACTCTGGAAGCTGACAACATGGCTGTAGAGGCCAAACGTGAGGAGGGGCTCAGGTAGCTCCCTCAAGAAGGTCTTGAGAATCACAGCAGGGAGGTGGACATCTTCATACTGCTGGAAATCTACAGGTACACCTGAGAAAGTAGAGCAGAGAGTCAGTGCTTGCTGGCCAAAGCAGGACCTCCTCCAGACAAAGAATGGGACATGGTGGTCAGAGCCCAGAATTAGGGAAGCAGTATTTTAAAGAAGAACATGGAGAGGGTACTGAAGCACCACATCTTCTAGCAGAGTGGAAAAATGGCTCCTAAAAGCATATGCAAAGCATTGCTGAATCCAGCACTACGTCTTTAGAAGTCATCAAATGAAACCGATAACCAAGTTTCTTCCTGGTCATCTTCAGTCCCTCCAGTATAACCAGACTAAGATGGTATATCCCACCCCGAGAAACAGGGAAATTTTCAGGAAGGAAAAGGGCAGCAAGGGGAACGTGAGTGCAAAGGAATATGCTTTCCACACAGCAGAAGTGTCAGAAGTTTCTCCCTTGCAACTCAGGTCATACCCTAATGGGGCCTCACCTAGAGGCCTGTCAGAGAAGGAGAGGAGCCATGATGGACTAGTTCCAACACAGTTCCAGTTGGACAGTAGTAATTAGGGAACGAGAGGGGCTCTGTTGAGTTTGGGCACTTACCCATGTTGTATTTTTGCTGGACCTCCCTGACAACCTGTGTATTTGCTGATCTCCGGAAAATCCCCTCTGTAGCAAGAGCTGTGAAGTTAGACCAGACGGAGAAGAAGGATCAGCCATATGAGAGCCTCTAAAAATGCTGGTCTTAACAATCATAAATCCACGCTGTGGGGCATTCAGACAGATATAAACAAGTCCCTTTTTTAGAGTACGGCAATTCTTTTTGCTTCCACTACCAGGCAAAGGATTGTCACAAGGAGCATTTTGCTATTCTGTGGAGTATGGACAACTGGAAGAAAGAAGTCTCCTAAGCCCTGCACAATCTCTTTTGAAGGCTAACTCACCTAGTTCAGGCCTTTCCACCTTATTCTAGACTGCTGTTGCTCTTTATCTCACCACACTCTAGATAGGAACTTGAATGGAAGGGAGGCCACTGGCACGGAATTGAGAGGGGCTGCAGCTTCCCCTAAACACTTACCATGCTCCTGCAAATGAGCAATGGTGTCTCTGACCACCAGTGGAACAGCAGACTGATCAGGGCTCTTCTCCCTGAGACTGCGGGAAGAGACAAAAGGTTACAAATGACGGGTCAGCCCTGCCCTGCATGCAGCCCCTGAGTCTTGAAGTTGCCCACACAAGCTCTACCACATAGGATCTTGCTGTCCCAGTCCCTGGTTCAGCCAGTATTCCAGCCGCCTCTCCCCTTCACCCATCGTGCTACATCATTCACTGCAGCAAGTATGAGCTCGTTACTACACAACAGGAATATTTCTCTATCTTCTGTAAAAATCATAGCCTGTAGATGCCAGGGCAAAGGGATTCCCAGAAGGCAAGGCTGCTAGTTATGAATCTGGTGAAAAGCGTTAAGCTTCCTTTTTCCTTCCCCACAGGAGCAAGGGCAGAAAGAAGCTGACACATGACAGAAATATATATGGGATAATTTTACCCACCCCACTCCTGTAATGGAAGATATATCAACCAGTGGCTGTCAGGGAAGACCTAGTGATGCCAAGGTGTTCACTGCCACCCTCACATTCGATTGCCTATACCACTTGATAGCATGGAGCTGTTCACCCCCCTCAGGCTACTAACAAACTCAGGCACCCAGCACCATGGGGGTTACATCTGGAAATGTGTTGTAGCTGGGGAATGTGTTCCCAGATTGCTTCAGAGGATCTGTCTGGCCACACACTGGCTCCTCCTCATTCCCCTGGGAGGCAAAAATCACACTCAACGTTAAAAATACCTTCAACACTTAGCCAGTATCACTAGCCCTTGCCAGTGTCTGTGTTTGCCTGTGTCACCGTGCAGGAATGAGGGGTGGGAATCAGTACAAGGGTGAATAGAAGTGCTTTTAAAATAGAATTTACGGTATGGAAAAAAACTAAGGAACAGATCTGCAGCACTGCTCATTCAAAATAGCACAGCCCTAAAGACACCTTTCCATCAGCCTCCTACAGACTTCCTTTGCTTAAAGGAAGTTTCTAGCGGCATAAAGGCATCCCCACGGCCCTTATTTTGCTCCTCCCTTAGTTACCCTTAGCTGCAGAAACAAGCTCATCCTAATTTAGATACAATCTAGCTGGGGAGTCAAGAGGGTGGAACTGAACTGAGGCAGCCAGGATCTGGCTGAGTTCCTCAGAAGAATGATTAAAGCTTTGTGGGAAGTCTGAACTGCAAGAAGCTCTACAGCCGCTTTTGCTGCTGTTCAGTTATAAATACAGTGACCTTATATCAAGCAAGTCAGGGCAAAAGCAACACAATCCAGATACTCACTGCTGGAGCGAGACTCCAAACTGCTGGTTTGGCAGCGGTGGGCGCGGGGGTGTTGGCTTCTGGGGCACTTGTGAAGGTTTCTGCAGGGATCTCAGATATTCATCGTATCTGTGGCAAAACACAGACTAGTAAAAAGCCACTCCACCCCCCAGAAAGAGCATCAACCCAGCACTGCATGTGACCCACCGCACACCCACTGGTAACAGCTCCAGCCTAGCACGGTTGATTCCACCTATGCAAAGACAGGACAGGCAGCTCTGGAGCACAGGGGCAACAAGAACAAACATCTGGTTGCCAGAAAAAAGCAGGGAGAAAGGAGTATCTCTCTGGAATCAGGAGCTGGAGTAGCTGAGGATGACAGACAGCGTGGGCAGGAGGCCAGGACAGCACTGCTTGTGATGAGACAGTTGCATGTGTGCGTGAGGGACAGGGAATCAATCTGGTAGGACCAAGATTGTGGCAATTTTTGGGAAGCCCCAAAGACAAGCTGAACTGTGCAGAGTGAGCAAAGCAGGTGCCCAGATGCAGCAGATGCGCACCACGAGCTCCAGGTCAGTGTTAAGGTCAGCAGCTTGCAGAAAGCCCCTGAGGGGTGAGTGGGAGAGGCAGGATTGGTGCTCCACTGGAGGAGGATTTTTAACTCAAGGACAGAACTGGGCACTGGGACCAAGGACACATAGGAAGGAGCATGGAGAGAAACAATAGGCTTTAAGGCAATTTGTCACCGCTCCCTCCAAAACCACTGCCTGAGTGGAACAATCTCTTCTTCCCCTTGCCATTCCTCTAGAAAAGTCCCCTCTCACAGAGCCCTAAGCAAATGGGAGACAGGCAGTGTTCTCACTTCAGCACTTGGCTTGGGATCCCCAACTGTTCCAGCTTCACATACTCCTCCAGCTCACTAAGGAAGTTCACATAAAAAATCTTTCGTCCAAACTTAAAGCTGAAAAACAGGAGAAAAGTAGGTATGTGAGGAATCAGGAAATCCAGTATCAGAACGGACTTCTTGCAGGTAAGGAGAGCAGAGGTCTGCAAGAGACATCAATGGGGCAAAGGGGCAGGTACGGCTGAGCAGCAGAGATGTCGCCCACATAGCTCTCCAACTCCATATATTTTACCAGGAGATGCCAAGACTTCCCAAGTCACGTTCGAAGCCCTAGCAGCAGCAGGCTCCCTAAAACACTGGATTTTTCCTTCCTAAGTTCAGCAGTAGGCTGGAGAAAGTTTTGTTTTCTTTTATTTCAGAGTTAGGATTCCAGCATCAACACAATGAACTAAATATAATTTGGACTGATGCTCTCACTTCCTTTTTCGCTATTAGTGGAGACTGCAACACTTCTGCTTGGCTGGATAGAAAGGGAGCAGCACAGAGCTGCAAACTCTGTAGGTTCCCAAAGCAGTACTTCCTGAGTTCAGAAATATGCAGACACAAGAAGAGGGGGAGATAGCATAGGGTGAGAGACTCCAGGGTAGGCTTAGCAGCCTGGGCTCATCTTGTGCCCCACTGAGAACGCCCCATTATTCCCCTGCAGTGTGAGGATGCGGGTGAGCCTCCTATAGTGCTTCCTACCTGATCAGAGGCTTGAAGAGAATCAGCAGGGTCTTGATGAACATGGTTGGGTGCACAATATACAAGGCTTTGATGTTCTTCTTGTACCTGCCGAGAGAAGCTAAGTAAGGACGAGCTGCACTTTAAGAAGAGGAACCAACCCTTCCACAAGATTAAGGCATCCTGAGTGCTCCATTCCTTTTCGACTGAGCTTCACCACTCCCCAGCACCCACAGCCTCTGCTCTCCCATGTTTTCTAGCTGTGTCAGGCCACTCAGCAGCCTAAGGGCATGCTCTACTGTATTCCAGGATTCACCGAGAAGCAGCGAGCAGCCTCACCAGGAAGCAACAACTATACCATGGGGCTGACACACTTGCACTGGGTCCTGGTTTTGCTGCTTGCCTGTTGGCCTAAAGGATGTAGCTACAAAAGGAGCTGTTTATCCCATGATTCAGCCTGCATTAAACAACAACCCACCTCCATAAGCAGCAGAAATAAGTGATAGTAAATTATGATCACCAAGCTACATGAGGGGCCTGGGTAAGATCTTTTATGTTAGGCTAAGGAACAGCATGTTATATCCTTTCTTGCTGCAGCCTTACTCACTTGCGATCAAATTCCCTGTAGGCATCCCGCAGCCAGCTCAGGGATGGCTTGTTCTCACTGGTCAGGCCATGGTGCAGGTACACCAGTGTGTAATCACTCTCCACATACTGGTCCAGTGTGAATTTCAGGTACCTGAGAAGAGACAGCTGCTGAACTCACTTCATGCTCTGCCACAGAGAGGCTCTTCCTCCCTTTGGAACTCACTTTTGTGTGCTATAGCAGAGGATTTGCATCCCCAGCAACGGAGGTAATCACTTTAGGAGGACATGTCCAACGAAAGAAGCTACTGCAGACAGATCTGGCCTGAGGAATCCAGCACCTGGGAATCATGTCAGGCTTAAGAAGTTAACAGCAGCCTCCTAAGACACTACTCACCCCAGCAGTTTCACGTGATCAAGTTGATGACTTGGGGGCATCCGGCAGGCACTGAACAAAATTACTTTCCTTCCATATTTGTCATCACCTGTAGATGAAATGCCAGAGATTACAGGGAGTTTAAGGACTACATTGTGGTCCTGGCAGCAAGGGGTAAACAGAGAATGGGAAACCGCCATAACAAGGCAAAAATCTGGATTGCTGCAGCTGCCAGCAAAGCTAAACCTGAATTTCAGCAGAGTTACCATGGGCCTAGTACGGAAGCAGAAACCTGAACACCAAGCGCCTGGCAAGTCAACGATGCGAATGGAGAACAGAGTCCATGCTCCAACCCTGAAAGAAGAGGAAGGACTGGAAGCCAGGATGCCTCGGGGCACGTAGGGATGGAGGCAGAGTGCTCAGAGCATTAATCCTGCAACGCTGCCCCGGGCACTGCTCCTGATGCACGTGTGCCCAGGGAGACACAGGGAGAACTGCCCCTCATAGGCACAATAACCACTCCTTCTGTCTTGCACGCAGTCCCAGACTAACTGCTTGTGGTCTGGTGCATTTGTTTCTTTCTTCATCTGAAGCTTAGTCCTGCACACAGAACAAAGCCATTTCATACCCTGGAAACCAAGAAATTCCTAGAAACAGGGCAGTCCCAGCCACATCCCAGAGATGAGAAGCAAGCATCGTCATAAGCCTCTTCTACAGATGGATCAAGTGGGGCTGCTGGATTCTCCAGGGGGATTGCAGAACAAGCTGTTCACCGCTTCCTAGATTTCCCGTCCATAAAGATATTTTTCCAACCTGAGCTGGAAGGAGCTGCAAAGTGCAGCACAACAAAGCATTCTGTGTAAAAACCCAGCAGAAAACAGTCCCCATCACACTGGAGCCAAATAACCAATAAAGCACCCTCATCTTGGGGAGAACACTCCCAGTCACCACTTGAGGCTTCAGAGACAACAAGCCAAGTTCTCCCCAAAGCAAGTCTTCATACATAGGTGGACTTCTGCCAGCAGAGACCTCAGCCCCACAAACAAAACCCGAGCAGATGGGCATGGACAAGCTTAGCAGGCAGGCTAGGGGAATTGAGAGTTTTAGATAAGTAAGAACCAGGTCACAAATCTTTTGGATATAAGGAGTTTGAGGGAAAGTCTGGTTCTCCCCCAGACAGAACACCCAATCCATTTCCATAAGGATGACTTGCTTTTTAGCACCGGTGGAGATGAAACAGTTCCTTTGCTGTGAAGGGTTAAAGTCTTCCCATCTTTCTTGCTGGTCACCCTGCTCCAAGAGCTATGTTTTCTTGTCAAGAAGGAACATGGAGCAGTGGAAGGGGCTACTGAGGTTATACTCAACAACACCCTCCTTCTTCCCCAATGGCACAACCATCTCGTACAGGCCACAGCACAGAAGAGCACCAAGGATCGCTACTTACGCGGGATAGCCCTGTGGTACATCATTCCTCTTGCAATATATCCTTTTCCCCACACTGATTTACAATACTGAGAACATGCAGCCATTTTCTCACCTTTGCATGGGCTCTGGCCCTCAACTACCGCTTGGTTACACTTGCCATGCAGCAACTGAGATCTCAAACTGAACCCTGGAACAGCAAACGTGAAGTTTCTGGGAACGCTGCCTGTTAGTAACAGATGACCACTTGGTGCTGCAAATGGCAGCCAGAGAACTCACATACACCAGCCATGACATTAAGATGCCACTAACCCTCTTTTACCCCCATCCTGGCCGGAAGAACAGATTCTCTTGCTACTTGTTCATTTGTATTTTTCCCTCCCAAGTCCCATTATCAGGTCACTCACCAGACAACACAAGAGACAGAATTCACTGATGCACACAAGCCAGAACCTCTACAAAAGCTAGGGACACTGAGGCAGCACTAGGTACAGACCAGGAAAAGGGTGGCATATGCCATCACATTGACATACACATGCGGAGGTAAGGGGCAATTAGGGAGGATGCATGACCCAGAATGCAGGACTAGGAGAGAGTGATGCAAGGCTTATCTGGAACAACCAGATACAGTCACAGCCAGGCCACAAGACCAACATCACATTGCATATCCCACGGTAGCCCACTCTCTGCCTAGGCCAGAGTTTCTTGGTAGCTTGCTGTGAGCTTTAGGGCTGGGTCTAATGCACATAAGCTGTCTATAAAACAAAGATGCAGGTTACAACATCCTGGGCAGGGAATATGGTATATTGTGATTCTTCCCAGTGGTCTTGAGCCACTCGCATGTCTCCGTCTGGAAGACAAAGGGTCCTGCCTGCACAGAGCAGCAAGAAGACGGTAGCATCTGAGAATCCGATGAGTTTTGTAGTGATGAAAGAGAATGGTCAGAAAGACTACGGATCTTTGCAGATCATAGCTCTGTGCTAAAGTCAGAATAGGTGCTATCTTCAGTTAACTGAGAGGCTGCATTTCACACCAGAGTGGATGGTCTGAGGGCCAGAAGCAGACTGGAAGCTTGATCAAGGCAGGCCTTGGTTGTGAAGAACTGCAGTACAGCATCATGTTCATGCGATGTTGTGGGTGGCCACACATGCAGCTCAAGCTCCTGGGCGCTGATTTCCAGACCTGACAAGCCACAACTCAGGAACCACATAGCTTAAACACCTTCCTCTGGAAGGACATGAAATCCTATGGCAGGGCCTATGCAAAGTCTAGAATCTTGTTCCTTATATAGCCTTGGTGAAAAGGTCTGGGATCGCCGGTAAAAAAAAAAAAACAAACAGGTGATCCATGACTCTGCCAAAGGGGAGATGGCGTGTTTCCCCTTGATAATTTCCAGGGCCAAGTACACCAAAAGACAATCTATAGTCCCCTGGATAACTGAAAAAGGAGTGGCCCGTTTTGCCTTCCAAATCAGAATGGATTTATGCATGAGACCTACACAGGAACCAGCATGCCCATTACTGAGTTCTGGGTTTCACTCCAGTTTCATCACACTGAGCTCAGCCTGTCAACACAGACACTGAAAACAACCAACTGCCAATCTTGTTTCCGCCTGACATATATGAGATCAGTCTGGTTCCTCCAGACATGACAGAATTCAAAATTCAGCATCAAAGCTGAACAATCAGTTGTTCCAACTTATAAACAAGAACCTAAAGCCCATTCCATGCGTTCTTGGCTGTTGGAGGGAACTGCTTGCAGGTGGCCTCTCTGCCTCCAACCGAACAGATTCTTACCGCGTTTGAGCTTTCCCAGATGCTCCATCCCTTACACTGTTTGCTTTCCTGTTTGCAATATTAATCGTACGTATCTAGGTTTTCACCCCTTGTTTGCAATTGCAAATGGCTAAAGTTTCCACTGAACACAACTATAGACCATGAAGTAATCACTCAGTTTCTCAGGCTGTCTCCTACCTCTCCCAGATGAGGAATGCTCAATAGTTCACAACAAATCAACAAAGAAGCAATTATATATCATCAGTACTCACAGAGCACCCCAACAATGTGCATACCTTTGTGAGTAAGTTCATACATAAAAAATATTTTCATTCTACACTGGAATTAAACTACCTCCCTATAGGATGTAATTCAGATATATATATATTTTTTAACAACAAAGAGCAAGACAGTAGCCAATGGGCAAAGCCTCTCCAGTCAAGACAGCTGCTCATCTAAAGAGGTATTAACTTGTAGCACTGATGGACATGCTAATTCTCCTGAACATTGTTACGGTGCTTTTAAGGCCCAAACCCAGTTTTTCCTCTCACCCGAAGAGCAGCGTTTCCAGTGCACTTCTGAGACAAGGGGCAAGGAACACCATTGCTGTGGTTCCAAGCCATCGGTGCAGGACCATACTTCTAAAAGGGCTGAAGCTTAAATACTGAAGCTAATGTTTCAGACTGAAACCTGCAGCAGTACAAACGTATCAGAGCAGAAATTCATATCAAGGTAGCAGTACTGTCCTGAGACAGGACTCTCACTTAAATAAGTCTGTACAGCCAACACGGGAAATACATGCTTGACTTGCAAATCCTGCTCTGTATTTCTAGGTATTTCTCCTGAAATATATCCATTTCACTTTATGCCATGATTGGAGGCTGACATACTACTCACTGGCAGCATAACTGCAGTCCAGGGACCCTGCTCATTCCTACCTTCATCAGGTACCCTTGGCTGAGGACCCACCTCGATGAAAGATTCAAATGGGAATATCCTGGTACTTTGATATAGAGAGAATACAGACGGATAAAACTTGCCACCAAAAGCTAGTGTTATTGGTAAAACAGCAAAGTTAACAGAGTTCAGGGTCAAGGAGAGGACACCACTACATAATTCTGGGACGTTACTACCCAAGTTTCACAAAGCTTAGGATGTTTATCAGAGCCACTGTCAGTAAAACACTTCTCTAAGGTAATTTCAGGTTTCTGCTAAGCTTATGACAGAGCTGGGCAGTGTTTAAGTACACTAGATATTAGTTGCCTGTTGAATTCCAAAGTGGATTTAGACCCTCAGGGAAAGAAGGTAAGCTCACACAAGTAGTATTTTAATACATGACATCTTCCACCTAGATACTCCCAATAGCCAAACACTGCCAGAATCATAAAGCCTTACTAAGTGACTACAGCTCTAACTGATACAAAATATACTAGAGGGTCAGATTAAAGAATGCAAAATGGGAGGATGCCTGAGAGCAGGGGAAATGGGGGAGAAGAGCCCATGTAATGAGGCAGCGAGGATCAGCATTTCCACGGACCGTGCGAAGGTCTTGGCCTGCTGTTCAGAAACAGCAGAAAGAATTTCACATCAAAAGAAGTTTTCATCTGCACCGAGAAGTGTGAAAGCACTGGCAGCCAAACTCTTAAGGCTTGGGACTGAAGTCCAGAGAGTATTAACAAATGCTCAGCAAGCACAGAGCAGTCTAGTACAGCTTCAGGCTATAATGAGCAACAAGTTACCAAAACACAACATCTCTGCAGCCAAATGGAGAAGAAATACGTAACAGTTGCTTTCAGCTGGAGAATCCAGTTTAAGCGCCAGCTGCTTAGCATGTGAGTGCAGCAGCAGATCATATGAAGGAAAAGGAAGCAATCCTAGGATGAACTTCCAAAGCACACATGATAACGAGGTAAATCTGAGTTCAAACTGAACTGGTCCAAGCAAGCCACCACCATGACAGAAGAGGAACAGGATTTACACTGAGACCCAAGAGCCCCGAAGTGCCCAAAGTAAAGCCCAAACGCCAAATTTGGCTCAGATGATTCTGCTGTGCCCGAGGCAGAGGTGCAGCCCTCAGACGACAATTTTGTGCAGCCTTTGGATTCCTGAAAAGTTGTCAGTGCAGCCTAAGGCTGAGCAAAGTTTGGGCTCCCCTGAGACAGTCCAGCTACAGGCCACGGTCATGCTAAAGAAATGCCATGATCTACAGTACCAAATGTTAGTGCCACAAAAAATCTACCTACCTGGTTGGGCCCCATCAAGTGCACCCTGGTCTGGAGGAACAGAAACAAAGTTATAGCAAGCCAAGCTTCGCACCCTTTCCCAGAAAGTAGTAATCTTGAGCATAAAGTCTCCAAGTCTAGCCAGACTGCCGCTGGGATGCATTTATCTGCTGTCTTGCAGCAGTCAAGCTCCTTCTAGTCCATCTTTCCCCCATGCTCCTCTCCAAAGCAACCTTATCTAACAATTAGAGGCGGTAACAGCAACCCATGATTCCTGAATCTCTTTCTTGAATTTGCAACTAATTCTGTATAATCATAGTCAAATTTCCGGCCCTTACTGTTACGCTTCCCCTACCACCAAAATGGCAACTGCCATACTGCCACTTTTAAAAGGGTTAAATGCAGCTAATTCTGAATGTCAAGGTCCTTTGAACAACTTCAGAAGTGTATAGAGAATGGCATCATACTGTATGAATAACACATCCAACAGACTGTTTTGCAAGAAGCTAAAGTTCACTAATAAGCTGAACGTGGGGACAATTTAGATCTTCAACACACCCATAGCTTTAAAAAAAAAAATTAGTAGATTCTGAATATTAAAAGAAAAAAACCCAAACTGCCAATTATAAAAAAAAAAAAGAAAAAGTAGGTTTCTCTGGACAGGGAGGGGTCTATGAAGGCATTTATGGCCATGCCTGGCCCCTTTCCATCACTCCCACACCTATATACTCAACAGACCCGCATGGGCCTATCAAGACAGGAGCCTGAGCAGAGCAGGGCTCTAGAAAGAAACTCTCCATTCCTTTGGTCTCCCTTAGAAACTTAGAATCCCTTAGAAACTCTCCATTCCCTTGATCTCATATGCCAAAACATGGTGCACAAGCTGGGCTTGCTCTGGATGGGCCCAATTCTACAGAAGCAGCTCATCATTCCATACTATACAAATACTCTTTTTTAAAAAACAAAAAAAAGGAAAAAGGTCAAAGCCAGAAACTACATCCAAAAGCAGCTGAAATGCAGACACCCTGTATTAGTGGAGCCAATAATAACGTACCATACTAGAAGGGAAAAGGACCCTTGTTATCAGAGGCCTTTGCTGAGCCCATTAGCCACCAAAAACACACTACAACATACTTTCAACACAAGTTTTGGCTGCAACTTCTACCCTTGCCTGCTTAGTGAAACAACAGCTGCTGGTGCTCCAAGACTGATTTTACCTCCCCATGTCAATCACCCACAGCAGCAGCAAGTCATCAGCACCGGTTACAACTTTGGCACCTGCAGCCAACAGCCAGCCACTATGCTTTCCAGGTAAGTTTGGTGCCAGATTCATCACTGAGAAAAGATTCACTGTTGAAACTGCAGTTTCAATCTAGTAACGCACAAGAAGGTACACCCACAGCTCTCCACCTTGCTCTTCCACTTCAATCGCAGGTCTTACGCACGCTAGCATCACACCTTCTCTGCAAGGGCAGTCCTGCAGACTGCCAATTAATAGTGTGAGGCAGCAGATTTCCCACAAAAACTAGCAGAAACACGCTCTGAGCTTCAGCAAAGGTATGAAGTCACTGGGCAGCTGAAGTAAATAGTGATGGCCAGCCTCCTGACAACTCCCACGCCAACTTCTACGCCAACTTCTAGCCTCCACAGCAACGGAAAATTCACATGCCAATCTTATGTGAAGCCCCAGTTTTCTTATCCCAAAAGGAAGAAAGCCAATTATTGTGTAAAATGGGAATGCTGATGCACATCATAGCTATAGGTTTGCATATTGACCACAAAGGCAAGACCAGTATTTGGGACTGGGCAGAAGAACGAGGGAGGAACACCTTGCCAGAGAGCTGTCAGGAGCCCTGCTCTTCCCGCACAGCCCCAGGTTTCCAGTAGGCACTGCCATCTCCAGAGACCTCCTTCAGACTTTATTAACTATCTGCCATATTCTTGCAATTCAGCCTCTGCTGAAGTTCAGGGCCAAGATTATGTCACCCTAGCCTGCCTCAACCCCCAGGGAGATGGAAGCAGCACCTTTACCATGTAAGAATTAGCAGGAGGATACAGAAACTCTTAAATGTAACAGAAATTTGGGAGAGTTCCTCAACAGCCTTCAACCAGAAGCCTGCGTTTCCTCCGAACGCTACATGATGTGAGCAAGGAAAAAACCCACACTTTGCAGAAGTTGTTTGCGCAGTGAAATCGAGCTGCCACTGCTCCAACTTCTAGCCACACGTAAAGATGAATTTCTCTGCTATAACGCTCACAAAAAGAGGACCTCAGAGTCAAGAAGAGCACAACCACGCAGAGACCTCTGCAGAGCCCGCGTAAAACGCTCCAGAAACACACACCTTAAGGCAGGTCTGAAAGGATAGGCAGAGTATCCTCTCTTTCCTTCAGAAAAGCATTGAATCCCAGAACCAAAAGAAGGTTTCCCAAAACTAGAATATTCTGATTCATAACAATGCCACGGTACTCCCTCGGAACTGTGGCCTGGATGCCTTTTGCTGCCTTCTCCCTGTGATGCACCACCGCACGGGACAGCAATGACATGCCTGCTCCTTCCCCACGGACAGCCTCTTCCACGAAGATCCCAGTCCCCAGAAGAGACAGGAGCGTAGGGCACAAAGGAGAGTCTCCACGAAACTGCTGCGCTATTTTTAAGTGAAAACCAAAACCCTTATTTTTCTAGCAAATTCTGCAAAATGTTTTTCAGTATTATTTTCCCTCGAGGCCAGATAGCCAGGACATTCAAATGCAGTGTGCCTTGAACTGAATCAGAAATTAAGGTCAGCTAGAAAACGACTGCCCTAACTTTTTGTCATCAAAGCTGGGCTTTTAATAAGTTATTAACACCATGCACCCATCCCGCAAGAAGCAATTACTTTTCTGACCACGCAGGATAACCCTGGGATCATGGAGTTCAGCCCGAGGATGGGAACCAGCCTTCTGCTTTTGTCTCAAAATAGCATCATCATCCCAGAATATATTTCAGGGAAGGCAGGAACAGAGTTAGCCATATGCTTTCTACTCTGAAGTGAGTGCAGAACAGGGAAGGACATGCAAGAGAAAGCTCATAAATCAGCAGAATGGATAAAACTACCCTTGATCTGCTGCCATTTGCTAATATTTACAAGAGAACCGGGGTGGAGCTATTTTGTTTCAGGCTCAGCGTGGCGAGCGCTCATTGCACCTGAAGGTGCTGACAAGCACAACTTGTCAGCAGAGCCAGATCCAAACAGTTTCATATTAACCCTCCAGCGAGATTTTGATTCTCCAGGCTACTTCTAATAGGATTTTTCCGAATTTTCCCAGATTGTTTGCCTCCAACAGCAGCCCGGAGAGCATTATCCTGTCTGATTCTCTGGACAGTTAACATCGTTCAGTTTTCTTGGTCAATAATTAATAAACAGCTTCACCCCAACGCCCCGATTACAACTCGGGCCCCTTTGATCAACTTCATAAATCCTGCTTCCAGGAGATGAGACACCAGTGAGTCTCAAAACTATGGGGCAGCAAATCCACTATCTGGAGCTGTGCTACTAGCTCTTCCGATGCCAAGAAAGGCATTGTACCACGTTCTGTGTGTGGGACCGCCACAGGCTTTCAGATAAACCAGCGACTGGTGAAAAATGGCCAGGGGCAGCCAACAACAGAAGCTTCTCTGAGCTGCTTCTGCACTATACAGAAACACAACAGGGACAGAGAGCTCACTAGAAACACAAATTTAATGCACAACGGGGAAGAGATCTCTTTCAGAATGCAGGCACACCCCCCAGTCAGCCATCATACCAGCCAGAAATCCTTTCAGGAGGTTAGATAATTCTTTATTTGCTATCCTAGACAACGTGTCAAATGGCTGCATTCCAACAGCCACTGAGACACACCTCCACTGGAGTGATACTCCATTCAGAGAGCTTGGGAAAAAAAATATCATGTTACCTCGGAACAGAAATCCCACAGAAGAGTGGTGCTTACGTCAGGAGGCAGCACACAAAGTATATCCTTGGTTTGGGCTGACATTCCAGTCTTATCAATGTCTCTGATCTAAACTCTCTGCTAAGCACTTTGTCTGAAGCCTTGTCTGAAGTGAACAACAGTATCATTTAACTCACCAGCTCCCAGAGTCCAGAAACACCAGTTACCTCTGCCATTCGCATTCCAAAGATTCTAGCTATTATCACTGAAATGGTGGAGTCCACACATCTGTCCCTTCCCAGTTTCAGCAGTAGGGAGACCAGGGTGCAGACCTCTATAAACCCCAGTCCTGAAACTCCAGCCCCATGGAAAAGAAGGTTAGTAACACATTTGCAAATGGAAGCATTTGTGGCAAATCTACAAGACGTAATGGCCCAAATGCTGAACACCTGGCCTGTCAACCTGAGCAGCCAGAGGCACACAGAATACAAAGAACAACAAAGTTTTGAGTTTGCCATTATCGCTTTGCTCCCCAAAAGATGTAACATGAGAGTTAGGAGAAAGAAAGCTCGTTCTAGAAGACAGCCCAGAAAAGAATGATGTCAGGACAACTCTTACCAAGGTAAGTGCCTGAGAATCTTCCCTCTGTGGTCAGACCCTGTTGCAGAACAACGCCAAATGAGGACTCCAGCTTGTGCCTCTGCTTCGCTGCAAATTCATACATGGGGCAGGGACCAAGGCACAGAGAAATGGCAATAGGAGGGGTAGGAGGTGGCTACAGATAATCAAGGAGGAAGTGTGAATCAAGTCACAACAGGTTGAAGGGGCGCCTTTTTTTTTTGTAAACAAGGAACACAAGACAAACTGGAATTACCCTTCCCTCAGACTTACCACAGCAACCTAAAAACTACCCCCAAAACTCTTCCTTAGGGAGGTCCCATCAGTAAATTGCGGAGGGTTAGTGTAATTAAAATAATATGGATAGGACAACCACACAGAAAAAATCCGAATGCTTGTGACCCGGAATGATCAGGTCTTTCCTTGCAGCAGGCCATGGGCCTATTTCCCCTATTTCAGATTTCTGTAAATGCTGTTTCTGGACAGGATGGCAAGCTCTGGCCATTCAGATATAAGAAAGCAGCCAGACCTACTGTGGATTACTCAGTCAGCTGAGGACCTTCCAGCTGTACTGCATAACTACGTAATTTCTGTGGCATTATCATGCAAAACCCAAATCTTGTGCTCAGGATATAGTCAAGGGCCACATCTAAAACAATTCAGCAAAAGCCACCAAGTCCTGCTAATAATATAATCAAGACAGTAAGAGCCGAGAAGGAATGCAAGTTTAACCGAGGACAACGGAAAACTACACATATTGCAAACATTCATGAAGTTTGGTGCTCCTTCTCTTTACGATGCCAGCTGTCATTGCCACTTGGGCCTGGCATACAGCAGATGCCCCCACAATCCCACTAGAAAGACCCTTCCTCAGCCTAGCTGCAAGGACATCAAAGGAGAAAACAGAAAGACCACTACCTGCTACTTCCACAATGTGGTGCCTGGCGATATCATAGTACGGATCATCCCACTGCAGGTGAGTGACGGGCTCAGGGGAGCCTTTGGAGTCCTCTGCACAAAACACAAGGAACAAGCAATTAGAAGACGGGATCTGGAGCACCTTGGGGAGGGGTACAATAGCGATAGAAGGATGAGAGAAAAAAATGGCTCTTCAATGCACCTGTCCACCTCGGAAACCCACCTCTGAAATTCTGAGTGGGCAAGAGCAGCAATGACTTCAGAAGAGACCTGTCAATCCTATGAGGTCCATACGTGTCTCTCAGACTGTACACCCTCTCAAAAACGACTGTTCAGATGTGTCACAAACATTCACAAAGACCAAAACCCAAGTGCCAAGGGCACCATCATGGCTTTTTAGAGCAGGAGTATGTTAACATTGTCCCTTGATGGATGGCTGTCCTATATTCCCTTGAGCTAATTTCCCTGACCTCTTTGGGCAGCAGTCCATAGCACGGGATTTCAGAGCAACAACTCAGATCCCCAGCCCCACTCTCCCACATGGCAGTTCAAGACCTTTCCACTCAGGAAGGCCAAACTATCCTGCAACAGACCATAACAGAGGACGCTTAAGGACTTACAGCATGTCTGTACCGTCAGCACCAAAGTGCAGCCAGCCACAGGACTGAGAAGAGTACATTTACATCAGCTGGCTCTGAGCTTTTTAGTGCTGTTCAATGGCAGGGCTAATTCACTTGGGTGTGGTGCAGAATTAATGTGTCTATAAAGCTTTCAGATGGAGCTGGGGCTCTCTGTATACATAGATATGACCACAATGCTGCAGGACAAACAATTCCTTTTTGGTCAAAACCCAGATCCCAAACAAGCAGGATACTTACCTGATTTGGGAAAAGCAGGGGCTTCATCTGCCGGCCAGCTCTTATCATCTATGGAGGCCAGTTTGAGCTGGCTGAGGGACTGGTTGGCATCATCCAAGTTCAGGTCATCCTGAAGCTCCGAGAGTGGGTCTGTAGCCATGGTCCCCAAATACTGCAGTTTATTTCGCAGCGTCTGGAACGAGGACTGCAGAGATTGCTAGGTGAGACACAGAGATCACAAGTTTACCTCCCCAAAGAGGCTCTTCCTCTTCTCACTGATTTTCCCCAAACCCTCCCTTATCTTTACTTATCCAGAGATCGTACTTCCCCTCCCCCTTAACACAGGCAGGAACTCCTCCTCCTCCAAGCCAGCAGCACGGACATATGTCAGACATATGTCAGATTCTGCTATCAAAAGGCCATCAGGAGCCTGTACCAACCCTCTCAGCGAGCCTCTGCTTGACCACAGCTCTGTCCAGAGCAGTTTCTCTCCTGAAACAGGAGCAGCAGCAAGACGCTGAGGAAGGCGACAGGCTACACCAGCCCCTGCCTGATACACTCCCTGCGCCAGCTCTGAGCTCCCCCTCCCTCCGAAGGGCTGGCACAAAGCCCAGCTGTTTCCACAGTTGGCCCAGTGCTGGAAGCTTTCCCAGGAATCACCCCCCTTCTCCCCATAAGGGAGGGCCAGAGCTCTCAACAGCACTGAAGTGGGTGCTTCAGTGTGCTGGGATCTGAAGACAGAAGCAAACAGCTTCTTAAAACGGGATTTTGTAGGCTGAGCTAGTAAGACAGGGAGAACAATACACATAAAAACTACATCTCCTTTCAGTATCACCCAGCAAATCCTTTCTCCTACATGACAGCAAGCAGCAAGGAATTACCTCTTTAACTTAAAGCCACATTGCTAGAATGAGTATTTTTCACCAAGCGTGCCATAATACTCAGGAGACCAAGGAATTAAGAGGGTCCAAGAAAAAGACAGCTTAGTGTGTTTGCTGTTGCTTGCAAATACTTCTTACTCTCGCCTGGAGCAGAAGGTACGTCAAATCCAGGACTGAGCTAACACAGCATATAGCATCTCCTAAGGGTGCCAGTTCTTAGGGATGACCCCTAGAAAACAGCTGTTACTCTCTAATGCCAATGTCCTGGAAATAAGCAAGGAAACACCAAAAAGAACAAGTATGTAGATCTGGATTGCTCACACAGTCCACATGGACAACAGGCAGCAAGCCAAGAGGAACTGCAGCAAAACAAAATGACACCTTGCATGAGCAAGACTCTGTAACGCTGTTTCTCAGACAGGCTTGTGCTTGTTTTGCGTTACGAGGAGAGAAAAGGGTTGAAAGATGATCTGAGGAGGCACAACGCCTTTGTGTGGAAAGATTATATTCACAGTAAAGTTATTTCCTTTAGCAGAATGAAGGGGGACAACGATGTCTTGCATCTTCCGTCCCGCGAGCTTGAATGCGTCTATTTATTCAGAGAAGATGACGAAACAGCACAGAGCGTACAGAGCACAGAGATACAGAAACCGTGAGAGACTGAGCACTGGAAAGGCATCACATCCATGCTCAGGGCAACACTCGTGACCACGCTTGGGAACGCGTTTTGAGAGTACATGAAATGGGATATTCAGCGTTCGTCCCCTCCCTCTGGATCACTCCACACTTATTACTTCCTGTCCTCCCTCATCTGCTCCTCACCAGTTTACAAACAGTTTTCACCTCTCTGGGGCTCCCAAAGGGCTGGGAGCTATTTCTAAGCTAAATGAAATAAGTTTCCTGAAATTTGAAAGAGCAAGACATATACGGGCAGCGAATTACCAAGACAGCACAGCAAATGGACAGGGTCTGACCACTGCGGCCAAGCAGAGACCCAAGCAAAATTATTCCCTGCCCTCCGGTGAGGGCCGCGAGAGCTGTCTGACCTCCTCTGATCTCGAAGAAATCAGGTTCCCTTGCACCCTGAGCTCATGCTGGAACCACGCAGCAGCGGAGCCAAGGGACAAGGACTCCCCACCCCGAGCAGATTCGATTTCTATGGTAACGCCCGGCACCAACTCCTATGAGTCAGTGTGCTTAAAGCATCCCCCACTGCAGCTCAGCAGCCCCACAACCCAGCACCTCACGCTGAGGAAGGATCCACAGCTCCCCAGGGCAGCCCCTCAGCATTCCCAGCTCCCAGGGACTTTCCGGCCCCAGTGGGCACTGAGGAAGGATGTTCAACTGCTGCCATCGTTCAACTGCTGCCATCTGCTGAGATGCCTTTCATGGGAGATTCTTGGGGATGCCCAGTAGCAACAGTTTCCCCAAAGTGAGGTCCTGAAGCACTTAGGGACCAAATCCAAATCCTCCCACAGAGCAGTGGTGGTGCTACCATAGGGTCAGCATCCAAGCATCCCCACTTGTCCCGACACAGATCACGACTTGGCTTCACAGTCAAGGTGCAGCGCTTGATCAGAGGCAGAAGAGTTGGTTACTAGACAGCACAGGGGATTTCCCCTTAGGCATAAAATTAATCCTAGGGTGGCACCGTGTGGAAGAAGGAAGTCGTTAGTAGGATCCTTACAGTTCCACACTGGAAAAAGAGCCCAGTGGGTAGTGCTCTTGCCAAAACCTTCCTTACCCCTTGGAATGGCAGACCAGACTCCCCAGCTGCCTCCACATGCTTTTCACAGCCAGGCAGCTCCATTCCTTGGCTCTAGCTTAGTGCTCCATGGCAGAAATGTTAATGGAGGGAGGATCCAGAGCAGAAGACCTCTTAGATTTCAGGTCCTTCTTGTGACCCAGACTGCAGCTCCCACAGAGCTCTTGAAGGCTTTTGCAGAATTTTCCCCAGCCCCTTCCCAACAGTGCAAAAGACAAAAGCACAGGATTTCACACCAGGTAACCCTAGAACAGTTTAGAGGAATATAATCCTCTAAATGCCTGGGAACTAGCAGGCGCTGAGAAGGAGAGACCTGGCGTTAGGATGTAAGAAATTGCTTGGGGATCTTAGCATAAGGGTTTATACATTTTACTTCCTGACAGTGCAGCTGTGTACGGCATGAGATTTTGCCCTGTGTACTCAAAAATGACCCATCAGCAGGACCTGTCATCAAACAGAAAGTCCATCCGGTATCAGCATAGGGGTGAAACGGTTGTCAAAAAACAGCATTTCACCAGACATAACACAATTTAAGAGCCCCGCTTGTTTTAGATAGATGTCATGACAAGGCGCAAGTGATACACCCTGTACAGCCAATCGAAAGGTAAGAAAAAAGGCGTAACTAGATTTAAAAAGTAAAAAGCCTAGTCAGACATTTAAAAACTAAAGAATCCCACTTGACATCAGAAGCATTTACTTACTGCCAGGCTCTAAAGAGCCAACTGTTTCCACTTTTCCAAGCATTTAAGTATGTTTTCTGCACCTCCACTGGTTGACCTGAACACCTGCTGTCTAATAAAAATCTGCTTTCTTGGTAATAGAGATATGTGCTGTAGAACAGCACGTTCTGTTGAAGGAGAGAAACCTCAGCCCTTTAAAACACAATTTTCACACCAGTTCTGAGATCACAGAATCACTAAGGTTGGAAAAGGCCTGTAAGATCATCAAATGCAACCATCAACCAACCCCACCATGCCCATTAAACCATGTCCCACAATGCCACGTCCACACATTCCTTGAACACCTCCAGTGATGGTGACTCTACCACTTCCCTGGGCAGTTTATTCCAGTGTCTTACCTCTCAGTAAAGAAATTTTTCCTAATACCCAGCCTGAACCTCCCCTGGCACAACTTGAGGCCATTCCCTCTTGTCCTGTCACTCGTCACTTGGGAGAAGAGACCAACACCCACCTCACCGCAACCCCCTTTCAGGTAATTGTAGAGATGAAGACTCTTTATACAAGATCCCACCAGAATCTACCCAAGGAAGACAGTTCACTTTTATCTATGAGGTCTTGGTAGCTGCTGTTCACACAGACTATTTTTTTCTGCAATTCCAGTTTCACTACTTTTCCATCATTTATTTCTAAGCTGCACCTACTCGGCAGTTTCCTTTTCCTGTTTTTCTTCCAGATGTACTATTAATTCAGAAGTGAATCTACACATCAAAATATGTCCATGCATGTATTACCACGCCCTGGACCTGTACTTACACACAATAAAGAATTACAAAAGCCAAGTGGCCTCTTCTTCCCTGCCCGATTAACAAGCAATGCTCAGACCCAAAGGAATCCCAATTCCGGGGTGACTGTTTTATTTTCCTGATTCTGCTGCCATATGCACCTCCTCCAAGTTTCGTTTCACTTGCACAAGTGTCTGTTTTTCTGTACACATCAACCATGTCCCTGCATTTTGCTATGGTCTTAATGTCAAGCATGTTGCAAAAAAAGGAAGCAGCTACTCAGCAGCGGACCTTCAAAGTCCTCACTCGCGTGAATGAGCCCCAGGACTGAGACTCGCTGAGAAAGCCCAGCCCAAGCCTTTCCTCACATCAAGACCGATGATGCCACCGAGAGCATCACTACCCCAGTACGGGTAGGGTAGTGATGGGTCGTGAGCCAAACCGAAGGGTCGTGAGCCAGACCGGCTTTGTCTGGCACACCATGACCAACTAACTCAGGACAGACACGCTATTGCTTGGGGAAGCTCTTTGGCCCGTCATTATTGTCACTGCTTTTTAAATGAGCGGTTTTCGTTCCCCAGTCATCTCAAACCCTCTGCTGAAGGCCACCTCCATGCCCGCTGGAAATCCATCCCAGCTAGCAATCGCCCTTCTCTTAGTGGTTCTCTGCAGGGTCTGAGAGCAAAAGCGCGGGGCTCAGCTTCCTCTCTGGGAGCTCTGGCACAAAGTACAGAGGCTGCTATCAGTGCCGCGCAGGATCCACCCATGGCACGGGGAGCGTCTGAGGAAACGGGGGCACGCGCAGCCCCCTCCTCCTCCTCCCCACCATACGTCTGGTTCTCTCCCATTCCCTTTAGACCGAGCTCCCGCGACAACCCAGAGCCAACTCCAAGATTCGAGTAAGAGACTCAAAGATTTGCTATTTACACTGTTAAAAGAAAACCCCGAGTTCCCGCACTACGTGCCAACTGCGTAACGGAGGCACATTTAGCAGCCTTTGCTGTTAGGCACCAGGAGGGAGGGCAAGTCACCCCCACCCCACCGCAGCACCCCACACCGCCTTCCGCAGCCGCCGGCCAGCGCCCGCCGCTGGGGACGGGCCAGGCCCGAGGCGGGGGCTAGGGCCCGATCCGGCCCGGCCCCGGCCCCGGCTACACCGCCAGCACCAAAGAAGCGACTCAGACCCCGCGGCCCCCGTTCTCCCCGCCCAGGTGCCGGGACCGCAATGCCCGCCGGTGCCCGCGGCGCTTTACCGGACGGGCTCTTCCCGCCGCGCCCCGCGCAGCCTCCCGCGGGGCGGCAGGGAGGAGCCGGCCTCGGCGCTGCCCGCAGAAACAGCCGCCTCCTCGCACCGGGCGAGCGCGGCGCCCCCCGGGCTCGGCAGCACCCGGGCAGCGGGATCGGGGCTCTGGGCCCAGCCCCGGCCCGCCCGCTCCGCCTCAGCCCCGCCGCCGGGCCCCTTCCCCGCCCCGCCCCGGCAGCGCCGGGACAGGCCGCCGTGCACCCCGCGGCCCGCCCCGGGCCCCGCTGCCGCACGAAGCGCCCGGCTGCGCCCCCCCGGGCACCGCGCCCCGCCCGCCGCCGGTACCTGCCGCCGCCGCCCGGCCCGCCCGCCCGCAACCCCCCGCCGGCATCCGCCGCCCGCCGGAAGCGCGGCCCGTCGCCAGGGGAACGCCGCCCCGCCCCGCCCCGCCGCCGGACGCCGTCCGGGCGCGCCCGCCGCCGCCTCGCAGCGTTCCGCCGCCATGGAGCGCCCCGGCCCGGCCCCGGCCCGCGGCCTCGGGCCGGGTCCCGCGGAGCCGCCCGGCGCCGCCTGCCCGGCGCTGCGGAGCCTGCCGCCCGGGCTGGCGCTGGGGCCGTCGCTGTCCCGGGCGCGGGGCACGGGCGTGTGGTGCGTGGGTCGGGCCCTGCCGGCCGGGGCGCTCCTGGGGCCGCCCGGCGGGGCCCGGGGGGAGGCGGCGGCGGCGGCGGGGCCGGGCTGGAGGAGGTGAGTACCGGGGGGGCGGGGGGGCGGCGGGGCGGGCGGCCGTGCCCGCGGCCGACGCTGTGGCCGTGCCTTGCAGCCTGGTGCAGCGGAGCCCGAAGGAGGCGGAGGCCAACGTGGCGCTGGGCTGGGCGGGCGGCCGGCTGCAGCTGCGGGCGCGGCGGCCCATCGCGGCGGGCGCGGAGCTGCTCTACTGGCCCGAGGAGGCCCGCGGGGCCGCGGCGGAGGAGCGGCGGCCGGACGGAGGCGAGGGGATAGCGGCGCCGCGGGAGGCCGGGCCGAGGGGGCGGCCGGCGGGCGCCGCGGAGGCGGAGGCGGCGGTGCAGGGGGACGGGGCCTCTCCCGGCGGGACGGCGGCGGAGCCCCTGGCAGGTAGGTGCCGCGCCGGGGACGCGCGTCCCAGCCCGGGTGACATGAGCGGCCGGGCCTGCCCGGGCCTGGGGTGCTGGTGACCCGGGGCCTTCGGCTGCGCCCGGCGCCCCTGCGCTGGCCTGTTCGCCCCGCAGCCCCTCCAGAGTGCCGTCCTGACCTTGCATCGCTTGTAAGAGCTACCAGGCGAGAAGGGAGCATGCCGCCCTGTTTTACGCCGGTGGCGATGATACCTCCTGGAAATACCGCCTGTGAAATACTAGAAATGCGGCATGGGTACTGTCTGCGGTGGGAGAACTGAGATTCCCCCCATCTTCCCCAGTTCAAAAGAAAAAAAGGTCATAAAAGTAACGGTTTTCATGCCGGAGCCCCAGGATTACTGGATAGCAGAGCACCTGTCTCCGAGGTTCACGTTTCTCTGATCCAGCGGCAATCGTGTCATATAACAACAGCCAGCATTAATTCACCCGCCACGCTTTTGTGTTTGTGCAGGGGATCCCGATGTCTCGAAGGTAGCAGCTGATGAAACCACAGTCCTTGACGTCCCTGCTGAGGTTACCAGACTGGCCACCAAACATTTCCACAGGCTGCAAGAACAAGAGAGCACACCTTCCAACCATGAGCCATGGCAAGCCAAGGTGCTGAGGACTGAGAATCAGCACCTCGAGACCATCTCAACCATTAAGGCCAATGGCAGGTGCAAGGAAGAATTGGATGAGGGTGTGGATCCCGGATCTGCAGCAGAAAAAGTGGAGATGGGGCATAAAGAGGCATGGCCAGGAGACCTGGATCTGTTGTCACCCACAAGCAGGGTTCGACTCAGTGCTCGCTTGGTTGGCAAGCCATCCAAGGTGCATGCTCTGGCCAGCCAGCTCCAGAAGTGCCTGCAGGACTGCGGTGGCAGGACAGCTGGGCTGGAATCCCAGCAGCCCAGTCCTTCTGAAGGAGAGAGTGTAGAGACTTGCGAGAAAGAGAGCAAAGCTTCCAAAGACTCCAAGCTGGCACCCCCAGAGCATGGGGGAAAGGGCCCACTGGAGGGGCCTGAGGGGCAGGAGGAGTATATGGAGCTGGTGGAGGGTCGTTCTGGCAGCCCAGGCCCCCCACCAAAAGCTCTGTCCCAAAAGGAGATGGTCAAGCGCAGGTACCGCTGCGGGGAGTGTGGCAAAGCCTTCCTGCAGCTCTGCCACCTCAAGAAGCACCGCTTTGTCCATGCTGGCCACAAGCCCTTCCTGTGCACAGAGTGTGGGAAGAGCTATAGTTCGGAGGAGAGCTTCAAGGCCCACGTGTTGGCCCACCGGGGTGTGCGGCCTTTCCAGTGCCCCCAGTGCGACAAGGCTTACCGCACCAAGCGAGACTTGCAGGAGCACCGGGTCCTGCACACTGGCCAGCGCCCCTTCTCCTGCGAGCAGTGTGGCAAGGCCTTTGCACGCCGGCCCTCTCTCCGCATTCACAGGAAGATCCACCTGGCCACTGGGACTGGCCCAGCTGGTCCCAAGGGATGCCAGTGTGCCATATGTGGACGTCACCTGGCCAACCCCGGCTCCTTGCGCAACCACATGCGCCTGCACACGGGAGAGCGCCCTTACGCCTGTCCCCACTGCGGCAAGGACTTCCGACAGCAGAGCAACCTGCGTGAGCACCTCCGGCTGCACACGGGCGAGAAGCCCTACAAGTGCCGCTTCTGCGGCGACGCCTTCCCCAAGCTGCCAGAGCTGCGGCGCCATCTCATCTCCCACACGGGTGAGGCCCACCTGTGCACCGTCTGCGGCAAGGCACTGCGGGATCCCCACACGCTGCGTGCCCACGAGCGCTTGCACACAGGCGAGCGCCCTTTCCGCTGCGAGCAGTGCGGCAAGTCCTATACCCTGGCCACAAAGCTGCGGCGCCACCAAAAATCCCACCTAGCTGACAAGCCCTACAAATGCGAGCTCTGTGGCATGGGCTACAGCCTTCCCCAGAGCCTCGCGCGCCACGTGCTCACCCACAAGGTGGGAAAGGACCCTGAGGAACTCGCCGCTGGAGTGGCCTCGCTTGCTGTGGACCTACCCCAGGTAGCAAGGAAAAGGACTCAGAGGAAGGGCCACCAGGAGGAGGTTGCGGCAGAACCCACCTTGCTCATGGTGGAGGTGCCAGGGCCAGCAAACGAGGCTGAGCTGCTGATCGCAGCCAGTGGTCACTGCATTGCTACTTACCAGTCTCAAGGGAGCCCCCCAGATCCTCAGGCACACGGGAGGCACGCTGGGCATTTGCCATCACCAAAGGACGTCATTGAAATCACCATCTCCGAGCATGAGGACAAATGCATTATAGTCCAGGACGAGGGCTCACCAAGTGATGTGGTCATCATCCAGGAGGGGGTGGGCTTCGGAGCAGTGGCAGAAGTGGTGGAAGTCGAGACTGGGACCTGACTATCCCAGCCTGCCCTGGCTGATCTTCTGTACTTATTAAAATGGGGTAAAAAAAAAAAAAAAATCAAAAAACCTAGCGCTCTTGTCTCTCTGTGGCAACAAGACCCTGTGGCTCAGCCCCCGGCAGAATTAGCGGTCGTGGAGGTTACTGCCTGCGTAGACCTGGGTCTTTTTGGTGGCTGCCCCTTGGAGCTGTGAGCCTACTCGTGCCACATGCTGGGCCTGGTGCAGGGGAGGCATTGGCTGTTGATGGGAATAACTTCTTAGAGAAGACACCCACAGCGTTAATCAGCAGTGCTTCTGCTCTGCCTCTGTTACGCTGTCAGTGGGTGAGTGCGCCAGGGGAAGGCAGGAAAAGTCTCAAAGCAGTGGCTTTGAACAACGCCTTCCTTTCAAGCTTTTCTTTCTCTAATTGTTGCTATTCAAGCATTTTCTTGGGCTTTTACTCTTGGAGCTGAGCAGCACTTCTGATCATTTGAAGGTGATGCTGATGCCAGACATTGCTGGGAAGCAGCTTCCCAAGTGTTTACAAGGTGTCTTTGTTGTGGGTTTTTTGAAGAGCATTTTTCACAATTAGCAGAAGCAAAGGCCTGCCCTGGAGCTAGGGCTGAGTGTTCCTTTTCCACTGTCACCTGTTCTGCTTGCTGTTGGCTTCCTGGCCTTACGGTGACTGGATGGTCTGTCTGAGGACATGAAAAGATAGTTTCGTGTCTCTCTGTGCGAATAGCACTGTGCAATTTCACTGTTCCCAGCTGCGAGGCTCTTCACCTCTCCAGGTAAGGCTCCAAGAGTTCATCTCAGTATGCTCAGAAGATTTTTACCTTTCCCCTCCACGTTCAAGTTGGGTTCATTCATCTGTTTCCCTTCTTCTTTTTCTCACATTCTTGCATCCTCTCTTACACTTTTTGCCAGCTTCTGCAGCAAAAAGCTAAAAGACAGCACCACCACAGCTACACCCCAATATTCCCACTGCTCCATCTTTAGTGCTCATTTGCCAACTGAGGCACGCTGAAGGAGATCGGTCCCATTTCGGGAAGGAAGTGCACAGTTCCCAATGCCTTATAGGGAGAGACCAACAATACCAGCCCTAACAGAGGTTTTTCAGGCTTGCCCACCCTGCACTCCCTTTTCGCGTGTTATGCAAACACTGCTTTCATTTGCTGCATCCTCAGTTTTAGCTCTTCTTGGTCTCCATCTTGCCCCTCTCTAACACCTGCATTTCCCAAAAAGTTTTGTTTAGGGGCCTAACTTCTCTGGGCTTCTTATGCCCACTGCACAAGAGGTGGGTATAGTGTCCCCAGGGAATCATCAGTAGCACAGTTCCTTTTGGGGAGCTGTGAATGCAGTAATGTGACAATCCGAAAAGCTGTTCTTTGTAGTTTTCTCCGTCCAACTTTTTCCGTAAACTTTTACGACCAGTTTGTAGACAAGGTGCTAGAGTCAGATCCACAACACTTTGATGTGAAGTGAGGATGGAGGGTGAATTCAGCTAATAAACCTTTCTGTGTCCTTATTTTTAGCTATTTTCTTTAAAGTCAGGGGGTAGATGAGCTCAGTCCTTGCCCTGAGTGCCTGGAGGGGGACCAGTGGGAGCACAGGCGTATGAGGGGGGCTTGTGTTTGAAGCCGTAGCACTTCCTACTGCTCTCCCTTTGGTGCCTATCCTAACTCTCGCGGTTTGCAAATATTGACACAGCTGCAAAGTGTTGTCGCTGGAGCTGGGCTCGTGCACCGTGTTTGAAGTATGTGCCCTCTGTCACAGCACAACTGGGAGAGAAGGGGGAGGAAAGGGGAGAATCCAGGCCCCTATTGCTTAATCTGCTGACCTGTAACTACTTTCTTTATTCTGAGATAATAGGAGAGAAAAAGTAGGAGCAATTATGAATTAGGAGGTCCTCACAGAAACATTATTCACCTAACAGTTGATCTGAGTAGGTAGGGGCAGGTCTGGGCAGCGCTGCACGTATCACTTGGCTGCAGGATAAGCTCAGCCAGCTAATCCTGACTCGGGAGCCCAGAGGGGGCTCCCACCGGGCACCTGGTGAGGATGCCACCACCGTGTCTTTGTCTATCTTAGAAGCAGCATATTCTTACATGAACAACCTCTTACTTGACAGCAAAACGATGAATAAAGTTGTTTGCTCCTAAGAAAATCCTATAAAAGCCCTGAAGACCACAACACTGGTGAACCTCAACGTGGATGGGATCTGTGCAGCGTGCCATAGCCTGACTGTCGGATGCTGTACAACCTGGTGTTCACAGCATTTGAAGGGGTGTAGGATTATCTAATGCTGTGCCCTTTCTTGTGTTATGTCCAATAAACGGTATTTTAATTAATACATTATCGGCTCTGAGCGCCTTTCTTACTGGGATCCATAACAAACGTTTGCACCAGTGCATTACATTTGGTGTAGTTGGGAGGATCCTGGTGAGAAACGCCTTACGGGAAGAAGGATAGTGCAGAAAAGGATGTGTGCCTGCCTGGTCCCATATGTTGGCATGGGGAACAGTCACACAGTATGCTGCATTATAATGCCGATAATCATTATGCTTCCGGGCAGCAGACAGGTGGATCAGCTGGCTGGCTGGAGATCTTGTGCACCTCTGACCTTACGCCTTCAGACAGCAAGCATGGGGGGCTCCAGGCTGGTGGGGCTCCACCATGCTGGCAGGGCTTCACCAGGGCTTCGGGGTGCTGCTGCAACGCCCCGGGGTGACAAGGGCACAGGTCTGGCAGATGGTTGGGGTCCTGCATGCTGGCAGAGCCTCACCAGGTATCAGGCATGCACATAAACTTAAGTGTAACACTTAAACCTCACACCACGGCCAGGGTTCAACCCTCAGCCAGCTTGTAAACTGCATTAAACCTGACCAAGGTGTTAGAATGAAAAGGCGGCAGCAGGCTGTGAGGGAAGGGGACGATTCTCCGCATCCTGAAGTCCTTCCCGCTCAGCGGCTCCCCTGTCCTCAGGGACAGGGAAACCCCTGTGTGAGGGGATGGGGGATTCGTCCTTTGTGCTTGTACCCAAAGTGTTAGAATTGGTGATCAAACTGTATCATTCACTTCAGGAACATATTAAGAAATACTCCAACTGTTGAACTAGCAAACTGTATCCGTCATAGAGCAGATGAAGGCCCAAGAAAATAGGCCAAGGCCAAATCCTCTATACTCTGTTCCCTGGAAGCTGGAAAAATAGATATATAGGAAATAATAAACAATTGCCAAAGGCTTCCTTCACTTAAAAAGAAGAGTCAACTCATAGAGGGGAAAGAGATCAAAACTCCCAGCTGTGTTGAAAGCCGTATCTCCGGGTGGGTAAAGGTACGAATCTTAACTCTCTTACCCTAAGAAAGAAAATAGCATCCATCGCTCATGGGTGCGTGAAGGCAGAAAGAAAACGAAATTATAAAAAGTTCCTTACAGGAACGGTGAACAGGTGGAAGAGTTAAATGTTCACGGGGTGGAAGTCAAAGTCCCTGGAGAGGTGATAGCTGATGCACGCTGTCCTGCTGCAAAGGCTAACCACAAGAATGGGAGAAGCAGAGCGGAGCCCTACAAGCACATTACAGAACAAGAAAAGGCTATAATGTGAAGAGCCAGCATCTTTAATTACTAATGTTGTTGTAAGAGACCAGAAAGGGCTGGAAAATGTCCCAGGATGTAGTGAAAAATCTCCAATTATAAAGCAAAACAAATGTAAAGAAATAGTTGGAACTTAAGTGATGGATATAACCTTGAGTAATCTTAAGATAAAAAGTTTCAGCTGTTACAGTTAACAACCTAATAGCCCTGGTAGGTGGGTTTGTCCTGTTTCCCAGAGAGAAAGGAGAGTGACAACTGGAAAAGCAGCCACCAGACAGATGGCATAGGTAAGTATTAGAGGATATTCATACCTGTCTGATAACCAAGCTTAACTGCTCTATTCCAGTGTTACTTAAAGTTAACCCTATATAATGCGTGCTACCATGGAAGGTGCTAACACCTTTCCTTTAAAGGAAAAACAAGAAGATGGTAAAAAAATCTATGCATAAATATAACAATGTTGACTTAAGCCATAGTATATAAAGACTGCCTGGTTATTACAAAGAAGAGACAGAGAGAGAGGAATGAATAAAAAAAGTGACTGCGAATATCGGAAGCTCTTACGAAGGGAAATACTCTGGTGATCCACATAACAAGTCGACACGAGAAGGTGCAGGCCAGTGCTGCACATCCCACTTGGCCGCAGGATAAACGTAGCCGGCTAAACCTAATTGGGGAGCCTGCAGGTTGCTTCCACTGGGCCCCTGGTGATGGTGCCACCACCGTGTCCTTGTCTTTATCTTAGAGTGAAGCAGCACATTCTTATGTGAACATCCTTTTGATGGACAGCAGAAATGACAGAGTTGTTTACTTCCAAGAAAATCCTAGAAAAACCCTAAACACCATGACCATGACACTGGTGAACTTCAGCACAGACGCCATCTGTGCAGCGTGGCATGTGCTGATGCTTGGTGTTCCCAGCATCTGAAGGGCTGTAAGATTATCTAACACTATCCCATTTTGCCTCCTAACGTTATCCCCAACAAATGGTATTTTAATCAATACTTTACAGAGTCTGGGTACCTTTCTTATCGGGATCCATACTGAACACTTGCATAGGAGCCTTACACCTCCATAAAACACAGCAGCATCTGCCTCTCTCATCACTACAACTGGGGGCCGGCGGCAGTCTTCCTGCGGTGGTATTTCTTCCCTGCATTCACATCTCTATGGGCTTCCTCAGTTGTGCCTGGTGAAAGCAGCCCTGAGGTCACTTGTCCCACCCGCAACATGAGACCAAAACCAAATTATCATATAGAGAGTAAAGAAACTGTCCTTGCTGCTATCTTCTCCTCCTTGTCATCTGAGCAAGGCTCTCTGCTTGCCAGCTGGGCTTACACAAACGTGGGGCTGTTTCCGCCTCCTCCCACGGTGAGGAGCGGTGGTGGGACAGCAGCAGCTCTCATTTCACCACCCTTCCAAAACTGTTTGTGCCCTGATGCCTCCTTCCTGCCCCTGCCTGCACGCTCCTCCTAAAACGCTCCTTCCCCCTCCTAAGTAACACGGGGTGTTTCTAGGGTTGTGCCTAATCCTGCGCACACACACTCCTCCACCCAGCTCATCGCTACCCGGGGCATCCCAGCCATTCCTAACCGTGTCTCTCCAAAATCCCGGGGTGCGCGTGGGTGAGAACAGGGGATACTCTTAGTTGAGGGAGAGAGCCTCTGCAACTGCTCTTTGTACCAGTGGCCACAGAGTCATTCCTCAGCCACCCTAATGCTAATATTTGCACTCCTCCTATGGAGATAAACATTACAGATGTATCTGCTGCACAGAGGCGCAGCACAAAACATGCTCCCTGCCGGCAGAAAGCACTTTTGTGCCAAGTGGCAGTTCCTGAGACTACCCCCACCCTGCCTTGCTTTCTGCTGGTTTCTCACTGTGCCAATTCTCTGCTTGCAGTAGGAATCATCAGAGCTTTCCCAGCTCTGGTAGCCCAGTTCTTGACTTACTAGCTGATGTCGTGACATCCAGACTATTGCTGCCTCCCTCTTCCTGGAAGCTCTTGTTTTCCTGGCTGGTTTTGGGTGTGCTAGCTCCTTGCTCGTCAGAGCTTCTGTTTCCTTTTGGATGTACTTTTGTATGTTCCACTGGGGTGGGAATAAAAGGGGGAGCCCAAACTTCATGCTGCTGCTTCCTCCTCTGCTCCCCTGGGAATTGTAACGCAGTGGGAAGTATGCACTGCAAATCGCATTGCTGACCTAACTGGGAGGAAAATTGAAATTCCACATGGGCTGCCGCAGGCACCCCTTCTGCTCCTCGGCATGGGCGAGGGAGAAGGGGAAGACTTAAACTGTGTGTTCTGGAGCCAGAATAGCTGGGGCTGAGCTTGCTGATAACTGCAGGGAGAAAAGACAAGGGGACTCTAGGGGGAAAAAGCGGGGGGGGGGGGGTCTTGCAGCTGAAAAGAGAACGACTGGGAATGGCTAAGGAGCTCTCGACGTCTTGCTGCATGCGAGGCTACTAGAGCACAGCCTCGGAGAAGAGTCAGCGGCAGGGACCTGAGCCAGCACGGTGGGGAGGCCGTGACGGTGCCGAGAACTGCAGAGGAATGGAGCAGCACTGAGGGAAAAGGAGTGAGCGGCTCTGGCTGGGGGGGCTGTGAGCTGGCAGAGACCTCTCCATGGCAGCCCGAGTTCTCCCTGCGCCCTGGGACAAGCTTGTCCTCTCCCTCCTCCTGCCATCTTCCCTGATATAAAATGGGATGCTAATTTTAGCCTTATGGGGATCCAGAGATATTTTGCTTGGCTTCCACCAATTAAGTAAGAAAATGAAGATGCTCTGAAGGGAGGGAGAGATGCCAAGAGAGGAGGGATAAGAGGAGCCTCAGTCCCACCGTCCCTGACACATCACGACCTCTGGAGTCCTGTTTCTTCATTCTGGTTCAATATTAACCCAGCGGGGCTGTGACTCCGCTTATTCTGCTCCCTTTGCATTTCCCCTGCAGCCAGGGCTGTACAGCATGGCGCACAACAAAACCAGCGTACTGCGGGGCCTGCTCTTTTCCAGCCTTCTGCAGCTCACACTGAGCCATGCCGGAGGTAAGACTCAGTGGCACAGGGAGAAGGGCAGTACCGGTGGGTGACAGAAGGAAGAAAGATGGGGTTATTTCTTCCCAGGGGTAAAGGGAGGGGAAGGTTTTCTCAGTAAGGCAGGAAGAGCTTCTAAAAGCTTGAAGTTGGGAGGGAAAGGGTGCCAAGAGTGGAGTGAGCACAGGGCTTTGCTGCGGGGGAACGCAGCAGCATCCAGCAGCTGGCAGGGATGGCTGGTGGCAACAGCTCAGGGGATTTTGTGGGTCACCTCGGAGATGGTGGGGAAGGAGAACGTGGCTCAGCCCAGGACCTTGTGTAGTCACAGCTGTGGACCTTTTTGGGCTGGAGTTCCTCAGCTGACCTGGGCGGCTGCAATTCTCCATTCCCCCCCCAGCCACCCCTTATCCAAACTTTAGGTCATACGCAGTACGCAGCCTTCCTGCTCACTGCTCCTTTTCTCTTATCAGAGCCTCTACTTCAACTATCTTTTCTTAATATGAGGTTAGGTCCTCTCTGACCCACTGCTGTGTGGGGGGAGACCTGTAGGCAGGTCTCAAATCAGGGTCTCTGAACATGAAGATGGAACCAAGCTGTGCCTATCGCAGTGGTCTGGGGTTGGCAAGACAGAAGTACAGCGGCTGGCAGGGAGCAGTAGCAGGCTCCAAACAAACAAGGCTCTACCTAACTGCAAATGAGCAGAGCAGCTTTGCCAAGGATAGCAGAGGATTCCTGTCACTGCTGTTGCATAAGTGATACCAGCCCTGACAGATGAGTTACAGAGAACCTGCTCTGATCATCAGATGGGGACCTGACAGGTCCTGACAGGGCTCCTCCTCTCCGCACTGTGGGAGGCTGGGCTGCGGGATCATCACGGCAGCTGTGCGCGATTTTTGGAAGCTGCAAGGGGAGACAAAGGGCCCCTCCCTCTGCGAGCACCCCTTTGACTGGCAGTGTTCTGACCCGGTAGTTTTCCTGGAAAAGGGGCAGGCACTGTCACTGCTCAAGCGCCCACGACGTGCCAACAAGGGATTTCTGGAAGAGATGCTTAAGGGAAACCTGGAGCGAGAGTGCCTGGAGGAGACGTGCAGTTACGAGGAGGCTTTTGAAGCCCTTGAATCCACCGTTCACACGGTATGTACAGGGGACACGGGTGGTCCCAAGAAACCTGTAGTAGAGACTAGCAGGTTGCGCACACAGCGAGGGGCTGGGGTCGTAAGACTCAGTTCTGTGATACAAAGATGAGGCTGATGCATACGTGCCCCAGGCAGAGCTCAGGCTTCCTTAGGGAGCTTCCCTTCTGGAGCCAATCCAGGGAACGCAGCTCAAAACTCAGGTTCTTTTCCCTCCCTTTCCATTTTAAGCACAAAGCAAAAAAAAGAGAGTCTTCCCTCAACCACCAGTCCTGAATTGCATCTTCCACTAGTTCAGCATAGTGCCGCACACATTCAAACCGCCACAGCCCCAGACGCTCAGGGAAGAGCTGGCTCAGCACCCGACCACTGAGTGCAGGTGCCTCAAGCTGCTCTGAGCAGAAGCTTTGACACAGCCCATCCCTTTTTCTGGCTTCCCTTACTCTGCTAAATTTGTTCTGCAACCTTTTGGGATTTGCTCCTAGCCCCAAGGCCAGCATCCATGCTGTATTCCACACCCAAGGATACAACAGTAAACAGATGAACAGTTAGGAGTCTAAGCCAGCAAGGTACAACCTCTGTGGAGTATTTCTAAAGCCATCACCCCCAGGTTGCACAGCAGAGATGTAGATCCAAATCACTGAGCAATACTTACATGTGGTCTGTGGCCTTCGAAGTTCTAGGTTCAGCTTCTTGGACTTCTGCACTGTAGCACAGGCTCTGCTTCCTCGGCGGGTTGATGAAGGTTGTAGGCATCTTTGGTCTCTTTAGAAACAACAGTACTCTCTTGATTCTTGAGTCTGATGGGTGGGAATGTGGTTTTATACCAGATTTTTTGCTTTGTTGGACTCTGTAGTAATTGATAACAACAGAGCTAGGTTAGTCTGTTCTATTTGTTGTGGTGGGGCATTCTCCTACCAGTTTGAACTGCAGCAGCTAAGCAAGGTCTGATGTTCTGTGTCTCTACTCTTAAACATATAATTTCTAAGATAATGTTTTTTAAAATTTATTTATTTATTTTTACAGGAGGCATTTTGGTCAAAATACCAAGGTAAGCTGCTTCAGGTCCTGCAGGTGCTCTGCTCTCCCTTAGGATGCACTGTCCCATCCTGGAGAGATGGCTCCCTACTCTCTTACGAGAGCTCACTTTCCAGGACAAAGCACTTGTGTTTTGTCTCTAGATGATCAACTGGTTCAAACTATGATGTTTATTTGGATTCCTTTCATATAATGTGTTTTTCTTCTTATTTTGCTAGTATGTCAGGGCCTGAGAAAGTCCAGGACAATTCTGGATGCTTGTCTAGGAGGTAAGAAATTCATGTTGACCTCAATCTCCCAGACCCAATGAGTGCCAGGAACTTGCTTCTGGCAGAGTGTGTAAGGAAAAAAATAATCTAGAATTGATGAAGCCATATGATTAGAAAGAAAAATAGCAGGAGGGATGTTTGAAATTCCTTTCTTCCTCTTTATTTCCTCATTAACCATTTCACAAACAACCTAACTCCCCGGTTGAAATAGCATGGGGTAGATACCCTTCTCCTTGTGACACTGTCAGGTGTCCCCAAGCCCAGCCTCTTAGAAGGGCTCTGACCTGTGCCTACAGCCAAAGCAAAGCACAGAGCCTCAGGGTAAGCTCCCTGCGATGAGGCAGAGAGCTTAAGCTATGTGCTCTTGCCACCCCAAGAAGAGAATGCCTGTGCTTCTGCAGGCTCATACATGCAGCAAAAGTTAAAGGGATTTGTGGGATGGTATCTCTGACCTTGAAAAATGCAACACCCATTTCCCCCAGCCCTGGCTTACACCACTTTGGGATTTTCACAGGTAACTGCTCTCTTGGTCTGGGCCAGAACTATCAGGGTACAATTAGCTACACCAAATCAGGGATTGAATGTCAAGTGTGGACAAGCAAATATCCACATATACCTAAGTAAGTTCATCTCCCGCACACCCCTAAAGGGTTCTCCAGGGTGTCTATCCTTCCTAGCCTAACCAGCTTTTTCTCATAGATTTAATGCCAGCATTTTTCCCAACCTCATTGAGAACTACTGCAGGAACCCAGACAACAACTCAGAAGGCCCATGGTGCTACACCCGAGACCCAACGGTGGAACGGGAGGAGTGTCCCATCCCAGTGTGTGGTATGCCTCAGCGCTACACCCCAGCAAGCCCTTCACTGGCAAGGAACACTGCACTGACACCGACACCGATACTAAATGTGTCAAGCAAGGGGAGAGGGATAGGAGGGAGGGATCTTAGACGAACAGAGGTCAGTTGGAGTAGGGGAGCTGCATCTTAAAGGGGAAGGGAGCTGAGGAGAAGTCATTGAGTTGCCCATACATCCACCTTGGCTAAATTCCTCTAACGTGCTGTTTTCTCTAGACTACACTAATCTAGATCAAAATTAAATCCGGTGTCAGCAGTCCCCTGGAATCTACTACAGTTTTGCCAGTCAGGAGCACCCCAAAATCCCAGCTCAGCTGCCTCTAATTTGTGACAGCAATGAGTCATACTGGGGTTTTTTGTCTGAATTCCCACCTTTAGGACAAAACCACTACAGCTTGTGCTTGACTGCCTGCCTTAATGTTCACTCACAGGGAGGGGTGCAGTTTAATACCCACCATCTCAAGAAAAGAGAAGGCACCCTTCTGTCAACATTGCACTTGACAGGATAGTGAACCATCCCCCTACACTTAGACTTTCCCACTCCTTCTCCACAATACAGAGCCGTCTCCCCTGGGGCTTGGTCTCCGTCTCAGAAGAACTGGTAGAAAGCAGAGAACCTTCTCATTTCGATGCTATTTCTCTTCCAAAAGCAGAGACTAGAGGCAACGATTCTTATAAGTGAAAGTCAGAGAGGTCAGCAACCATTTCGATCAAGGGGTGTTCTGAAGTTTTAAAAGTCATTACCATTGCCCTGGTCTGCAATATGGCAAACTGGAAAGAGATACTGCTCTGCTTTGGGGTGATCAGGCATCTGTACTATCTCGCTAGTTAGTTTCTGACCTACAGTAGCTTATTGTTACACTGACACATGCACAGATATGGCAGGACTAGAAAAGCCTTCTTTTTGTGCACAGTTCCTTTGCCATCATGTTGGCATCAGTCAGTCTCACACAGAAGCAGCCTCACCGATTAAGGTGAATGCTACTTGCTCAGTGGCTGTTGTCAGTAGTCAAACAGAGGGTCTCTCTTCACATGGGGATTCCCCCAGTGCACAAGGAGAAGGCAGCATGAGACCAAGCAACTGCCGCGGAACAGATTATCTGGTGCCCACTCACTCAGGAAATGCTGCTTAAAGCTTGCAGCCGTTGGGACACCCGTAAGAAAATGCATGGGAAGTCTGGCAGAAAGATTTTTCTCTTATCATTAGCTACAGAAACATTGGCAAAAGTTAAACTTGCTATTTTAGTAGTGTATCATGGTAAATATGGTCTAGTTACATATTTGAGAAAAAGGCATTAGAGGCTCTAACACAGCAGCGTTAGGACACCTGAGACACTCACCCATCCCTCGAGCTGGTTCTCAAAGATACCTCAGAAAGAAACACGATGTTGTCTCTCACATCCTTGTGGCAAAGAGAAGTGTGATGAGTAGTGCTAGCCTCACATTACCTCCTGTTGAAACAACCACCTCCGACACTGCAACGTTGTAGAGGGCCACCACATGCATGGGAGCACGGTGGGAACCCCCAAACATAATGGGGTGCCCCATGGAACTCTGGGCTTTAGTAAAGGGCCTCCGACGCTATTTGCTAACAGTACTTCTGAGTGCAAAGCTACGGCTTAAATCACAGCTCTCTGTCTTTCCAGGTGAAGAAAGGACAACAGTTGAATTTACTCCACGGGTCACACCACCAGCCCCAGTGGAGCCCTGCGAAGAAGAGAAAGGCATGCTTTACACCGGGACCCTCTCGGTCACTGTGTCTGGAGCTAAGTGCCTGCCGTGGAACTCTGAGAAAGCCAAAGAGGTGCTGCATGGAAAACGCATCGACCCAGAGGTGAAGCTGCTGGAGAATTACTGTCGGAATCCTGATGGAGACGATGAGGGTGTCTGGTGTGTCACAGATGAACCACCCTACTTTGAATATTGTGATCTGCACTACTGCGGTGAGAAGCCTGCATTGGTTTGGGTAGGCACGCTTGTGAGGCAGTGGCAAAGAAAAGCAGTATGTGCGACTGGGGTGAAGTGCTTGGCCTGGGATGCACAGACAAGGAAGTATGTGCACCACATCTGTGGAAGTCCTGTTTGTCCAAATATCACATGGACTAATCTGCTGTACATGTACAGAGCTGTTACGTCTCTCAGGTGTTCTCTTCTCCCTGAAAACTCACACAGGTAGACAAGGAGCATTAAAAAGAGCAGCGGTTTGCAAACATCATTCCGTCATCAGACCCACTGTGTGGGGAAAGAACATCTACATTGCTGATAATTATGGAAACTGCAGCTAGGCCTTTTACCATGTTTGTCTTTCTGTCTCTCTCAGACAGCTCGCTAGAGGATGGGAATGAACAGTTGGAGGGAATATCAGGACGTACTACCATCTCTCAAGAGTTCAAAACCTTCTTTGATGACAAAACTTTTGGTTCAGGCGAAGCAGGTAAGCAAAAACTCTAGATACAGCATCACAGTTTGTAGAAAGGCTGCAGCTTCTTCCCACAGGGCACTCACTCTTCCTCAGATACACCAGCTTGCCAAATGCTGCCAAAAGCAGGGGGAGATATTTAAATTCCTTGAAGGACCCTCAGAAGTTAATTTCCAGGTACAATCATGTAGCTAGTAAACACGTCCTTCCTAGGCTCTTCCAGCTTAGCATGCTGACTGCAGACATTTCTCCACTGTGAAGCAGAGTAACAAAGCCAGATTGTCTCTCTTCTCAGACTGTGGCACTCGTCCTTTATTTGAGAAGAAAAGGGTAACGGACAAAAGCGAGAAGGAGCTGCTAGATTCCTACAGAGGAAGCAGAATTGTGCATGGGGACGATGCAGAAGTTGGCAGCTCCCCCTGGTAAGCGTTATCTTTGCATAGTCCTTCATGGGGAATTGTGTCCCCCTTCTCTTCAGTTGAAGCAGGGGGGGGAGTAAAAGGGCTCTCCCATCTCAGGCAGCATGGGGGCATTATAGCTTCTAATCAAAGCTCCTCCAAGTCATTGACAGGGCTGCACTAAAATAGCTGGAAAGAGACTCTCCTCTTGAGCCAAGTACGCATGCTGGGAAAGCAAGAGTGCTGATGTATTTTGTCTTTGTCTTCCTCTTTCCAGCTTTGCTGGAGCAGGAGAGGATGAGAAACCTCTCCAGGTGAAGGAAATGGGGTAAATGGCCTACTACATAGAATATACATGCCCGGAGAAGACTTTGGCTAGAGAGTCACATATGTGGTTGTCTTTGTCAGTAGGGCACAACGCTCTCCCCTGCTCACCGCAAATTCTGCGTGACACCAAGACACATTCAGCCAGCCACACCTTTGGTCCTGCTAAGTCCTCCTCCCTCCTTGTCTCTCAGGCAGGTGATGCTCTACAAAAAGAGTCCTCAAGAGCTGCTGTGTGGTGCCAGCCTCATCAGTGACAGCTGGGTCTTGACTGCTGCTCATTGTCTTTATTATCCACCCTGGGACAAAAACTTAACTACAAATGACATCTTGGTGCGGATTGGCAAGCACATAAGGGCAAAGTAAGAACCTGGATGAAGTGGGAGGGAAATAGCCTTCCTCTTGGAGGAATGAGGTACAACGAGGTTGGGCTATCTTTCGGTATCCAAGGAAACATCCATAGCCAATGTCACAGGCCTCTCAATAATGAGATCTACTGGAGCTGTCATTTGCTGCTCTTGCTGATCCTCAAGGCTAAAGTGAAAGGGAGGGCAGAAGCGTGGAAAGTCTAAAGGGGTGCTCCAGTGTAAAGCCAGTATTGTCTCCGAGGGTAAAAAGCACCCGAGAGTATCTTGAACCCTAGAAGACTCTCAGTTAATACTGTACAGCAAGTTCTTTCCTACATGACTATTTCAGATATGAAAAGAATAAAGAGAAGATTGCTCTGTTGGATAAAATCATCATCCATCCCAAGTACAACTGGAAAGAAAACATGGACCGAGACATTGCACTCATGCATTTGAAGAGACCCATCATCTTCAGTGACTACATCCACCCTGTCTGCCTGCCTACCAAAGAGGTCGTGCAGAGGTGAGGAGACTGTCCCACAGTCTTAAAACTACAGGGTACAAAAGCCTCCTTTGGGCCTTCAAAAAAAAAAAAAGACAGCAAAAGATACCTTATTTAGGCTATTTGCAGCAAAAGAGCCAGGCAGGAGAAAACTGTTACAATACATTTGATTATACTCATGCTTCCTTCCTCAGGCTGATGCTGGCAGGTTACAAAGGGCGGGTAACTGGTTGGGGAAACTTGAAAGAAACATGGGCCACTAGCCCAAACAACCTCCCCACAGTCTTGCAACAGCTCAACGTGCCCATTGTAGACCAAGATATCTGCAAGGCATCCACCAAAATTAAGGTCACTGACAACATGTTCTGTGCAGGTAAGTAGCGCTGGAGACGCAAGGCCAACTTGCCCCAGAAGACAGGGGCTCCTGGTGGGGCTGACGCAAGGTTACTTTCTTATAAATTTGCAAATACCCTCCATAAAGAATAACTTTCCTATGATAAGAACATTTTCAGCTCTCAGAAAATGTGAAGGCTGCAGAACTTAAAGCTATGAATAAAGTTTTAACACCATGCAATGCCAGGATAACTAGCCTGATGACACCACTCTGCTAGGTATCAGCAACGGCTGTGTGAGAACTGAGCACGTATCAAATTATCTTTTCACCAGTATATGGAACAGTTCAGTGACTTCCTAAATTAAAGGCTGCACACCAGTTACCCTACACAGTAGCCAAACAACCCCTCTTCTCTACTAGCTTGTCTCAACCTTTTGGAGCCTATTCATACTTATGCCCACAACTTCTGTGGCAATAAGCTCCACAGATTAGTTAGGCATGTGTGAAAAATGTAATTCCTCATGATCTGTTAAATTTCCTGTCCAATAAATTTGAAGAGGTACACATCTATACCCATAACTTAAGAAAAAATATTTCTTCTCCATGTCATATGCTATTTTATGGACACTTTACAGCTCTGACATTTCTCTTCCAAGCTGAGAAGTATTTATTTAATCTTTCCTAATATAGAAGGCATTCTGTACTTCTGATAATCCTTGTTGTACCTTCCTAAATCTCTTCTGGCACTACACCATTTTTGAGAGAGAATAGAAGCAAACACAGAATTCAAGATACAAAGAGACTATGGATTTATGTACCGGTTTAATACTTTCTGCTGTATTCTTCATTTGTGCAGGCTTTATCAGTCCCTACAAGTAAATCTCCAGTGATTTTCGACTGAGTTTGTGCTGCTTGCATCTAATAACACATATGATTGCATGAGTTAGGATGGAAGCCAATTTCATGAGTACACTGACAATACAGTGTTCTTACTGTTTCTTTTTCTAGACAACGTTCTTGAAAAATAGCCAAGATGCAGGCATACAGCAGAAAAGGGGAGACATGGGTGATGGGAAAACACAAAGATACTGTCTAGTTCATCAGGAATTAAAGTGAAATCCCTTTCCTCTTCATAGCGAGACTGTAGGAAGAATCAGTCAGCCGGGGGAAAGAAAGAGCAGAGCCTGCAGAATGACAGGAAAGTGAAAGCGAGGACGTCAATGTGTCTCTGAAGTAAATAGAATGAAAGAACAGGATACATGGAGTATCACGCACAGAAGTTTAAGACAAGAGAAAGGCACAGTTGCTCTAGCTCCAGCTGTTGAACATAGTGGCAGCTGACACGATCAGCAAGTCTGATGAAAGAAAACAGGAATGAGAGCACAGAGGGTGAAAGAATATGGTGGATTCAGGAATGTTACAAAGACAGAAGCAGAGTTAGCTGTTTTATATATAATATAAAAAACAAAGCAGTTTTTTAAATTGAAGTCCAATAGTTGGCAGAAACAGTAAGGAATCTTATGGCTATCAGAAAGTTTATGCAGCAATACTTCAAGGAAAAAGATGGCCAACACCGGCCATCTCCCACCAACTCCCCCTACAATCAAATGTCCACCTTTCTTCTTGCTCGTAGGTTACAGTCCTGAAGACTCAAAGAGAGGAGATGCCTGTGAAGGAGACAGTGGGGGACCTTTTGTAATGAAGGTATGTTCAACAAGTTCAGGTTTGTAAAACATACGGAGCTAGGTTTGTGTTACGCTGAACTTTCATAATAGTCTAAAAAATGGCAGCGGAGATGGAGACCGCTGAGTGGCTGAAGCAAACCCATCTCGTGCTCAAGCTGAGCAACTGAGATGAATCCTGCAGTCATCCAGCCCCATTTCTGTACCGAGTTCCCAGCACATACAGAGATCAGCTGCAGAATGCATGAGTGATGGCCAATTCTCACTTACAGGTTTAAGAGTAGAGACAAAATTACTCCAAGCAGCTATGTTATTTAGTAGATGCCAGTCTGAATTCCAAAGCAGTATCCATCACTAAACAGGCTAGGGCGCATACAAGGCTTAGATGTGAAAGTCTCTTACCTCCTTGTGCCAATCCCGTTTTTCTTCGCTTTAGAACCCAGATGACAACCGTTGGTATCAAGTGGGAATAGTTTCATGGGGAGAAGGCTGTGACCGAGATGGCAAATATGGATTTTATACCCACGTATTCCGCCTGAAAAAGTGGATGCGAAAAGCCATCGAAATACACGGGCGATAGAAGTGTTTACCTTGCTTGCTCTCAGTTTTGCTACAATGCTCCACTTCTTAAAAATATAAGCATAGAAAATCCTGAAATAAAACAGTTATATCCTTACAACTGAAAGGAAAGTGTTCTCCCTTGAAAATAAAAGTTCTCAAACCCATCTTCTTCCTTTTGTTCATGCTGACTTTAGTTGCACTTGAATCTAAGCCATCACAGCAGCCAGGGGTATCAACAGAATGGCACTAGTTGTACTGCTAATTACCTGTTGTGTTTCAAGCAAATGCTCCTCCTTTCTATCAGCTATAATCATAAACAGATTTTATACCTCAGATGATGGCCTTAAATCAGTCACAGTAAGCACGACTGTGCCCTCAGGCACTGTCCATTTCCTCCCTTCAAGTCAACTCATTTTCTGTTCTAGAAATTGAGCCAAGAATGTACTGGAGATACACACCCTACAGTAACTGTGGCATTACACAAAACACCAATACCAATGTCAAAGGTAAAGCAACTATAACCTGTTTTGATAAGACAGGCATCGTTCTCAGCTACAACAGCAGACAACAAATACCAGTACCACTCTTTACAAGGCTAGCATCTTAAGAAGTTACAGATGCCAGCTGTATGCAATTCATCCTACAGAGGAATATAGGCTTGAATACCGTAAGTGGCACTTCCATTACTGAATGGCAGTAACTTTCCACGTGGTAGGTGGTGCTGGGTCCTCAAAGCATATTTTCCACCTGCATAGCGAGACTCAGAAGGAAGCAATTCATACAGTCATTGTCAAAGGGCCTCCAATGGAAGCATCCTGCACTACATCTGTTTGGTTGTCTTATAAAGCCTGTTTAGGGATCACTCCCAAAAGAAGCTTCAGTTCTTTCATGAACTCCTCTTTAGCAGCAATTTCTGGATCACCGAGGACCCAGCAGTAAACACATATTCTTGACTAGCCAGTTTGTTCAGCCCAATTTTCTCTTAAAGTAACCATGAGATTTGGAAACTGTCCTTCCTCCCTATGACACCATATTCCTAAACTCCTCATTCACAGTGCCATCAAGTCACAGAAACAGGCAACAGTGAAATTTTGTTGTGCTTCATGCAGAGTATTAAGCAGCTGAGTGACTGTTTTGTTGTGCTTCATGCAGAGTATTAAGCAGCTGAGTGACTGTGTTGAAAAAGTGACAGTAGAGGTAACTATCTGAAATTAGTTGGATATAAACAAAGTTATTGATCAATTAGTGTCTGGCCACCTCCTTGAAGATGGCTCATTTGGGAACCAACTTGAAGACAGCTCAATTTGATTGCCCAAAGAAAACAAAAACCTCTCAAAGACACCTGAAGAAAGAAACCTCAAGAGCTCAAGTTCCACAACTGCTTAAAGTCATTGATAACCACAGGCATCAGACACTGAACATATTTAGCCCTCCTAATGTTTAAATTTTTAGCCTTACCTTTTCACTGCTATCTAATAATCTGTGAGAAACTGTGTATCTAAGAGGGGAACCAGGACCATACAGTTTTTGGAGAAAGTCACTGTTATACTGACTTGTTACAAACAATACAGAGGAATAATTTTTAAAAATCAGTTTAATGTTATTTAAGTATTGTCTGGGCTAAAGATTAGGCTTTATTAATTTATGTGCACAAGTTTTAGTTCAGAACTCCCAGGATATTGAGTCCAACCAAACACTACAGAGACACAGGGCAAAAACTCATTCATAGTAAGCAACTATATCTTCCGCTACTCAATTATTCCTGTATTTCACTTCCAATTCAGCTTCAAATTTAAGATAGTTGTATGCAGGTCTGCAGGCATTGCTGTTTTAACATCCTGAGCTAATTAACAAACAGCTCTTCAGAACATCTGCTGGACATGGTAAAGGAACATATGGATTAATTTATGTGTCAGTAAGTTTCAAAAAGCAGCTAGTAATTGAGAGGTAGTGGCAGTAACTCTAGTGCCAGCCAATACAAACTATTCACAAACAGCCCCAGTTGAAGTGTGCAAAACCTCAGCACTTACCAATAAGGACCAAGCCTCCACATGTCACACAGCTGAGTTCCACAAGGAAGTGCATGCCCACTTCAGGTTAGGAGAGGAGACTGTGACTACTAAATCGAGGCGGTGGAGCAATGAATGGCATCATGTCAATTAACACAGGATGGAGAACGCTCGCAAGTCACCTGCTATCACAGTGTACAAACTCACCATAAGTACCAAGCAGTATTACATCAACTGCAACCCCAACCTAGGGGTCCTGTAAAAGGAAGATTTCAGCCATTTGCAGAAGCTCCGGCATAGATCTGTTGTACAGGTACTAAATTAAAGCCACATTTTTACTGTAATCAGGCAAGATAGTTTCAGTAGCGGCCCTAATGCAGACACTGCTGGTCCACAGAGCAAACAACAAAAGCAGCAGTTACGTGGAACAGATTAAAATCTAGAGCAGAAGTGTGCTATTTTAAGCCTGCCTGTTCAACTCTTCAGTAACTCTGTTCTACCTACAGGACAGATGTGCAGTTTATGCTTCACAACCAGCCCTCATATGGAAGTGCAGTAGTAAGATGAAAACACATCACCTCCCTAGAGATCAAAGGGCTAGAAAGGCTACACAGCGTATGTCTTAATCTTCATACTTGTAGCTTCTGAAAAAGGCTAATCAGAAGACACTCTTACCAAAAAAAAAAAAAGCAGTGGCTACAGCTTTCTCAGACTAGCACCACCAGGTGTCTTAGTTACACAAAATAGTGGGGTTCGCCAACAGCAGATGTTTAAGAGCAAAAAGAATGTGGTAGTGAGGTCTACCTGCACTTGAAAACTGCACAAGAAGAACTGCTTTATCAAATGAGTTCAGGATAGATGAGTCCGCTGACTGTACATCACTGCTATTCTATTCCATATCAACAGCAGCAGGCTCCCTCAGAGAAAGCATTTGTACACAGATGGGACTATGCTTCATCTGGTTAAAGGCATCACAAGGACTAGATAATTCAAAATAAGCATTTCAGCAAACTAAGCGGCCTCAACTTACTCGCAAGTTACAGGAACATATTCCAAAACAAAAAAACCAACTATACGAAAAATGCACTACTGCTTATAGAAGTAAGAGTGCAAAGTCTCAGGAATGCACCCACAGATAGTATATATATTCACTCATCTTCCTTATAATATATCCAAACCCCAAAGTTCATGTCAAGAATAGATTAGTTCCGTTTCTAGATGCCCAGTCACTAACATTCAGGAATAGAGAGCGAATTCTCTAACCAGCAGTCACTGCTGTTCCTACAGAGGCTGGTATAGTTAATGCAAACTTTATTTACAAAAGACACTTAAATTAGTTACTTCATGCCATGTGTCCATACAGAATCAACAGTTCAAGGATTACATGGAGAAGAATTCACAAAATTAAAAGTGAAATCACTAAAGATCTTCTAAGAGTTAAGAACTAGGAAAAGATCTTAAAGACAATTTTACAAATAAAAAAAAGAAGTTATGAGAAACTAGTCTGAGCAAGAGGATGGTTGTTTACAGGTCTGTACACTAAAACTAATACACAGACAGCCTTCTATTGTCAAAGAGATGCTCACTGAGAAGCAGAGTATGTACAAATACTTGTGCCACAATGACTCAATCCCCCAAAATCCACTGTATTATACATAAACCAGTTTGTATACATTAGGCCTAAATGAGGCCATTTAACTATGAAGACTTCTAGTTTAGTAAACTAAAGCTGAAGACAGCCCAAGCAACAATGATGCTCCCTCTCTCGCATCTCTATTTGCGACTGCTTTTTATTCTCTCCAATCTTTTTTTCAAGTCATCGATATTAGCTGCTGCAGAAGAGGGTGAAGCCAGGGTAGTTCCAATGCCAGAGGAATGAGTCTGATTGGAGTCCAGGTCCAGATGTTGGTACTGCTCCCGTGACTCACGGAGCTGGGAGAGCTTACTGTGAAGCATATCCGTAGAGGATGCAACTGTGGGGACTGCTGGTTTAGAAAGCAGAGATGTCAGAGGTGGTCTGTCTTCCTGCTACAGGGGAGGAAAGCGAAGTGTTAGGATAGATAGTGGCAAAAGCCATGTAAGAAGTACAAACCATAAATCAATGGCTTTTCATATTCACAGGAAACACTAAAAACAGAGGAAAGGGAAGGAGCAATACAGCACAGGTGATCTAGATGAATAAAGTCAGTTGCCATCGAAGGCAGAACCAGGCAAAGCTAACTACGGTACTCAATTTCTATCATTTAAGTAGTTCATGTTTAGCTTGATGTCAGTAGGGACACAAAGGAACTACAGCCTTTAAAGATCAAAAATTCACAGCAGACCAGTGTTTTACTGAGATGGCCTGCTGCAGTCTTCAACAACCTGAATTCTAACACCACAAGAGGGAAGTCCATGTTTATGTGCAGCATCAACAGCCAATGAGTTTTCTGGAGGAATGAGAAGAGGAAACTTGGATTGATTGGCAAGATCCACCCTGCCAAAGACTTATAATATCAATTCACTGTTCTTTTACCAATTGATATTTCCATCTGTGTTAATTATCTTGTTATGATCATCTAAGAAATATTGCCCCTCCTCAGAGCTGTGAGCTGATATGCAAGTTTATGTTAAAGGTTAAAACAGTAATACGCCTGGATGACTATTCCTAGAGTGAACATCACTTCTCATGCGGCTGAGCGCAAACTTCAGTAATCGGCGCTAGATTCCTAACACATAGATTGCCGAACAGTTAGAAATTTTGGCCCACAGGTTTCCAATACCAAGCTCATTCAGCATTTCTGTGCCTCAGTATCCATACACCCAAAATACATAAATCTTCATTCAAAGTCTTCATTCAGCTCTTATGGTTGTTTCAGAGCAGAAACATCTAGAATTTCCGCATCATTCAACTCAGACAGAGGTCAATATATGTTAACCTTTAGAGAACAGTAGTTAAGTTATTTGAACCTTTCTGAGACTCAACTACGTGGCAAGGGAAGATACCAAACTACAGGGCTGTAGAAACTACCTGCACGTACACCAGTGCTGAAAACAGAGCAGACTGAAACACAAGCCTACTTGGCCAAGTAATGAGTTTAAAGCCATTTATACTAGGCACGGTGACACGCAGTGAATAGCTAGGACATGCAGTGTAATGAAAGATCATAAATTCTGATTGGAAATTGCCTTTGGCACAGAAAAAACAATCATTTGAATTCTTAAAAAAGTGCAAATGAAATGCCTCCCCTGGGGATTTACAAGTGTTGTCAAGTACAATACCTTTGCATTGTCAAGGCCACAACGCTGCCTGAGGATTTTTAATCTTTCCAAGTAAACTGAAGGCCCCACTTCCTCCCCATTTGTGTTTCCTATAGATGAAGATACAGTGTGGGTAGAAGCAGGAACACATGTTCCTTCCATCTGAGGAGAAATTCCTGGAAGATGAGGGGAAGGGGGGAGGGGGGAAAAAGAAAATAAAAATAAAATATTAAAAATATCAAAAAAGTGTAAACCTCTTGGTCAGTTCCTTGAAATGAAGGATCAATCAACCTATAAACTACCAAGCTATTTACATTTGCTAGTATAGGCATGTCAGCCCTTTCATTTCCTTGCAAGAGTGACAACTGAAAACCAAGAAAAGAAATTGAGACATTTAAGAAGTGGCAGCAGAGCAGCTCCAGAAGTAGTGCCAAGGCTGATAGCTGAAGACGACAGCGGGGGGGAGAGGAAGATGCTGATGTGGATCAGCAGTAACTGTGATGTCCAGAGAGAACTCTGCAATTGGCAGGATGAGAAATATTTGGAGTCTTCTGTCTTTTTCTAAGTTTAGCAGTACTTCTGGGCAGACCTCACCACTGATTCTAACTTCTCTTTACCTCTCGTTCACGTAACTTAAAGCTGCTGCTTCTTCTAATTCAATCTGAAATAGTGATTTCTGGAAGGCACGTAGCACGGTTTTTAAAGCTTCCCTACCAGGAGGCTAGGAAAGGATTCTACATTATGAAAAAACCCTTTCCATTCTGAAATGAACAGCAAGTTCTAAGACTTATTGTGGACAGGGGTTTGTTTTCACTAGTTTACCACAAGGGTATTTAAATAGATAAAAGGAGAATTAAGGTTAAGCATTTATACTTTAGTCTAAATAAAGCACAGTTACAAGATGGAACAATATCCTTTATTATATCAAACTATTATAGTTAGGAAGGGGAAACAAGACAAAATTGGGGCACGTAAATTCTGGTTTGAAGTCTCTAACTGTTGAACTAACATTTCTTGGTTGTACAGATGTTTAGTATGAAGGGTAGAATTTTCTGTCCTATCCAGTCAGGCATATTTAGGAGGTTCTGAAAGAAACTTACATCGTCTTCCTAAAGTAATTTACAATACGGGGATAGGAGAAGGAACAGTAGTAGGAGAAAAGGCTAAAGTCTCACAGGACACTGAAGTGTGAAAGAAATGAAAGTTAAAGGTAGTTTCGCCAGACTGTATCAGTTTTTACTGCCAGCTAATCATTTGTCACATTCCCTCCCTAATATTACATTAAGTACTCATCTGTGCTTATCTGCAATGAAAAGACTCACTAACAACCTAAGTGTTTTACAGTAATTTATCCAATTAAAAAGCTGATTTACTGGAAAGGGGTCATCACAAAGACTACTACAGAAACAGTTCAGGTTTATTTTAAATAAACTTTTCGATTCCACAGTAAACAATACTCTATCAAAAAACCTCCTGTACCATTTTAGTAACCAAAAGGTAAAAGGAGAATCTGACAGCTGCTGCTGTTATAAACCAGCTGTATACTTCACAGAAACAATTCTTAATACCATACAGATGAAGCATAGGCTAATGTTGAACCCACACTACAGGATACGAATTAGAACCACTTGCTTACCAAACCTTTCAGATGTTTTCTACTTTTAGTGTGACAATGGTTACAACATCTCTTTTTTGTAACAAAGAATGCATAGTCCCTGCAAATGGTGCCTCATGAAGCAACACAAGTGCCAAGAAAATACGTGACTTGCTTTGGAAATCCATAAACATCTGCAAATGTTAGTTTCTACCAGGGGACATGTAACTGCCCTCCTTATATCTCTGCTTCTCATAAATGAATCAGTTTTACTGTAACATGTACCTGTAGAAGCAGCAATGCGTCCTTTCCCCTCCCGTTCTGTTTCTATCAGCCGGAGCCCTCTTTCCACATAGCTCTGGAAGAACTGAGATGAGTTCTTCAGGAAAGGCTCAATGTCTGCATCAGAGTATTTCTTTTTGTATTCATACAGCTCTGCCAGACCCTGGGAGGGAAGAGTTCCTGTGCATTACTACAACTGCTGCATACACCATTCTAATGTATCATGCCCTCTTCCTTGCAGGAAGGGAACACTTACCTCCTTAGTGTTCTCCTTGGAGCCAATCTTCTTAAATATTTCTGCCAAAATATCGTTAACTTTGGCCTTCGAAGCCTTTTCCTCCTAAATAAATAAAAGGAGACTTCTAAAACAAAGTGAATAAAAACAAAGGGAGGTGAGACGAACCTACAGTGCCCTCAAACCTGCTAGCTGGATACAGAGCTTCCAAGATGGAGAAAAGCTTGACGTGATTAGAGTTTTACATAGCCACTGTTTACAGAGAATGAGAGTAAGGACATGATCAAGCTGTAGGACTCCTCCTGAGAAGCCAGTGTTTAAAACCTGTTTTGGGTATTGTTAACTTTTAGTAAATCAAATGCAGTATCAGGCAGCCTAAAACCTGTGCTGCACATCTGAATGTCCTGGAGAGCACTTCATCCCGGGATATGCACAGAATATTCAGGTAATAACAAATACACTGCAAGCTCCCAAACCAGCCATAAATAAAAGTGAAACTAGAAAAGTATTTCCAACACTAGTTGCATGTTGGAAAGGCAATTACTACTTCATATTCCACAATCACGAAATTAAGCTTGTTTCTTAAATAAATTGCCTTACTTTCCCTCTCCTTACCAACACATTTACATTACTTACTATGCGAGAAGCCCCTTTTTCTGTGTCCTTATCAGCTTTGCTTCCAGTCTGGTCCATGGAGTGTTTCATTACTCTACACAGGTGAGCCTCCAGCTCAGACTCATTTTTGTTGTCTATCATTGTTAAATGATCTAAGATCTAAAAGGAGAAAAAAGGGAATAAATTAATAATAATAAAAAAAGGAATAGCTTTAGAGACTGCATGAACATCCAATTTAAAAGTACATGACTAGTGAGTGCTCTGACCTTGGGCCCTTTCAGCTTGCACAGGGTGTGAAGCAGAGTCTTCAGTGTCCTTATAGGAAATTCACTCTTACATTGCTTCAGCTTCTCTTTGGGAAAGACCTTCATGAAAATGTGAATATCCAGTAGAATCCGATCCAGATTGATGCTATTAATGGTTTCCGGAAGAAGACGCACCATTCTCCACAGACACTGGAATGAGAGGCTGACTTGAAGAAAGACAACTTAAGAAAGAAGCATTTAATTATATAAGGAGAGATTATACAAAACTATCATTGAGCCATTTCACTCCGCTACCACATACAGACAGGGACCGTGTCTGTCTGCTCAAGCTATGTTTGCACTGGTACATACTTTGTCTTTGTAACTAGCTGTACTTTATCCAGATCCTTCTTTAGAGCTGATGCATAAAAGTAGTGCTGACTTCTCTACCAGTAACAGGAGACTGAACGCTTTGTGTGAAGAAATCTCAGCAGATAATGCATATACGCTATACACAACCACACAGAGCACAAGTTCTTTAGGTTTAACCTCATTAAGAATGCCCAAGCTGTCTTTAAATCATGCCAGTTACAAAAGGGTGTCGTATTATAAAAAAAGATCATACCCATGCTTTAAGTGCAGACATTTGCACGTTCACTCTGCCTATCCTTAGAGATGACAAAATACAAGCCAGCTCCAGCCTGGGACTGTTTGAATCCATAGCACAGTGCTGTGCCTAAGCAAATAAGCCCAGCAGGTGACTCCACACCGCTGTATGGAGTTTGTATTAGTATACACAAGTTTCTGTAAACTGTTAGCAGGTGTTAAGCTCCCTCCTGGCATAGATGAAGTCACTATACGTAACATCTAATTATAAGATTAATTATAATAAATGTTTCAAGTTATGGACACCCTTTTTTTTTTTTAATATATCTGTTCTTTCAGCTAAGTTGATTCAGATAAACCAAGTAAGTTCAAAACCTCTACTACAGGCTCACCTTCATGACAAGTTCTGAAAACTTAGGAGAGCTGGCTGTCGCTAGCAGACTGTCTTGGAGCAAAACAAGCAGAGCACTAGAAGGAATAAATTTGTAAAATAGTTACACAGGAAAAGTGCTACACACAAAAAAAGATGCCCACTCCCCACAGAATACCACACCAGATACTGGGGTTAGTCCAGCAGTTTACGTCATGTTGTGTAACAGCTCTTTCTTTCTTTCTAGTATGTTACAAGAGTTTAAGAGGCAGTCTGCTGAACTACGAAGCATACAGAAACATACTGAGGTGGTTCATTTAGCCTGTCTCCAGCTGTGCAGATTGTGCAGTCAAATTCTGATCACCACTGACAATCAGTGATGATTCTTCATTAGCCAGCTGAATGATTCTACAGACATCACTCTTTGCTTACAGAATGACTAACAAACTCAGCCATTCAAGGAACACACAAGTACAGGTGAAGAGAAGTAGTAAGTGCGCAATTTTCATTATATACCTCAAGATGTTGGTCTGGTCAGACTTTTCCAGAACTTTCACTACCAAAAGGTTGACTGATCGGATGACCTGCTCACCCTCCTCAAGGTCTTCAACCCGAGAATCCAGCATTAATGTAATAAGACCATGCATTAGGTCCTTCAGCACACCAGTGGAGGCCTCTCGAGCCAGACTTTCTATCTGAAATAGCTACAAATTGAAGACAATATTAGAGTTCTCCCTGCACGCAATGCTTTAATATAGGGATTTCTCTAGACTACACTGTCAAACCATTTGACATTCCCCTATCCCCGCCAACACCAAACAATAAAAATGCAACTAGGAAGAAAGTTATTTCTACTGAGTGACTTCTCAAAATACTTAGGCCACCAACTAAGCACTCAACAGGTAAGGAATGTTAGAACAGAGCTTAATAAAGTGTTAAGAGTGGCCATATTCTGCAGAAGCAACAAACAGACCTTCTTCCCGCCCCCAATTTCTCATTCCCCACTCCCTCACAAAAGGTCCATTGGTGACCAGACAATTAGCAACAAACCTTCGTAAGTAAGACTCAATAGTAAGCTAACCTAGGTACAGGACAGACATTCCATTCTCCTGCCACTTCTGCACAGAAATTATTTGCTCTTCCCCTTAACTTTTAGGTCAAAGCCTTACCGAGATCATGCTCCCAATAATACAGCTGTAAAGTTTGACTATCTCATCTTTGTCCAGCTTCTCATCTGCCATGTGCGTATTGTAGATTAGCCGAAGCTGCATGAATGTAGCTATTAAGAATTGGTCAATGTGGCCAGACATAGCTTCTGCTTTGTCTTCCTGTCTGAGAACCTCATCAATCTAAGATTTAAAAACAAAACACCCAAGTAAAGTCAACATAACGCAAACAGTGCAAAATAACTATAATTCAAAAAAACTTTTCTATAGGAAAGGTCTTGCCCTGACAAATCTATTTGCCAAGGCATTTGTATTCTAAGCTTTCACCTGAAATCAGTAGCCACAGACTTCTATTGCTTATCCCAATAAAACCAATTATTGATCTTTTAGAGAACTGCAATCCTATCCTGCACACAAATGAAAACATGAAATGCTGCATTATGAATTCTGGAATTAACAGCTTTATGAAATCTTCTAGCTAAAATACTTCTAAGTAGTTAAAGCCACCCTAGAAACACATAAAAGCTGCAAGGCAAGACAATTCTTTTGCTGAGGATCTGTAGAACAGTTCACTTTTAAATGTTAAGTCTCACTGGCTTAAGTGGCTTTTTCAAACTGTTTTTGTCAAGTATTTGTACTATAAGAGAGATATGCTATTTTTTCTTAGTGTTTCTGTGTTGAGAGTCTATTTTACATCATCCAAGTGGAATTTCTATTGCTAAAGCGAGTCAGATGGCCCCTGTGCACTTAGTTTTGTCATCAGGGAGATTCTGAGCAGAGTCCATGTCACCTGACATGATTGCTCCACCACAGTGCAACTCATCACCCTCGCAGACAAATAGTTTAGTACAGTGTGATTAGTTGCTACCTTAATTCGCTTACCTGTGCCAGAGCCTGGATGCTTGTATTTATATCACCACTAGCTACTTGGGAAATGACAAAGTTGATAGTAGAAGCTGTGTTGCTGTGCATATCATCGAAGTGTGGGGACACAGCACGGATTCTAAACAGTTGAAGAAAACAGGATTCATTACTCTTTGGAGAGACAGCTCTAATTTACACTGAACTGCTATATTTCAATGACAGTTTATAGAGACAACAAAAGGATTTCATTCTTCACAAAGGATACTCAAGGAAGGAATCATTCCTTTCAACATGTCTGTTGCACTACTTGCAAAAACACTGATGATGCATTTACAAACTCAAGATCCTTTTACTATAAAAACACGTAAGCAGAACTCAGGTTCTTCATCAGAAATAACTGCTCTCCAGATTCCAGAACAGTATAATAGACCCTTGCTTTCACACCTTTCTTCAAATTAGCTGATACTACCTTCTTCTGTAAACAAGTCTCAATGGAGAAACTAGCATGGTCAATTCAGCTTCTCAAAATAGTTTTTAAGTAGCCCTACTGGTTTCACTTACAAGTTATAACTAGACTCACTTGGGCTCAGGAATCAAGACTGGCTCAAAGATGTCATCTAGTTTGTGCTGTACGAGTGCTGGCATCTCACATCTGACAGTACTGTTGTCATTTTCAATTTCATCAAGATCCAGCTGAAATTCTCGTGGAACTGTATGCGCCGTCTCAGAGTGACTGCCCATGTTGCGATTTTGGCTATAGAAACCAGGAGAGAGGTGTTTATTTTATATACACAAGAGGCACGAGTACTAGCACTAGCATCCACTGGTAGCCCTAAAGCTCTCATAATAGAATAGCATAGATTTTGAAGTTCTGATTTTATTCAAGCCCCTTAATAACCCTTTGCCTTTCCCCTAGCTATCAGCAAAACAAGCTTTTGTAGGCCAGAAGAGCAGCTACTAGTTACTTGCCTTCCTAGTTTCTCTTATAACCCACCATGAGACCCCCTGTATCCCTGATAGGTATGCCCTGGTTTATTTTGAGAAATATCTAGCACAGTTTAAAGTAGTATTAATGGAATATAGCATTAAAGTTAATGAGTGGCTTTTTTTTTTTTTTTTAAATGATGGATAGGATGCATATGTACGCAGCAATCTTGCAAGCTCATCTGAACTGAGGACTCCCAGCGTCCCACATGACTTGTGCTGCATATTAGATTTTTCAAGGAAATGTTCTAATGCATAGCTCTCAACAGGGACTTTTATTCCAAGATAACGAGCAGGTGGCAAGGAATACAGTTTCTGAGCTTTTTGTGTCTGGTACCGTTGCCCCAGGCTCCACGATTCACACATGCTCATCCAGTTCTGTGCTGTATGTCTGCCCTAGCAAGTTAAGAACAGGTCCAATCAACACCAAGTTTAATGTAACACATAGGAAGTTCTCCCAATATTTCTAACAGCTGCTTAAGGTGGAAGTGCCACGTCTGCCTGCAGTTTGATCTATAGTCACCTCGGCAGAAACCTGTATTTTGGGTTTACTTTCTTTAAGTCAGAGACCTGTAAACAACCTAGAACTGGCCATGATAAACCTGTCACCCCCAGGAAGGGACGACTAGGATAGAAATTGAAAGATACAAGAGCCTTGCTACCAAGGAGTTAGTGGGCAGTACTTACATCCTATAAGTGCGATACATAATTCTGTCCATGGAGAAGCAGTGAAAAAAGGCACAAGACCATTTAGAAAGATTTCAAGACAGACAAGACAAAAAAAAGTTTCAGACATTTTGGTTTATATTATTTGGCCAATTTTCACAACATGCAAAGATGATGATACAAGAACTAAAAGAACATCGCCAGACATGATATTAGCACATACACTATGCAGGCTACAGACCATAATGTATCATTACATACTTGAGTTTGGAGGACATGTCCTCAGCTGGTCCCTTCCGCAGCATGCTAGCATTAGCGCTGATGTTTTGAGTACGCTGAGGTTTCTCCTCCACCTGTCTCACTGGAGCAGCAGAAGGTCTCTTGGCTGACCGTTTTATTCTTTCCTCCAGCATGCTCATGTCTTTCTCAGAAAGCTGTAACACACAACGCTTTCACTCAATTTGAGTTGTACGGATTTTAGAAAATCTTGGTCGCCTACAGGAGGTATACCACCTATTACTGCCAACTGAAATTCTCTAATACCAAGGGTAAGAACTGTCAATACTACCACCTAGCAGCAATCTAATAGGGCCACTCTGGACTGCTAGATGCTACTTCTGGAGCTAATTAACCCATATTGACTAGCTGTAATACTGAATACAGCTATTTCTAGCCCACATAATTTCCAAAAACAAGTCACCTCAAATTCAAACTATGGTACTATCATGTGTTTCTAATTGTTGCTTGTGTTGCTGCAAAAAAACCCAAACAAACAAGAAATCCCCGTCCACCTTTCTCTATCCCTATTAGGAGGCCAGGCAACGCTTTAACACTATGGACCCTGCCACAGAAGCCAGACTCCTTCTAACAGTTGACCGGTTCAATGTACTCATAATTCACCCTGAACACAAGGTAAGCCAACTGGACACTCATGCAGTGAAAAGAATCATATTTATCCGCTTACCTACAGGACCAAAGGTTACCAATAACTACATTTGAACAAAAGTAGACGTGACAATTTTGTGGGAAATGATTTGGAAACCTTCCTGAAAAGCCACGCATGTTGGGACTAGATGGACCATACTGAAGCTCAGAAAGCCATGGTTAGAAGGGGCTGAATGGTTCAGGTGCTACAGTTCTTTTCTTAACCTTGAAAATCCAAAAGCAAATGGACTGTGCAATACTGAGGAGGAGGCAGATTGCACTCTGAACAATAGTTAAAATAAGATGGGAATTTAAAATGTTAATGAAAATGCAACATTAATTCTCACGGAGATGGTTAGCAAAGAAAGTAAGAGCCACATAAAATTTCAACATTTCAGGAAGTTGGAAAGAAAAAAAAGGCAGCCTTGCTTCCCTGCTCACTGTTTTCCATAAAATATCCATCCATCCAATAGCTTGTATGCCCTATGGCATATAACACAACACAAAAAAATTTGTACAGGCATTAACGTATCTATCATATTCCAATCAGATTAAGTGCTGCTAGAAACATTACCAAGACCACAAATTCAGGGAAAAGAACAGGAAAAAATGGTCTTAACAGCTCTTGATTCATGTTAGAATTCAATATACTTAATCTGCTATGCACAGTAATCTTAGACAACACAGTGAACGAACTTTCCACTGCTGGAGACTGGAAGCTGAGTTTTGCTATCTTTAACTTTTACTGCATTTTAGATGACGTGGCTCAGCATAATTTCCAGAGAACAAAACAGCAGCAGTACAAAGCAACACCGTACAGACCTTAAGCACTGGAGTGCAGTAAGATAAAGCAAACAAACCAAACTTACCGGACTTCAACTGCAAAGCAGTTGGTGGAGGTGGGCATAAAAACCAAGAGCCCCAACAACTACCCTTTTTTGGCCAAATAAGTTAACCAAATACAATTCTAAATCACAAGTGTTACCTATACAATTGACTACAAAGCAAGTTACTTTTTATAAACAATTTAATTCCCATGAAAGTCAGTGTTTTGCCCATTTCTTCCCATTTAGTTTTTCCATTCATAAACACCCAGGTTATATATCCCACAATCAGGAATTAACCAACTAACTTTTACATGATCTACAATGTAGCAAGTTATCTTCAACATTACGAAATACTCTTGACACCAACAGCAAGATGTACCACAACCAGCCACAAGCAAAACAGTGCTAAACCCCTATAAAAGTGTAAGGATTAAAAAAAAAACCAACAAAACTTATTTCCAGTTACACTCACATTTCCAATCAGCTTGAACACTTGGTCACCATGAACATTGTAGACAGTCACAATGGTGTTCAGTGCAGCATTGCGCACAGTGTTGTCCCTATCACCAATATGCGTTGCCATTTCTTTCAAGGCTTTCCCTGGAGTTGGCTGGCATACATTCATGCCATACGATTCAACCAGACATCCAAGCTCTTCCAGGCATTCTAAAGGAAAAAAATGACAAGGGCACATTCAAGTTTAAAGTTGCTGGGAAGAGAGCCCTCCCAGTTTCTGTGTTGCTTGCACAACTTGAACATTCACTGTAGAGAAGTGTCAATCACAATGCTGATGATAGATGTACTCCAGGTGATTTATCGGACGAATAGTAAACTAAAGGTTCAGACTACTTCACACATATAGCATCTAAAAGCTGTCAGTCATCCCTATACCCTTCAAGTATTTCCTGTTACCATGCATGAGCAATGTTACAATTAACTTCACATCTAGGTAGTTTAGACAGTTGTAAGCTTGCAATGCTGTATTATGTATGTAATTTAACTTTCTGGTTATATCAGGATAAGCTATTTTCAAGGTTGCTAGGGAGCTGTTTCAACTACAAACACTATACCACAAATAATTTCTATAATAAAGTTGAGACAGATGTACACCGTAGAGACATTTCTTTCCAAAGTCTTGATCAGATTAACTGATTCCCTTAGTCACTTGGACAATAGTATTGTCACTGTTCTCCCCAGTACTGTCTCACTAAGACAACAAGCCTACTCAAGGGAGACTCATAACCTTAATGCTAATAGCAATTTAACAGATTGCTCGTCTTTGGAAGGTAAAAAGACACCAAAAATAAAAAGCAAGATGATACTACTTTAAAAATCCAATCCTTTAAACACTTACAAGCACTTGCCTAAAATGCTATACATAGGCAAATCTCGCATTCCACCAAATGTTATTACGCTGGGTTTTTCAAGATGCAAACCAAAGCAATTTCAATGTCAATTGCCCAGTTCATGATGCCATTTCCCACCTGCACGCTGTTTTGAGTTTTTGGATTTTGTCCCCTCCATGATGAAAGTGAACATCTTGCTGGCTGGATAGATGAGACACATCCTGTTCAGAATGGCACGTACATCCTTGCGGATGACGTCTTTCGGTTCTCCTACCTAGGGGAAAAGTCAAAAAAAGAGGGGAAGAAATACAGACTATTTTAAACAGTCTCATGATACTGTCGATTAGTCTAAATAATGTTAGGAAAGACAGAATTATTCTCAACGCAAAAATTCTTTTTGGTAAATGGCTTTAAAAGGCAAATATGCAATATAGAATCATTGAATCATTTTGCTTGGAAAAGACCCTTACGATCATTGAATCCAACTGCTAACCTAACACTGCCAAGTCCACCACTAAACCATGTCCCTAAGCACCACATCTACATGTCTTTTAAATACCTCCAGGGATGGGGACTCAATGCCTTCCCTGGGCAGCCTGTTCCAATGCTAGACAACCCTTTCAGTGAGGAAAATTTTCCTAATATCCAGCCTGAACCTCCCCTGATGCAACTTGAGGCCATTTCCTCTCATTCTATCGCTAGTTACATCGGAGAAGAGACCAGCACCCACCTCACCACAACCCCCTTTCAGGTAGTTGTAGAGAGCGATGAGGTCTCCCCTCAGCCTCCTCTTCTCCAGACTGAACAACCCCAGTTCCCTCAGCCGCTCCTCATCAGACGTGTGCTCCAGACCCCTCACCAGCTTCGTCGCCCTTCTCTGGACACGCTCCAGTACCTCAATGTTCTTCTTGTAGTGAGGGGCCCAAAACTGAACACAGGATTCGAGGTGCGGCCTCACCAGCGCCGAGTACAGGGGCACGATCACCTCCCTGCTCCTGCTGGCCACACTATTTCTGATACTACTTCTGCTGTTGGCCTTCTTGGCCACCTGGGCATAGATATTCAGCCGGCTGTCAATCAACACCCCCAGGTCCTTTTCTGCCAGGCAGCTCTCCAGCTACTCGTCCCCAAGCCTGTAGTGTTGCATGGGGTTGTTGTGGCCAAAGTGCAGGACCCGGCACTTGGCCTTGTTGAACCGCATACAATTGGCCTCGACCCACGCCTGTCCAGATCCCTCTGCAGAGCCTTCCGACCCTCCAGCAGATCAACACTCCCACCCAACTTGGTGTCATCTGCAAACTTACTGAGCGTGTACTCGATCCCCTCATCCAGATCACTGATAAAGATATTAAACAGAACTAGCCCCAAAACCAAGCCCTGGGGAACACCACTTGTGACTGGCCACCAACTGGATTTAACGCCATTCACAATAATCCTGCTATATTCCTCATGAAAAATAAAGTTAGTTTCTGTACAATGAACCATACCTTTAGGATAAGATATGGGATGAAAGAGGATGCTTCATTTTCAGTAAGGTGATACTCTTCTTGACTCAGCAAATTGAAAAGCAATTTAAGGTATTCAAGTGCTTTCATCAAAACACTGGTGTTGGTATCAAAGAACCGCAGGGTAAGCCATTTTAAGATCAGATCCAGGCAGCTGATGACGCCTTCTTTTTCACTCTCCAAGTGCTTGAAGGGAAAAAGAAAAAAAGAAAGGAGGTTGTGCAAAATGAGACACACTGTTCAAGAACAGAGAATAAAGAAAAGCTATGCCTGAGATAAGATGGTCTACATTTATTGGGTGATTCCTAGAATCACAAGTACTTACTTTTAACTTATACAGCTTTCTGAAATTCTAAGAGAAGTCTCCAGTGAGGAAATTTTGCCTTCTCCAAAGAAACAGTATTAATACCAACTTCTTCATTCCTCTCAAAATTACTTCTATATATGCTAAGGTTTCAACTTGACAGAAAAACGACCCCTGGCTCCTCAGAGAATTCCCATTTGATTTTAATTCAAGCAGAATCTTTCATAGCAGAGAATAATTCTATACAACGTCATCTACACCACAGATCCAACTCACCTCAATCATAACAGCCAGAGCTTTGTTGTGGTGCTGAAAGTCTGCATGAAACATCTCATCCTGTAGCCATTTTGCTACACAAGTAGACATCTGAGTTTTTAGCTGTTCAATATATTCATCACGAGGAGTAGTGAAATTCCACTTTAACACCTGTAAAAGGCAGAATTTAGAACTCAAAGCAAGCATTACCTTTTCTTTCCGAAAGAATCTGCAAATTGCATCCCTTTGAAAACAGATTCTAAAGCAGAATTAAAAGTCTTCACATTATCAACAAGTAACGTGAAAAATTCAGTGGTGTTCACTGACCTTTGAGAAAATTTTTCATGTAAGCCATGTGGAGTGGTTATCTTTAGGCCATTATCTTAAATATTATCATTTAATTAAAATGGTTGTTTTTAGACTATAGATAGGCCTATTTACTAGCAAGTTACAAATAACATGCTTGTTTTAAGTAACAGAATTTCCCTACAAAAGACAAGCTTGGTAAGTGGGGCTGTTCAAAATAAGTGTATTAAAGCATTTACAATGTTTCCTAAAACTCTGAAATTAGTCAACTGTTTTCAGGTAAAAACTTGATACTTCACAACTGAAGACCATCCCTTGGAAGTTGTAAAAAGGCCTTTGGCTTTTATAAGAGTGTGTAAGTGCACAAAATTTGGAAATCAGAAGAGAAACACCACAGTAAACCAGATATTGGCCTGTGAAAGTCAACTGAAGAACAAGATAATCAATCCAAGGGATGGACAGAGACTAGCGCTTTTATGCCACAGCATGTTTAATTCTAAATTAAAACCCAAAAGAATGCATTGAAATTACATTCCTTCAAAACTTGTGAATACACTCAGATTTTTCTCACCTTCAGACCTTTCTCATCTTTCATCCTCTGTTCTTTCCCATTTGGGACTATGATAAAAATAGGACCTGATTTATCATCATCTTCCTTCAAATTAGGCTTGCTTAGCACTTTCTTCCCCTGTACACCCTGAAAAAAAGCAAGGTATTAACAGGCAATACAAGACATATATATGCCTCAGTCCCAGCGACTGCAAGCATTAGATACCAGCCAACCTCATGCTGCCTATGTGTACAAAAGCCAGAGAGAAGCTGGAAGAATAATGTTGATTAGAATTTTAAAAGTATGTGCTCTGCTGCTGTGGAAGCAATACCCATGACAGTGTGCACAGTAGTACCCTGTGAAATATGACACTCAAGCAGTGCACTGGTCACCCACACACATCCCTAAAACCCAACATGGTACCTGTTTCATAGATTTGCTCTTTGTCAGACTGGTAGTGCCTTTGCTGAGGCTTGTATTAGCTTTGGACAGGCTGGTATTGCCCTTGGACATACTGCTATTAACATCTGACTGCTGTAAATAAGCCACAGAAAAGGCTTTGTTGTTAGACAACTATTTACTCTCAGGAGTTACCATTCCAAACCTTTTAACGCATTCACAGCAAAGGCATTAAACTCCAGCGTGAGAGTTTTGACCGAAGAATACATCAACTTAGGTAAATCTACAACATCCTTCAAGATTTGTTCCGTTCATTCCTGCCACAAATCTGGATCTACATCAAAGGTTCTCGTTACAGCACTACTTTAGACAATGGAGGCAACAGGACTGTAGAACAATCTGGAGTTTTTAGTTATACACATAGAACAAGCTTTAAAGTTAATAGCAAAAAAATTACCGTATCACAAAACAAGAGAAAAACCTAACCACAAATTCAGATGAGATTATTATTATGCATTTAAGCATCTTCCTTCCCTTTTTGCAAGTGTGATTGAGAACGTCTTTTGATACATAGGTTCAAAGTTACTGTTCAAAGTATAACATTGGAACTGCAATGGTGAAAATGAATTCTCAACAACACAAAATCAAGGAGGCCAAGATTTAGAACATAGTCTGAGCTGCTCACAAGACTGCATTTTTGACAACAGAGACTTATAAGAATTAAATATGTAATGACAAAAGTAGTGATTAAGTAAGCAATATGGGAACACTTGTCATTTCAGAACTCAGACAAGCATAAAGATTCTCAGTAAAAGCAGTCCCTAGCAAGGGCTATACTCTTCTACCTATAATACATTAACAAACTACAGCTATTAACTTCATAGAACTGATTTTATATAAAATAAAATCAACATACCTTAACTTTAGAGGAGGCTCCTCCTGATTTGGCTTTCTTGGGATCAGGCTTAGATTCCATGGTATTGGACCCCGAATCTTCAGCAAGTGCTGGAGAAACAATAAACCATTTCAAACTACCAAGAAGCCCATTTTAGGTCAGCACGGTTTTCCATTCTTAGGACAGAAGAAAAACTGTTCATGGATACAATACGCTTACCACACAGAGGTCTGAGGACTTTAGACCCATAAAAGAATTTCCTTAAATTCCATGTTAGCATACAAAGTTTTCATAATTAAGATCATAATATGTTAGCAAATTTGTTATTATCAAAACAATTTCAAAATGCATGCGCACACACTGTCCAGGCTAATGTCTAGAGCTGTAGCTGCACCCAGTTCAAGCAGACAAGCCAGCCCCAGCAGAGAAATAAGGCAGGACTGCTTCTTCAAGTCACTTGCCCCCTAATCCTGTTACCCTCTCTTCTGCATCAGCACAAGCATTCTTGTAGCCCCACAATAAACTATACTCAGGAAACAGTCCAGATAAAAATTAATGTGAAAACATTTAAAACCAGTCATGTTAAAATCAGATTAGTATTGCCAAAAAAACCCCCCAAACCCTCTAGTTCATGGGGATTAAATTCAATATCAAGTAGATGTTTTCAAAGAGCAGCTGACAGATGGTTGTGTGGAAAGGAAAAACCCTCCTACGTTGGAAGTTGACTCAACTGCAAGTAAGACCAGAACTGCAGACAGAACTTACTAGATTACACAGCTATTTGTAACCCTAACTATGCTGAATTCCTCTCCTCGTGCTAAGTATGTTTATTCCTCTGGCATGTCAAGAAGCTTCAAAAACCACCCTTTTCTCAGTCATTTCCCAGAACGTAAGAGAGGTTACCTGATGCAGGTTGGAATTTGGCTGGAGCTGCTCCCCCTACCACTCTGGAAGATGATTTAGCAGGAGGAGCTGGTTTGGCTGGCATGTTGGCTTTGGCTTTCTCAAGCATGGCCAATACCTGGTCTTTGGAAGTTGGCTAGAGAACAGAAGGAGGAAAAAACAAGTGATAAATTTAGAAAGATTAGTGATACTGATTACTAATACATGCCACAGACAAGGAAAATGACAGTAGTTTGAAACAAGCTATTTTCTGTTAGGCATCTTCCAGGATGCTTATCTTAAAAACATCAATATTTTCAGATATTTCTGTTCTGAGATAAAACACCTTTCCATTAAGTTTCTTCTGCAAGACCTACGGGAAACACGTCAACCAGCAGTCTGTTCTAGGTGAGGTTAATGGAGTGCCCTAACAGTGATTCAACACTCAAGGGTCCATAAGAAAATTGCTAGAGGCCAACTTAAAGCATGTGTTCAAAGGCATACAGTTGGACAGTAACTGGCATGGAAGCTATCTGCAGGTAGATCTTTTCAGAAGAAAAGCAGAGTGAATAAATGTCAAGCTCCTGAAGTGATAAACCTGTGATGGCAGTAGTCTTTCTGAAGCAGAGAAAGCTCTAACTCACAGCCTCCTGATACTATTTTCAGCCCCCCTGAAAATATTCAATGCAGACAAGCATACATGACTCAAGACAGCATATCATGAGATTGTGAATGTGACTTGTTAATATCCACTCGTTCAAGGTCACGTTATCTAATCTTAGTGACAGAAATACCTTCAGCTTGCTGGTGGCTTTTGCCATCTTCTCAAAGCCAAGATGCATCATAAAGAATGGCAGGGCATCCTGCGCCTTTTTACGCACATCCCCATTTCGATCTTCAAGGCAGGAGTACAGGTGAGGCACACACAAGAGTAGGTCAGAAGGAACAGAACGGAGGGTAGGCAACTTCTCAGCCAACCAACCGAGAAGCTGAAAGAAAGTTTTAAAATAAACGTTTCTGAAGAAGCACTCACAGTGCTCTGTCAGGCCACAAGAGCCTGAATAGTAGTCCTTCACATACCTCTATGTAAGTGGAAAAAACCCACCCCAACCTTTGTTCAGACAAATATTCTTAACCAACATCAACTTTCATGTCAGCAATTAAAAAAATTTAGAAATTAAGTACAGTATGTTAATACGCAGCTATCTTAAAACTTGGGGCCTGGTCTCTTAAGGCTGCACGAGCTGTTTCTTCCTTTTGAAAGTCACATCAGAATTTCAGCTGCACTTTATCAGCCTCAAACATATTAATGCCTCTACTTCAGTTCTGGTCTTCATCACTGTGTGGTTAATTTGAGGGAAAACACGCTAGCTCTTAAAATGCTGATCAAAACAGAAAAGTTTCATTTCAGAGGCACTGAAATCTGAATGACAGCTATCATGCAGAATAAAAGCTCGTTATTAGCCTTTTGAGGTTTAACAATTTTATGTCGGTATGAAGACACAGCTACTTGTTTACTCATGTAACGGTCACATTGTGTCATTTCAGTCTGCATAGATAAACATAGTCCATAGCAAGTAAGGTTATTTTGATTAGACACACATAAGGAGAATTTACTTAGCAGAAGCCTACCTCTTGTCTTAGGAAAGGATTTTCCTTTTTGAGCTCCTCGGACAGGTCTTCCCCTTCCAACCACTCTTTCATGCCAGTTTGTTCAGCCCAGGCATTCACAGTTGCTAGTGCAGCAGCACGAACGTTGTTCTGTAGTAAGAACAAAATTTAAGAAAAATAATCCTAAAGAAGGGTCAGAAGATTACAACAGAAGAGGCAATAGATTCATCCTTCCCGTGAAAGGCAGAAGCTTCTACATCACAGGCTTTGAAATCTCTATTTTTGTTCACTGCTTGAGTAGTCTAAGATTCAGATTAAATTTAGTTTTAGTGGTGGTATCAGCTGCAAAAATCACCGAATCAGACACTATACTTATTTTTTAAAGATGGCAGTAGATAAGTTTATTAAAGAGGGGCAAAGAGTATCTTTAAAAGCACTTTGTACCTGCTACCATTCATTGATGAGAATTTTGGGAGTCTCCTAACTCTCAAACAAGCTAAAGAATAAGGTTAGTGATTTATGTAATGCTTAAAATAGACTTAGCACATTCATAAATCAAGGCAAGTGGGTTATGGAGCCTGTTATTAGGGCACTCTTATTTAGGACACACATGAGCAAAAGTCAAGTCAGGAACAGGGGAGCCCTCTAACTCCTACCAATTTCCATCTTTAGTGGTTTGTTTTTTTTTCCAAGCAGAATTTAGAACAGCAGCCTTTTTTGAAGCACCTATGTGAAGTTACAAGAAGTCAGATGGAATACTTAACAACCATGGGTCTTCAAACATTATCGGTATAGACATGACTCCATATATATGACTTTCTCCTGTAGGCTGAATTTCTGAGGCAAGCTGATAATGTAACAGACTCCTTTAGCTTTAGTATGAATCAATTTTAAATGCAAAGGTAACATCCCGGAGTGTATCTTAAACAAGAAGTGAGCATCCTTGCAAATAACTTGTCCCATCTTTACTCTCATTGAAGAAAAGAAACAAATCACGTGCTGCAGGTAAATAGATGCTCATCAGCCTCTCTGACAAGGCCTTCGTTCCCATCACCCAAGCTTAATTTATCTTCACTCATGCTACAAGCTGTTGATTTTCCTCAATTATTCAGTGGGTTCACTATCAACATTTCGAAGTAGGGCCTGGAAAGAATGCTCCTCATCTTCAAAAACTCTAGCAATTGGATAAACTGGGTAAATCTCTCAGTACATCAAAAAAGTTACTACTGTAACAATGTTTGAATGAGTATACAATCCTCTGTCAGCATTACAGTGCTTACAAGTAACACCAGTATTATGCATTTTAGTAACAGTACAAGTTAATCAGAGTTGGTCTTATCCTTAAACCATGTACTTGGAACTGAAGGGAGCTTGTTGTTTCCTCAAGATAATTGGTGAATAAAAGAAGAATTCAACTTAATCATGTAAAATATCAGTTCTTTAAAGGACTCATAATGAGAAAACAACTTGAACTGAGAGTTTTTATCTAGCCCTAGGAACAGTCCTCATCCTTCCACTGCTTGGGACAGGTAGATCCAGTTTCTGCTCTTTTTTCTACTCACATTCAGAGTAGACACATCTGAAGTATGCCACCTCTGATAACTGCCTGTGACTGCTGGCACAAGACACTGGCATCTTACCAAGCCTCCTTCCCCCATTGCTTCAAGCAGCTCTTTCCCATGGTCCTAGCTTTGATTTTGACATAGCATCCTGACAAGCTCGACACTGACATTACACAAGCTTCAGTGTCAGTTGTGAGCGTCCTCTTTCTACCTACGGTTCAAAGGTCTCCTACACAGTGACACAAAGACAACAATGTACACTGCAATCCACAGATACACTAAAAGAACTAAAGTTCTACAATCAATTCCACCAAGCAAACCTGATTAGCATCTGATGTAGTGCATTTTCAGCATTAGAAGTATACATACAGTCACGACATTTCATTTAAAAGCTGAATTATGAAACTGACTGGGTTTATTTACAAGTAGGATAATACATCTCAGGCAGAAGATATATTCAGGCACACATTCATACTTTGATAACGTTGTCATTTAGACAAGAACCTTTCAACAAAATTCGTAAGCTTCCAAAAGAAGTTTTAATTACCATCCACCTCTCAAAAGCAAGTCAAACAGCAACAGTTATTCTCAGGCGTAGCTCAGATAGTGAGCGGCAAAAAGGAAAGATCTTGATGAGTGACCTACCTTACTGTCTCCCAGGACTGTAATGACAGGAATGCCCAAATTTTTCACATGCTGTTTGATGTTGGGGCCCATTGCTGTTGCTAGCTGCTGAAGAATGCTCAGCGTTTGTTGCACCTGCACACAAACAAGAAGGCTTTGAATAAAAGACTGTTACAACCATGTGCGCAAAACCCCACGTCATACAGGGAAAAGTAACACTGCTGTACACCTAGGCTTTTACTTAAGAATGCCTGCTCAATGATATCTATTCTAGACTTCAAATTCATCACACAGAGAGATAAAAATTATTTCTACATTCTGAGTAAATTAAAGTTCAACTAAAACCATTTGCAAACAAGGGACACTACACTTTGTCACAAGCGGAGCAAATTATTCAAATTGCATTTTTGGGTTTGGGGTATTTTTTGGATTTTTTAAAGATTTGCTTATATTACACTCAGAATAAAGGTATATTTTTCCCTTTTTTGAAGGTTTTTAATACAAAGCAAAACCAAAGCCAAATATTTACAAAAAATAGGCAAATATGTGACCTAGAAATACACAGTTCACTGTTTTCAAACTGTTGATTTCATGACATTGTAACAGACTGAGTAATACGCAAGGTTCAAAAATCATAAATAGTTTGTCTTAAGTTCTAAGCTGGAAACAGTTGAAACAGGATTTTGAATAACATACCAAGATTTTATTGGAGTCATTGAGACGACTCTTCAAAGCAATTGGAAGTTCTCCTATGTTTGGCTGTATGAACTTAGCATCATTGATTATGCTTGTCACTTCATCTAGACCTTCCTTTCTGATCTTCCAGTTCTTGTCGCCAATCTTAGACACTAGTTCAGCTGTGATCTTATCACTGTAAGAGGAAAAAAGGTAAAAAGCCCATGCTCTTAGTTATATGTCTTTCAGTATTTGAGTGCTTTAACACCACAGACTTCTGCTTAGAAACTGTTTATATACACGAAGTTTTGAATTGCAGTGGAAGTATGTCTTCAGGTTGTAGAATCCAAACCTACCCAATATCTGTTCTTGGCAAGAGATCTACAACATCATTCGCAACATCCTCCTGCTCCTCTTCCTCACCATCATCCCCACCTCCTCCACTGTGCCTGGAAATGCCACGGGTTGGGGCTGGTGCTGTCTGCCCTTGCATCTGCAAGCAACACAAAAATCAGAAACAGCTATTTTACAGTTTTTCATTTGACATTAAAAATAAAAACACTTCCATTATATGAATGCACTGTCTCAGGGTGATAGAATTCTGAAATGTTATGCTATTCAAACAAAACCAGAAACTTTTAGAAGCTCGTCATGAAAGAAGTGACTATTGACATAGCTAGACATAATGAGTTTGCAGCTGCTTTGGTGAGCTGTCTTAAAAAAAAGTGGTTCACTTACAAAAACACAGGTTAGACAGCAATATTACTACAGATTTGAGCTCCTGAAGTTTCCAAGTAGTTTTAATGATACTTGGTAGTAAGAGAGCTACACTGCATACCTTTTCAAATTCTGCATCTATCTGGGAGAGAAGGGCTGGCTTCTCATCCTCAAAGAACATTCGCAAAGGAGGTCCCACATAAAGATACATGACTCCCAGCAACGTAATGGCAGAAGTCCTTACAGCCTGCCAGAAAGAGGATAAAAACACTCAGTCTTCAAATTAAGGTTGATAATAATTCAGGATTAAAATTCTAAATTTACTCACTGGATTAGTTGCAGCAAGAGCCGTCTTCACGTTACTGATGAAAGCTTTGACATTCAGTCTGTGGGAAAATGGTAATACCCATAAGTAAAATGCAACACAGGAAGCACTAACAAGAAACAAAATCATCACAACGTGCTAAAGAAAAAAAAATGCACTGAGAACAGTTTCATACAACTAACTTACAAGCAGAAAATATTTGCACTTAAATAATATCACAGGTACAGTGTGGATGGTAGCTATTTAAGTAACTACTGACAGAAATCAGTTTGGGGAATAGCTTACTATGAAAGTCACTACAGTAAACATAAGATAATTTATATCAAAGACTGCTATTATTACAGCTGGAAAGTTTCTTAAACGGTATCACCCACACGATTGCTAGGACTGGAATCCTGAGGGATGAGTCTAGAATCATTTTAAGCACCTGAAAACACAGCTACATAATAAAGGTGAGGGTTTGTTGGTTTTTTTTTTTTTGTTAGTCCGTCTCAGGATCTTCCAGGAAAAGGCACAAATTTCAAAAAGAAATTTCCAAAAGAAAGGAAGGTTTAGATTACTGAATCTTCTATACCAATACTGAATTCATTAGAAGAGAAAACAGGCAATCACAGAAGCTTTGTGTAGCCTCAAACACTGCTGTTCTAGTATCATATCTACACATAGATTACCCTGCTGGAAATACATACTTTTTGAGGAATTTACTGAAGAGAGTTTATTTTCCAGACTTAATCAATGTTACTATCTGTTTAATAGCTGCAAAACAACTTGGGCAGGCATAGTAACTGCACACGTAGATAAATAAATATTTTAAGTCTTCACTGCTTAGAAATTTTGTTCTCAGGAATAAACTGTATTACATATGCTTAACCACATTCAGTTAAGAGACTGGTGATTAAAAATTAAGTAATGCTATCCCTGGTTCTGATGGAGAATCCATTTCTTACCCTCACAGTGACAGATGCAATAACGGCTATTTTGTTGGCTAAAGCTTCATCCTGTTTTCAGCCTCAAAATCTCTCCCAAGGAGAGCAATAAGCATGCTGGTAGGGAGTCTGCTGTAGGCTGTCAGGTTTTGGTTTTTTAAACTATAAAATATAGTGATCCACCTGGGTGCAGGTGTATCCAAGTAGAACAGGAACAACAGATATGCAATACCACAGCTCCTTGCCCAGCCCTACAGTATATAAAGTTTAAGAAAAATGCTCTTCACAGAAGGCTGAGTGATGAATAAAGCATCTAGTAGTGTAACAGTATCCTATCCTATTAGTAATGACAGATACTTTCATTTACATGTTTAGAGCTAGAAGAGCACCTGACAGAGCTAGCATTAGAGTTTAAGGGGCAAGAGTTCAGATGCACTTGCAGCCTCCTTCTTCAGACCAATCTGATAGAGAAGAACAGATTCTTAGTCCTAGATCAGAAACATTTTCATTCAAGTTTCTCTTAGGAATTTACTTAAGAGACGTACCCAGAAAAGCCAAACTCTTTAATTGCATTTGAAAGCCAATTCAAAGTTTCTGACTGGTTTTTAGGATTCTTCTGAGAGAAAGCCATAGCCACAACCTGGAACAGAGGAGAGTTAAGTGTAAATTTTCACTGGCAAACCAGGTGACAAAGCACTGTAATAAAGGAGTGAAGACACCTGCAAAAAACACAGGGCACTGCAAGTAAACAGAAACAGCCGGGGTAACATACGAGGAAAAACTTGTTGTGTCACTAGAGCAGAATATGATTGCAACTGAAGTAAACCAGAAGTTCCTGAAGTATTTAAAGGCAGCCAGAGATGCTTTTATTATTGTTATGTACCTGCTTTCGCAGTATTTCAGCAAAATACTGATTTACTACTCGTTATTTCCTCTTTTGGAGGAACTTGTATTTAACTTCTGCCTTAGGAGGTATCTTGAGAGCAAACAAATCACTTTCAGAAAAAAATCAAAGATTCGGGATTTACTCCTCAGACTGAAAGAACACCCACATAATATTTCTGATTTTATTTACTGGAAGAATACCATTGCTGCTCACTCACCTGCTCAGCAGTCCATGGCAACTGACAGGCCTCTGCAATTGCTGTCATGGCTTCTTTTGCATTACTCCCACATTTCACATCACCAACCTTGTCTACAAGACCATCCAGCACAACCTGAGCTGAAGTTTTGGAGAAGTTTCCTTTCTGTGCAATCAGTGCAACTATATGCAGTTTCATCTGCATCACCTGGAACATCCATAACAGCAAGGAAGTTACTCATGTCTTCATGTATTTTAGACCAAATTTTTCATTTTATATATTTACAGATATATAAAAAATTAAAATACATGTGTTTGTGGGTAAAACACAAATGTATGTATACATTTGAATATATAGGTGTTGATGTTCACACAATGTTTGTATACATAAATACACATTTTATACACACACTTGTATATATATGGGTTTGTGTAATTATACACATAAATTGTGTGTTTGCACACAAATACATATTTTTATATTGATATGTATATATACATACACAATCAATAATACTGGGCAGCCATTATCAACTTTTAGAACTTTATATATGCACACATACATACACGTATCTGCACAGATGTATACACATACATGTAGAGATCTTCAAATGGTGTCTCTAAGTCTCAACTGTCAGCAGAAATAAAATCTAATTTCAGAGTTTGTATTCTTACTGACTACAGATACAACTGTGGTCATGGTGCTAGGACTGTCATCAGTGACATGTATGCACCTACAGCCTTTTAGCTGGAAACACAGCTTACATGAAGTAACAAAAATGGACTGTTAGTTACTGAAGGATCATGTATTACCTGAAAATTTGTTTCCTTCCAACCAGGTTTCTTGGCCAGCATTCTTACTAGAGCTTGGCAAGGCATTTCACTTCTCTCCATAAGCTCAACAGCCTAAAGGATAAACATTAAGTTAGCCAGTGGGTCACAAGTGATACAAAACCCAAAGCACAAACAAAAGTTACCTCAACTGTCCTGTAAATATTTTCTTAACACTGAACTAAGTTGCAGAAATTCTCAGCATAAGAATTTACCTGAAAAGCCTTACTACAAGGCCCACTTTTACAAGGAGTCCATTTTACACATACTGAGCCAACATTTAAACTACAGCACTCACATTGCTACACTTCATATGTTCTTTAATAAGTGTCCTTACAATCACTATTGGCCATTCCAGCCCTGGGAATTTAACTAAAAAAAAAAACCCAACCCCAAGCTACAGGGTTTTTTGGGGTTTTTTTTGGTTTTGGTTTTTTTTTTTTTTTTTTTTTTTTTTTAAGATGAAGTATACTGTGCACCTTTCACATTGGAATGCTGACTACACAGCAGAGATTAAGCCTGAATATAATCTAAATTACTGGCTTTACTTGTTGTTACGCTTATCCATTCCACTGAAACTGTCACATCTTTACATTTGAGTAAAGCTGGCTTCTGCAGCAGCATTTCAGTGCAGCCAGTTGCCAGTTCCTAATTAGTCACCTTTTCCACTAAAATATTAGAACTCAGTTGCAAGTGTAATGGTGTAGCAGTACGAACTATTTGTACATCTACAGTTGATGCCTTTTTGAATGTGAACTCTCAAAGGTCTTACGATGGATACCATGGGAAGAAAGCCAGGCTTCCCATTTGAGTGACACACGATGCTTTTTTGTTTGTAACTACATGAAGCACTCGCCACCAGCTGTGAAGACTGCTAGTATTATATAAGGCTTCAAACATCAACTGTTTGCTAATTGAAGTTTTAGTATTATAATCAATTGCTGCCTAACATGCAATCAGCAGGGACTTACTTGCAACAGGTTTTGCCCAGTCATTGCAAAGCGTTTTGTTTAAACCTAGTTATCTTTGACACTAAGCTTTAGAATTGCTTAGTGTTTTAAAAAGACCTCTGTCCATCCTCAATCCACATACAACTATTTTTGACACAAGCGTAACTATCTACATTAAACTAAAAGACTTAGTCCGCTGTTGCTAGGGAATAAGAGCCAATTTGAAACATGTAAGCCACTTGGATTAAAAAATACTGGTAAAAGACATCTGAAGTGCCGACATATCACTACTACTGGTATGTCTTTTAAAAGAGTTACCAGCCCTAAAAAGCTGATGAAATTATTGCTTTCTCTCTCTTTCCCTCCCTGCCCCTGTTCTGATCAACTGCTACAAACTTACCTTCTGAAACTCCTCCATGCAGGCAAGCCTCTCTTTCCAGTTACCACTGTCCAACTGCTGGATACAAGAAGCTGGAAGGACAGCAGCAGCTTTCTCTTCACATACTTCTATCTGCAGGCAGACCAGAACAAGGTTAACACCTCAGTGTAGCCCTTCGGAGGGAAGCAGCAGCCTTAAGGACAGGTAATATACTAGAATGACCCTTGCACTGTGGTGCATTTACAAAATACGAAAAGTTTTCTGTTGTAGGTTGAAATATTTTGTATGGATTAATAGTTCAGGGGCCTTATAAATTTAGGAAGCTGCTAAATTCTACTGCAACAGAAAAGTAATCCCCGAAAAGTATGGTAAGTTGTGCAGACAGTCAAAAATAATCCTGAGTAGCCACTATCTACTTACAGAATCAAGAAGAGGAAACCTAAAAGTTACAAGATAATTTTGCATGAAGTCTGAATAAACATTCACAGCAATGATTCAGTGGTTGATCAGTGTGGATGGGAGAAGACATATCTTCTGCACTCATTTTAGCAAAATGAATTTAAAGTTATTTAGTATATGAAAAATGATAAAAACTTCCCTTGTTTCACTGGTGTCTGTATCACTTTCAGGAAGTTTATACTCATTTTCCACTGTATAACTAGCAATATAAATGGGATACATAATGGAAAGTATTAATTCTAAGCAACACTCTAAAGATAACTGACAGTCCAAAAACCTTGCAGATACATCTAGCAAAGCTTTAATAGCTTTTTGTTACTGTTTGATCTACAGATAGCTTAGTTTACCTGGTTCCCTACCAAGAAGATAGGTAGATGCTCAATTAACATGCAGAATTCAGTAATTTTCTTGACATGTAACTTAATGCGAACAGCACAGAATAAACTTGCATTAGTTCATTTAGTTATTACTATATTTACTTCAGATTTCAATGTAAACCCCGGAATACTGTATTCTCAGGCTTTTAATATCGGACTCCTTCAGCAAATCATGCATCCTAAGTTACATATAAAGTAGTCATATCGTTACTTTTTTGATCTGTTCCTAGTTCAGGTACATGATACACCCTATTATATTAGCATGATTTATTGTTAACTGTCTTATATGGCCTGGTACCAACAACAGCCTGAAGAACAGACATACTTACCAGACTATATCCAACATCCATTTTACCAGTTATGAATTTTATTTATTTAAATGTATTGCTTTCCCTTATGCTAACAAAAAACCCCAGCTTCAGTGAAAAATTCCGTAGTAGATGAAGAACTGATTAACCAAAGCTACTTATACAGAGGACTGCATTTCTGAGAATAGCGTAATACTCACAGACAGCTCCGATTCAAATATTTCTTTGGTCTCAGGACCCTTCTTGCCTTTAGCCCCAGCACCTCCCACACCTGCAGCTGCAGCTGGTTTGCCTTTCTTGGGTGGGCCCCCAGACTAGAAAGGAAATGGACAAGTTAGCCAAAACCAAACAGGTCTCTAGTTCATCAGATATCAAAAGAACTGCTGTTTTTCCACATTTCTACATTCTTATGTCAAAAACCTCCTATCTCTCTACCACCATAACAGCTGCAGGATAAGAAACAGTTTTCTGCTAGAGCTTATTTAATTCATGTGTTGCTTTCAGACTAGCAGGTTTTATAAAACATGTACAGTAACAGGGACACAAGACAATGAAAGGTGAAAAGGGAAAGCATGTATGTATTTGTGAAGGTCCAGGAAATAATGACTTCATCTATATATTCTCCTATGGATACTGATTAGATATTAAACTTGCAACTGCTCTCTCTTTTCCAGGCTACCAGAGTATCAAGATTTTTAAAAATATGATCCATTCTACTATTCACTTCCAGGTTTCCCACCTGGAGAAATAAGTAGGGTATTACAAAGACCACCTATAGTGCTACTTAGGTCAATTTTTAAAATCCAAATAATCATTTTAAAGTAATAGAGGCTAATGGTTCAAATTATTTATGGTAACAAACTAAAAACAACACTGAAGAGACTACTCAACACTTAAGTTGTAACCTTGCTAGTTATAAGAAGAGACATTGACTTCAGCCAAAGATTACTATATCACCACAGAGCACATTAATGTTACATCTGAGGCTCCTCTGAAAGGCTCCAGTGGTCTATCACTATTTCAATATCAAAACCTGATATTAAGACGTAAGTGACAAAACAGTTTGTATCATTAAAAACCAAGATTTCATCAAGTACATTCTCGGAAAGTCCCAAATTCTTTTTGTTGTTGGGCTCACCTACTCCTACAGGAGGACAGTGATTCCTCAGTGGAAGGAGACATTCAACAGACCACCTTTGATCTTCAGTAAGTAACTATTTGACGCAACCGCAGACAACTGTGATTGTCTGACAATCTCTTACCTTCACAGCAGGAGCTTTTTTCAGTGGTCCTGGTTTGGTTGCTGCATCTTTTGTTTCTTTATCTCCACCAGTCCCTGAAAGAGCAGGGGTCTTTCCAGCAATAGGCTTGCCTTCTTTTTTCTCAGCAGTTCCTCCTGTCTTTTTACCATAAACCAGTTCTACCTTCTCAGCACATTCTTTAATCTGACAAGCAGTTTAAAAAAAAAAAAAAAAAGGAAAAAAGAGGAAAGGGGGGGGGAGAAAAGAGTTATACAGCTACCACAATTGGATGTACAGTGTCCCTTCAACAGCAGTGGCTTAAACTTAACTACTCTAGAATAAAACATGAAGAGTTCAAGTTGTTTAGTTCACAAAATTTTGTTATCCTGTGTTCCTTACAGTAGTAATGTTAACCAATCCATGGCATCAGCCATCACTGTATTGCTAGAATAATTTTCCTAGTTCAAAATGAAGTGCATTTATACACATAGAAAGCATTGACACCCCCCCAATGCTTACAGATGCTCTAAAGACTAATTCTTAGCACCTTAATTATAAAATCATCGTTCAGTCAACAAACCTGTTAGCTTATGCAAAAGCATGAAAGCTTTGTTGTTGGAAAGCAAGTCTTTAATACCAAATCCTGTCTAGTAATACAGAATTAGACCATGTGGTTGGGACCTAAAACCCTAAACTTTGTTTCAGACAACAGAAAATGTTCAAATACAAACAAAACCCCGCATACAAACAACCAACAACAAAAAACAAACCACCAAACCAAACCTCCCAACCCGCCTCACAGATAACACAGCCTTGAAGCCAAACATAGGAATGAGAAGTTGCGATGTTAACATACTAATGCATTTTAGGTAATGGAAGTCAAAGAAAAGATGCTTGATAATCTAGCAGGAAATAAAGAGACTTTCAGATTCCCTGAAGAGATCTTCTCTAACCTAAGATGCATCTTAAATGGATAAATGGAGCATTTTTTACAACATTTATGATAACAAACTCACCCGATCAAGCTTTAGTTTGTCTACATCTGCTAGAAAAGGATTCACAGCTTTCTCTCCAGCCACTTTCAAGGCAGTGCCTAATGCCTCAAATCCAGCATCTCTTACTTCAGGAGCAGAATCATTGATATGCTGCAGAGAAAGACAACTTGTATCATATGACTTGCAGCTCATATCTAAACAGATTCTTAAATCCATCTTCTGTATAAATCCCTCTCTCCTTTTTCAAAATCTACATCTACTACAGAATAACCCTTAACATTCCACTGCAGAAAGAAAAGAGTTGTTTTTCACTTCTGTTTTCCTATGTACTGATCAAGTCTGCTGTTTCTCAGATAGAGCCAGTTTCCCATCTTTGGATCTTTCATACAAGAAGAGGGTAAACATTCATGCTTTAATAGATACTGCAACACCATGAAAGTTGACAAGGAGTTTGAAGTTCTGCAACCCTGTTCAAATCTCCATTTTTGAAGCCAGGGATATTCCCCATAACAAGGAAAGGGCTATTTTGCAATGAGAAAAAAAAATATACACATCATCATCGTTTACACTGATAAATGCTCTAGTGTAACTGCAGTGTATGAATCAATGATGGTTCTTTTATTCATGGTAAATGATATGTAGCATTCCAACAAAAGCTTGCTAGAGATGTCTGCAAGGAGCAAGTGGCACAGTGCCCAGAATTTTAATAGTTGCAATCACTGTCTTAATTTATTATAAACTTGGTGAGTCTTCAGTTTCAGAGAACCTAAGAAAAAGGAGACTAAACTGTTCCCATGACTGACAGTCATCTTCAAGTTTGACATCAGTCAAAACTGACTGATGGCTATATAGCACTCAAGAACTCTTTAGTCCTTGGCACTACCAGAAGAGTCTTTCTCCCAAAACAATCCAACACTTCACAACAACGGTGCTCGAGTCAGTACCAGAGAAGTACCAACTCCTCCTGCTTTACCTTGAGAAGTGCAGCACAGAAAGGTTTTAACAGGCTTTTTGGCAGAGTAGAAGGTGTGCAGTGACGGAAGCTTCTTGCAATGAAAAGGGATGTTTGTTGCTTAATTGTTGGGTTTTTGTTGTCCATCACCGCCAACACATCTTCACTTATGTTCTGCAATGTGGTCTACAGTGTTGGATAAAGTCATTAGTTTCAGTGAAGTAAGAGAAAAGCAAATCAAAATCACAGACCAATTCTCAGACAATGGGAAAACTGTCACTCTTACTTACTGTAAGAAAGATTGCATCGATGGCCTCCTGCAGTGCCTGCACTACCTGAGGCTTCTTCTCTTTAAATTTCTCCAGGATTGTTGGAACAACCTATGAAAAAGGGAAAAACAAACAAACAAAAAAGTCAATCCACTCTTCACTAATATAACTGGAAAGCCTGACAGTCTGCTCCCTGGTATTTTGCAGAGGAGCAAATAACGCAAACATCACTGCTGCCCCCTCGAGGGGTACAAAACAGCAGTATGAACTAGTTTATTCTAGCCAATCTCCAATATTAAATTCATTCCAGTCAATCTACTAACAAATATAGATTTTTGAGCAATTTCATAGCAAAGCTAAACAAAAGGCAGATACACAAGTTCACATAGTTACAGATGAATAGTCTGGCTCTACTGGTCTGGAACACAAAGCAGTAGAATGGAAATTAAACAATTTCACAGCACAGAGTGAGTGCTGTGCTCTCGTACTATAAGAATCCAAGCAGGTATATACCCTGTCCCCTCTTTCCCAACTTCCTGACAGCACTCAGCATGGCTCATTAAGAAGCCCTCATTTGACCCACATCTGACAAGACCATGGTTCTAAAGCAACCTGAATCCTTCCTGGAGCAGTATTTTTTGGATCTGTCACCTTGAAAAAGCACACCTGACACTAAACTATGCCACACTGGAATTTCACAGCAATTTATACCCAATCTAGCAGCTCAGTCAGTCACTGCTGAAAAAATAAAATAAAGACAAAAACTCAGCTGGAAAATAAAATAAATAAATAAAACATTGGGGGCGGGGGGGGGGCACAGAATCAGCAGACATTCTCATGCACCAGTAATACAAGCAGCTCCATTTAAGTATGGTCTCTGTAACAGTAAGAACTTCTGTCAGCGAGCCAGAAACATGTAGAGCTTTTAACTGTGGAAAGCAGGCTATTTTCAAGATTTTCATAGACAAGACGCAGTTCATAGTTTGGAAACAGTCTGATGTCTTACAGAAGTTATAAACTCTTGCAAAATACAAAATAGATTTTTCACAGATAATGCTTTCTACTCAGAAGTTGACTACGAGACCTCAACCCCTTGTGACCTAGGCTCAGCTGGTATCCTTTGCTGGGCTGCAACTTGCAAATTCCCTTTTCACAATGACTTTAGCACTAAAAACCTTCAATTAATATAGAATGGCACCATAAAGACCCTCACACCTACTGCAGGTGCTAGACACCCCTAAACCCTACAGAGAACAAAGTCATAGGAAGGAGATACTTAAAATCATTAAGTCTCTGTTTCAGAAAATGCTGACAGCTAGAATGAATATTTTTTAACGTGGAAGTTAGAAGCCATATCCTATGTGAGAGAGGGAGGGAAGGAAGAAAGGTCAGTCCAGGGCTGCCAAGGCAGTCAACAGAGGTGAAGTTGGCCCACAGGCACTCAATTACAGCGAGTAGTATGGTTCTATGCTTGATTTCATCACTCTTGTTTTAACATAGACTGCAGACTGTAACGTTACAGTCCTATATTTAACTAATAGAGTTTATAATAATCCCACAATTCTAGCAACAGTTCTATTTTATAGCACTTCAAACGCCCACTCTCAGGAGTCTACATCTTCCTCACCAGTAAATAAATCCAGCAAACAAATCAAGTGAACTGGTAAAATGAGTGCTGAGATTATGCAATTCATAGCTGCCATTACAGTACTGAAAAAGTAATCTTCTCAATGCCATTTGCTTGGCAACCATGGGGCTATACACTTATTTCAGAAGCTCGGCTTTTTCAATACTAACTCTGTAGCTATGAGGGTCAACCTTTAAAACACAAATTAAATGTAAACAGATGTAAGAATGCTTCTTACAACTACACCTTTCAGAATGAAAGAAACTTTGTCCAAACTGTTGTTCAGAGTTCAGGAGACTTGAATGTTTCTGAAGCAATGAGATTCAGTAACTTTCCAATTCATCACAAAATATAACACTACCAGCAGCCAGACACATTGGTTCTCTCTGTCTCTAAGCTCTACCCCATCACTCTTGCTTATCACAAGAAAAAATTCATTGGGCAGCTTAAAGAACACAGCAACAGAGGCTTGAGAAACAAGTGAGATAACTGCAACTAATTAACAGCTCCCTTTCTTTCCAGAGACTGGTTAAGCTTTCCCATATTCCCTGATATTAGCTGTCAGTAAGCGAAGAGTAGCAAAGGAGAACAGAGAAGAGCATTAAACTAGATCACCAGAACATTTTGGTACCAAGAATCTCAGTAGTTTGGCTATTTAAAGCAGACAAAAAACCCCACAAAACCCAGACAACAAACAAAAAACCCACCACCAACCCTCCCCCAACCAACCTAAAACATACATCATGGAGCTACTAAGTAGAATTCAGGTTCAGAAGCTATTTCTTCCCACTGTGGCCTACAAATGCATTTCTGTGGGTGTATCTCCAGGATGAGGTCGTGTAAATAAAGTTCATTTCATGGCAGAGTAATTCAGAGTTGTCTTAGTACAAAAGATTTATTGCAATAGTAAGCTTCATGTTGCTGAATGTGAATAAACAAGGTCCTTTTAATCTTAAGCTGCAACAGATCTTGGCAGATATTTCACTGCTTGCTCCATTAAGGGGTAGGTAAGCATTCATAATTGTACAGAGAATACCTTTGATAAATACCAAAGGTTTGACAGGCAAAATAAAAAAAAAAAGAATAAGGTATCCAGCATCAATGAAAACAGAAAAAAAAGTACATACTCTTACTTACATGCCCTGCATACTGTCCAAATTTCTTTCGGAGGCCAGCAGCTAGTCCAGCAAGGCATTTGGCAGCCAAAGCAACTAACATAACATTTGTATCCTTTCCAACAACCTGAAGAGAAAAAAAAACACACACCCCCCAAAACCAAACAATGTTAAAGATCAAAAATGCAAGTTTCAGAGACTTGGAAGAATTTCTTACAATAATCAGTGGGCCACAGATTAGGTTATTTCCACCACAGTTCCAGCTATTAACATTCTACTCCTGAGTATTATCTCGACTGTAACTTTTAAAGTATAATACAAATACATTAAAAAAAAAAAATTAAACCACGTGTGCACCCTAGGTTTTATCTATTACCTTTTTGAGAACTTTCACCAAGTCTGCATAGTCTCCTGATTCCAATTTGGGATTTTTCACCAGCAGTTCAACAGCTTCTAGAGCTTCTTTCCTTTCTTGCCACTTTTTTGCTTCCTGCATAGCAAATAATTTATACTCATTTATAAATGCAAACAGTTCTAGAGAAGCATACTTGCCACAAACCATAGATTTTAAAACTTAATTCTATCCTGAGAAAGCCAAAGACTCCCTTCAGTTCAACATAAAAAATTGCAATGAAATATAAAATACTGTCCTTTCCCAGGAAATATCTCAGCTCCTTAAAATTACAGCTTTCTTGCTGGTAAATCAAATTTCAAGACTTTATTTATTCATGTTAGTCGATATTTTACTTACACTAGTCTGTTATTATCCATATAGCAGTAAAGCATACATTGCAGAATGCTAGTAAGTCTTAAGACTCATTAGCTCCACACGTCATAGAATTAACGGGTAGTATTTAAGTTTATGCTTACTATTTTCTCGTAGAAGTCTTTGGGAAGCTTGGAAAGAATTTCTACAGCTTCAAGCAATTCATATGCATCTACTTGTGGTACAGCCTCTTCCTCATCATCACCTCCTGCAACCAGAAGGGAGAAAAATATAAGCAGAGAGCCAAATGAAATCTTGACTACAGCACCACCTAAGCCTCATTTTTTAAGTAGTACTATCAGCAGTTGTGATTTTGGTATTCCAAAGGACAGATACTCTTTCATATAAAGTTTTTGCCCCAGCTACGTTTTCTTGTTGTGTACTGCACCCAACATGGGTTGCACCCATTTGAGTAAAAGCACCTTTACAGTTTAATGCATTCCTTCACAAATAATATACCAGTGATACGCTTTCCAATGGAGTTCAGAGATTAAATAATTTACCTCCATCTGCATCTCCTCCAACGGCCTGCTGCTGCTCAAATTTTGCTTTCAGCTCTTGTTGGGAACGCAGGAACCTGGTCTGCTTAGGAGCAGCTGATGACACTTTGACCCACTCTTCTTCCAGTTCTTTCAGCTGCCAAAAGGGAAAAGAATCATGGTATCAGAGACATTTTGTACATACCCCAAGACAAGCAACGCTTCATGGAAAGCAATGGAGCTTTCCCATTTCAAAGCCAAGATAGCATTACCTTTCAAGTTCTTTTTTCTGCCACCAAAGAAGTGAATTCCCCTTCACATTCCCTGTTCAGGAGCTTTTGACCAAGTATACCCACAGAACAGAGTATCATCAACAAAAATATCAGTGCAAAGCATTTACGTAAGAACAAACTGTAGAACAGTCAGAATGGTGTGTCCCCTCTGTAGAAGCTTTAAAATAAAAATGGCTGAGCATGAAGGAGGATCTTCTTGTTACAGCCATGCTATTATTATACACCAAAACTAAGACGAAACAACCACGTTAGCTACATTTGATGAGACAGTTGGGTTTTTTTTAAACCACGCCTTTTTCCGGCAAGTTACTGCTTTCCACCTGAACACAATTAACTCAAGTGGGTAGGATGGAAGGTTGCATAAATAATTTATAAAGTTTTAAAATAACGGAGTGCTCCAATAACATAGTTATCTATCATAATGTAATGCCACTTCCCAGAGTGGAACAGTCACATCCCGAGCACCACCAGAACAAGTCTGAAGGGCTGCGTAGAGGAAAAAACTTCAGGAAAAAAGAAAACTGAGAAGGAAAATGGTTGGCTTGAAGACTTTCAGTGCAGGGCTCTTTCATAAGGGTAACCATTTGCCCTTGGGTTAGGTCTCCAAGAAATACCGTTCTACTTCTCCAAACCCCTCCTCAGTTTCAATATGATGCTTCTCCCCACAACTTCACATACATTCAGAGCAACAAAACGTTGTCATGATTTCTTTACAAATAATAACGAAGGAGTAACATTTTAGGTAAATTTACAGGAAGCTAAAAAATAATGTTGCTGTTACTGAAAAATTCCAGCTTTGACTTTAAGAATGCCCAATACCACAGGATCAGGGAGGGTGAGCATGGAAGTGTTTTCTCAAATGTCTGGATACAGAACTACTTTCTGCCTACCTGAACAGAATTTATGTTCTGCAATGGAGGTCTCAGAGCATCCCTTATCCAACGGTAGATCTCCACAGCAAGGAGCTTGGCTTCATCTCGAACAGCCTTTTCCCGAGACTCAAAAAGTTTTGGCAGTACTTTAATGATTGGCTTCAGTGAGATTATTTTTGAACCAAATTCACTGAAAGTTAAGAACATGGAATAGCATCAGTGCCCACGTAGGAACCAGAGAGTGATTCACAAATAATACTTGATTTTTTTTATTTTTTTTTTTTTAAAACGATCTATGAAATGCTTCCAGTGCACATTTAGGGATTGTGTCATTTACTCAAATAATTGTTATAGCTACTATTTTGTGAAGCTACTAAGCTACTGTAAAATTTATGAATATTTTTCCTATCATAATTACCCTCCACACCCAGCTTGGAATTACAAAATCAGGCCTCTGAAATTACTTCAAAGCACTTAATCCTATCTGCTGCTTAAATCTGTTCCCTTGCTGGGGGAAGAAAAAAAAAAAAAAAGAAAAAGAAAAAAGTGTCCTTAGACCAAAATTTGTATGACCTACTTTTTTTTTTTTTTTATCAGAGTAGAATCTCCTTTGTCTATCCTTGGAGGCAAACTGCAATAAAAGCATTAGTCACTTTTCCACTTGTTGGACCAGATAATTATAGTGAGCCTGGGTCATCTTCACAGAAAACACACGTGTTGAAATATGTGCTGCTGAAAGGACACCTAAAAACAAGTTTCCCCAGCCAATTGCCCTTCCCTGTCAGCAGATTCTACGTGTTGTTAAACTTAGTACACTAAAGTTCCTTCTTCAATCACTGCTGAATGAGAACACAAGAACTTTCTTTTCATAATAATAGTAAAGTTAACTGCTACAGTTCTTAAAGCATCATATCTAAATCACCTCAGAAGCCACACATTATTTTTTTATTCAGAAGCATTTCTTTTCCTTGAGAATTTTGAATTAACCTTTCCACCAATCACACTTTTTCTTCTGCTTCCCTCCAATCAAGTACCACATGAAAAAGCTAGTGAAAACGGCTGCTCAAGAACTAAAAAACTTACATGTCTCACTTTCTAAAAATTCTAGTGCTAAATATTTTATTGCCAAGCCCACTTTGAGCAATACTAAGTATAAAAACCTGCAAAAGAGGCTCCAGTCTTAGAAAAAACACAATTTAAGTGGAGAATACGAACAAATGAGTTGCCCAAGATTTTTATTTTTCTACCAAGACTCAAAAAAGAGCATATTAGGAAAAATGCCTATGCACTTATCCAATTCATATTATACCTAATTCATACAACACATGAAAGAACAGAAACTTTAGCACAAGATAAAAAAACACCAGAAGCTAAACTAGTTATGCACTCAAGATACCCACCTAGGTACAACATAAGCAAATTTTGTTTGCAATGCATAAACGCTGTCAAAGCACGAGACAAATTTAGGTAGCAACACAGCTTAAAAGCAGAAGATGAAGTTTAAGTCAATAGGGCTCCATGAAAGAATTTCATCTTGCCACCTCAAAGATAATAAAATACTGCATATAAAAAAAAATAGGCAGATGTGGCATATTTTATAGGCGTGGTTAGTTGAAAGATACTGAGGAAGGTTATGCAGGTTTCTAATTACACTGTACTGTTAAAAGGATATTTGATTAGAAGGCAATTTAAAATAGCTAAAATACATTCTTGAATGTGGGACAGTAGTTTCACTTAGCAGAAGCATAGGTAATGTGCTAAGCTCAATGCTTTATTTTGATTTCTATGACAGAAGCCTGAAACAATTAGTTTAACAACGACCACCCATACATATGCCTCAGCAAGTTATTTAAAAATACCTAGCATAAGACACTCTCCATCTATATTATACAGTTTTCACGTGAGCTACTTTACTCAGATATACATCAAATACAAGAATTTGATAGAACCCCAGTATTTTTTCACTCAACTCACAGGCAGCAAACATACTTGAAGTGGAACAAAAAAAGATGTTCCAAATCTAATCTTGAAACCAACTACCCCATCTTAATTAAACTGTATTAGATTTTTAGGGAGCATTATCACCTTTTCTTTTTAATAAAGAAATTATTATATGGACAATGGAAATTTACTGTGCAATGAGCTTTTTTTTTTTCCTTTTCTTCCAAAAACCACACACTGCGTACCCAATTAAAGATGCTCACATCAATGAGGAAAACAGTGGGGTTTTTTTTTTAAAAAAAAAAGGTTTTTAAAAAAGACTATGTTTTAGTTTTCCCATCAGTGAGTTTATTTCAGCTATTCAGAAGAGAAGCTCTACAGTCTAGAACAAGACACACTAATCCTGCCCTTCTTTCAGGGGTCCATTGTGAAAAGGGATGTTTGGTAAACAGTTGCCATGAACGAAAGTGATCCAGATGAGGCTTGTACAACAAAGACATCCCTCACATCTAACAAATCCCATGACACTCTCAACTGCCGTTCAGTTCAGTTCAGTAAAGATACATCCTATTCAACAATAACAAGGGCCTGCTAAAGACTTAAGCAACAAATTAGACTCTACATACTGCTGGGGTGAGGGAAAAAGAAAAAACAACAAGAAAACATGAACTGAAAACTAAAAGCTTACCTTAGTGCTCTCCTCAGTGTCTCTATACATGCTACTATGATTTTCGGGTTTTTGTTGTCCAGACCCTTTAGTAATTCTTCTTGTACTGCCTCCCCTTTCTCAATTTCTATATACATTAGACATATATCTAGACCCAGCTCTTTTGCTCTGGCTTTTGGCTGATTGAACACTTTATTTACAACTCCAGATGCTACTTCTCCTGTTGTCCTGAAAGATGAGAGAGTGTTACTTTTGGAACATTTAAGTCAATTAGGTGTTCTACACCATTATCCACAGACAAAAGCACACACAACACCCAAAACATGGATTAAAAATCAGCAAGTCCTCATATAATAGGGACTAAATTCTAGGTTAACTTCAAAGGCAATAACCTTTTGTAAGAGATGACTTCAACCTTTAGTTTAATGAAAAGAACTCCTGCAGACTGAGTGCTAGTTAACATGTTCCTAATACTGGACTACACCAGACAGTGAATAATAAACATTTTCTCAAAAGTTTATTCATTAATATACATTAGTTAAGGTCCACAAATAAATGCCATTTCCTGAAATTGCACGTTATAGTTAACTAACACATAGCATTGGCGCATAATCGCAGCGCAGAATTTCACATCTATTTCAAAGCTTCCAATCAACTAAATCATTTACACCACTTTTAAATCAAGGTGTTTGGAAGGTTGTTACGTTTTTAAACAAAGTTTTGGGTTTGTTTATTTGTTTTTTTTAAAATAAGACTTTTATTCATTTCATCAGGTCACAAAGTCAGTGGACCAAAGCACTGCTCTGGCCCATTAGGTGTTTTTATTTCGCCCTCAGGAGTACGGGCTATTTCATGGGCTAGACAGCAGCAAAATACTAAAAAACATCCTGTGAAGAAATTGGCAGGTAAGAAAATTCATATTGGTTAAGTTGGATGCAACACAGCATAAACATTTTATTTCACAGATGAATTACACAAATATCTCCCTGGAAAAAGAAAGGCTCCCTGTATGTATAGACTGTTTTAGTCAAACAAGAACAGGGATTCCAGTTCACAGCACCTATACCACCAAATTACTGATTCACTCTCTCTGCCATTTCAGAAATCTTTACTACTGCCTTTAAGTTTCTTTGAACATTGTAAGCAATTTCTGACAAGTTAATATCCACCTGGAGGCCATCTACAAGGAAATCCTACCATTCAGCAAATTGTCTAGATCAGAAAGCAAGTTCTGCTCTCAACAGTAAAGATCAGAATTGTTAGTGGCCACTGTACATTTTACCTGCAGCCTTTCTCAGAGAAGCACATTAAAGTGTCATAACAGCCTACTCTAATAGCAAGAAAAGGCTACTTACTTCCCAGCTACATGAGCATTTTCAACATAAGCGAGCGCTGCTTCCAGTCCTTTCAACTGAGCCACTGCATTGGAGTCTGTCACAAATTTCTTTATCAATCCAAGGTACTTGGACCATTCAGGACTCTTTTCATCATCTATCTTCTGGAAGAGCTTAAGGGCTTCTTCATAACCATTTAATCTAGCTTTCCACAGCTGGAAGCAGAAATCAGACATTGAAACGTTGTTCTAGTACAAATCTTAACTCACCAATCTCACAAAGTTCTTCAATCGTAGTTGAAAATGTGCTCATTAAGCTGGCATCTGCAAGATTTCTCTTCAATGACTATATGAATAACGTGCAAGAGGACAAAATACTTGTTCTTCTCCTGCCAAGAATGATCTGGATAGAGAGATGCCAGTCTTCCCCACTGCTCTTCTTAAGTTCTAACAACCACTGATGAGTAGGTGGGAGCCCAACAATAGTTTCAGCTACAGATGAGTCATTTCTCTACATGAATGAGTGCACTGATCTTTCAGTGCATGAGCTTATACCATACAGATTATCATGCTGTGAAATTCTGCCTAATAAATGTTATTCCACCTCTAGGTTGGCTAGAACCGATGCAATCTGTTACACGCATGCTGTGCGGCTGTCGAGATTACCTAACTATGGTGTACTTAGAGCACCACAGAATCACCACAGCAGAGAGATACAGCAAGCCAAACCCAAAGACAGTATTTCCTACCTTGTGTTCACATTTCTGGTCAATGGGCAGTTTCATCCACTCACTGTCGTCCCCCATTGTAATTCAGGTTCTCTCTATAATTACAGTAATTCCTGTGGAGATAGGGACAAAGTTAGAACACAGAAAAATACATGTTAGGTGCTACCCACAACATACTTCCGCTTAAAAAAAAGCAAACTAAAACAACAAAACAAAGACAATTCTGTAGCAAATCTTATTGCTAATGTGCAACCCAAGCTTGTAATTATATTTAGATATGCACTACTAAGACTAGACCACTATTTTGTTAGCCCTGGAAAGCTACCAGAAGCCATTGAAGATTGGAGATCAGTGCAATTTGTAGTATTTCAGACACTAGAAGTCTCAAAATCTGTGAAAGTTTTAGTAAGCTGAGAAGGCATGCAGAATGTAACCTCATCTAAGCTTGAGGAAGTACGTACAACGATTAAGGTGCTAAAACGAAATGAGTACCCATCAACACTAGAAAACTGACTCTTACTGACACGTGCTCCCAGCAACAGGTGCCATGAATCAGCGTCAAAAAATAATCGGGTGCTAGTGTAAGGACAGCCATTTTAACAACTTTACAAACAGCACAATCAAAATGAACGGTACTGTGAGAGGAACAAAACCCATTTTTGCAAGCTGGCTACTTTATGCCCTAATTCTAATGTAGCCAGCATCAGCAACTGTCAACAAGAGATCAATTTCTTATCACAGGTAGGGCTCAAATCCTTACTCATTCAAGTTCCTGAGTGTTTTCCTCCTCCCCCTCTTTCCTTTTTATTAAAATAGGAATACGGACCATTAGGGTACGAGAGATGAGACCTCAGGCTCAATGCCCGTCTCAGACTTCTTGTACAACTAACCTGACTGCTCAGAGAATAAGGAGAGAATATGTCTGATGCCAAGAGATCAGCAAAATGAAAATAGCAGCAGCAGCAATGAGGACTCCCAATATTATTTATACAAACAAAATCAAACCAGAGGAGAAGTAACACATTCCACCATACCAGTTCAAATGCATAGACAAAGATGACCAAAATTCTAAAAATCGGCCAGCATATACAATAATTTATCACTAAAGGCATATGAATACACAATACTAGCAGAATATTCCTAATGCAAATTCAGCCTATGCCAGCAAAGATGCATACTTTAACCTACAAAGTATTTCACCTAATACACAGAGGTTCTCTGCAGAAAATTAACCCACTGAATTAGGAGCGTAATTTCACTAGTGCAAGTTAATATAAGCAAGTTCTCCAAAGCCTTCTGTCAGTCACACAGCACTAACGTACAGCTAACTTCATAGCAAAATTACGCTAGCAACAGTCCACAATAAAACCAATCTTTTTTCTCCTTTCCTGGATTAGTTAGAAGATACTTAAAAAAATAACAACGCAACCCCCCAGTAATTAAAAAAAAGCCAAAAACAAACAAAAAACCCCAAACCCCCATCAGCCACCAATACACAGACCCACAAACTATGCTAAGCTTACCTTAAATATTTATCAATTCCTATGGATGTTAATACTATTCTCACTATAATTGCATAAACCTACTAATTTGCTCAATGGCAATAAATCAAAAGTCAATGTCAGGACAGAAGTAGACTATGCATATAAACAAGGGTATCCAGACATTATTATGGTTTGCCTTTTTTATTTCACAAACACTGATGTGGATATTTTTTCTTGACATCAGCACAGCTGCATAGCAGTACTGAGATGTTTGCTTTTTAAGCAAAAAGAGGCAAAAAAAAAAATTGTTGAGAGGGCCAAAGATGAAGACTTGATTAACCCCTAGAACTATAAACCACTGAGAATGAAGGGATCACTCTGCTCATTATGTAAGAAACGAAGTACGCAGAAGTGAGGCTACCTAAAGCCTATTCTACCGAACCATTAATTTTGGTACACTACCTTTTTAAATGTATAACTTCTTTAAAATAAAGCTCTGGGTTAAATACTGGTCACACCATGCCTCAACATCACGAACTGACAAGAAAAAGGCACTCTGACTTAAAAGTTACAATGACAATAAAACTCAAGCTTTGAAATGCCATACCAAAACAAAACAATCATAGGAAGTCAACAAGGCAAGTGAGCTACTACATCTTTTTGCATCGAAGCCCTACCAGCCTTTTGCAACGGATCCTGCTTTCACCTGTTTAAACTCTTCTGAAACTCTGTTTTCTTTTTCTCTGCCCAAACCTCTCATTTGTTCTCTTATCCCCTCCTTCAGCCTACTAAAAGAGAGGGTTCAAAGTTAAATACAAATCAGCCTCCTGATTTAAACTCAATGTATTTTACCTATTTAAAAAACCAAACACACCCCCAAACAACAACAACAAAAAAAGCCGCCCCACATGCAAAAGCAAGACACAGCAAACATGGAGGTGGGGGGTAAAACTATATCTAGCTGTATGATTGTGATGACTTCTCTCCAAAAGCAAAAATGAGACTGCATTCCCATTAAAAACTTTTCAAATAGCTCACCTAGCGAAGGGTGCAGGAATGCCCTAGTGTGAACGCAGTTACAGCGGCAGACTTCCTTCTGTCATTCAAGTCAGTTTTGCAGCCAAGTGCCATCAGGAAAGACGCAGCTTTGCCAGCATAAGCTGTATTTGCATCAGGAATACCTTCATCTTAACGTACCAGTATAGAAGTAATGGGGTACTTCCCCAGTGTGGGTGCAGATGGCACAAATAGATACAGCGGTCTCTTCCCAAACTCACATGCGCCTTTGCCAAGAATAAGCAGAGTGAACTTCATAGGAAATTAGGCAGTTCTGAATCTTGCTCAGGAACTTGGAAGTAATTCAAGCCATTACCTGCCTATATAATTTCGTTGAGGAAAGCATAAGGAACCAATACAAGGACAATAGTGATTCACAAAGAAAACAGAAAAAGAAATAAAGCACTAACACACCTGCCAGCAGCAGAAACACCAGAATGAAGAGTTTTGGCACCTGTACTAAGACAAACCCCCATCTACACCCCGTTCTTTTAGAAAACTGTCAGCAGCATGAACTTCCTACTTCAACAATAAAAAGAAACATTTATTTCTCTCCAGAAATCTGTTCTGCCAAGGAAAATCTTATTGTAGGGCAGTGACTACCTTACTACAATCCTAAAATCAGTTCAAACCCTAAAGTCAGAAGCAACTCTATTACAAAAGGCTTGTCCATTGCAAGGCTGATGCTGATTTACAAGTATTCTTACCCTTACACATATACAACAGTTCATTGCTGCAAAGTGCGACCTCCTGCTTGTACAGTCTAGTGACGCATTATAGAGTCTAGAAGAACAGGATCTAGGATTTCCCTTCCCAACATCATGATGTACTCAACTTGGCGGGGGGAACACGTGTGATGGGACAGACACAGGGAGGGGAGACAGACAACCATGAAGTGGGTATTTTCTCACTAGTTTTTTTTCAGTCTGATCAAGTCAGTTCCCCTACTATTTTTAGTCATTAACATCTACAATGGTTACTTCAATTATAAAATGGGTTAAGTTGCCTTCTGTGCTGTATCTGGCATCTAAAAATAGTGATAAAATTATACTTCCCCCCAATAACTTACAAATCCCTTTAGAACAGTTTATCAGAAAGTATTCCACGGCCACAGAGGGATAGCTCCTTCTTAAACATCCCATCTTTCTAGCTTCACTGCTTCTCACGCCCGTCCTAATGCCAAGATCTTGCACTGTCTACATCTTGCATTTACCAGAATAAAAGACTGTTGTTTCTCCCTTCAATTAAGTCACTGGGTTCTGTATGTTCATAGAATATGCCACATTTGACAAAAAGCATTTTTTTTTTTAAAAAGCTTCTTTGCAAAGACATGTAAACCTCCAGCCATTACTTCTCAACATCCAAATAGCAAGTAGCCTCATTATACAATAATGCAGCTAAATTATATTATTACTAGTGAATTTGCAGCAATGAAGTGTTTGACCTACATAGCTTTCTTGTTACCACAACTCAGAACAACCAGATTTAAGTCTTTCAGTAACGATATTCATTTTGGTAGAATCCAGAAAACAAGACCTCCAAAGCGACTGAACCACCAAAATAAGGTTTGTGAGAGGGGTTTGTTATTAATGTGGTCAAGACAACATTTCCAAATGCAAGTCAGCTGAGGAATCTGCAATGGAGATGAATAACAAATCTTCCCTGACAGTTCTTGGCAGGACAAGTTATATTATGGAGCAGTGAGAAAATGAAGGCCATCAAGGAAATAATAGGATGTCTTTCAAAGGGAGACCAGGCAAAAGCAGCAAGAGTAGAAAATATTTACAGGGCAGCACAAATGCAAGAATTCCAATGTAAAAGTGAAAATTCCCCACTGAATATAAATAAGTTTAGGAAACAAATTTATCAACACATCAAGAGATTATGGGAAAGTGTCAATACATAAAAGTTTGGATTAACCACGCGCTGCTCTGAACAGCTCCTCCTCAGCTTCTAAATGCTTTCTCCGCTACAATTTTTGAGGGCTGAATAGCATCAACCTTACAGCTTCATAGTATGGGGTACTGCTTAAGAAAATCCTTTCATCATAAACATCCTGGAGTGCAAGTGTTTTATTTTGAAGCATACATTTATCACCTATCACTATGTTTTGTTGTGAAGTTTCAGCTTCCAGACGATATTCTACAGGTAATGTGCAGGGGCAAACTAGGAGGCCATTTTATGCCAGACAAAACCAGATATTTATTAATACTGTCCACTTCTCCCTACTCACTTCCACCTATTGAACATCACCGCTGCACAAGAACGGCACCAAGCATTACGATATTTTGAAAGCTTCTCAAAAACTTTACTCAAAAGAGTAGGTTCTGAGAAAACAAGACAGGCCTTTTTAAAGGAAAAAAATCGGATTGAAATGTTCCTATACAGTAGGGCACATACTTGAAGAGCGTATAGCTGTATGTCACACTTCAGACGAAACTACACTTCTCAGTAGACAGTTCTCTGTCAGTACAGCCCACAGTTTTCCTAGCAGAAAGAATTTTTATTTGTTTAATGGCAGTTTCGGGTCATATTTGTTCTTTGGCTCTGAAAAGATGAAGTTTCACCTTCTTAGAAGTTTAGCCCAGCATGTTTTTGGTATTTGCCAGGTAACCTTCTCATTAGACAAAGTAGCTCAGAAAAAAGGTTGAAAAATTCAAGTGATCATAACATAGTTAAAATTTTCTTTTAAACAACACCTGGACACACCAAGTATTTTGAAGAGCACCCAAATCTAAGAACTATAGCTTAATCTGTCAGTAAAATAATGCAATTGCTTTAGTAAATTTCACATAATCAAAAGAATAACTGAAGTCCAGCTAACGATCCTGAACTACAGATACCTGCAAAAGCAGCACAAAGAGTCAGAAGAACTTTCAGACAGACTGTAAACGTGCTTTCCAGCTTCAGTCCACATGTCTTGCGATGACAGACAAAAGAACAAGAGGTTAAAAAAAACCCCACAGAAGATTATTTGCCGCTTAGGTAATAAAAATTTCCCAGGATTTTAAAGGTTGGCATTTTCAATTCAAAGATGAATCAGAAGTTGCGAGATACACAGACTCTTGATGAAAGGAAAGCAGGACCTCAGAATAATGAAAAAGAAACAGGAGAAACACATGTTAAAAAGGAATTGTTTTGCAGGTTGTGGAGTAGATGGCAGCTTAGAGAAGCTACTGCTTCAGCAACAATGAAATGGCATTCAGGAATAAACAATATTAAATTCTCTCTTGCCTGCTCTAACTCATACATCCTAACTCAGCTCAGTGACCTCTTAATAGCACAAGTGCAAGTTATTGATAAGGGAGACAGATACTTAATTTCTCTGGGAAAATATGTTTTAATACATGGTCTCTGAAAGGAATTGAGGCCGTTCTTTTCCATGCACCTAAAAGTGAGAGGCAACGCAAAATAAACTGACCTTCTGCTACAGCTAAGAGCAAAAGCTATTTCTTACTGCATGGGTCAGCCTGGAGTGAAGCCAGTCTTATAGAGCAGAGAGGGGCAAGGGGAAAAGGGCAACCCAGGAGCAAGTCTGCGTGCACTGACAGAATTCTAAGGGTGGCCAGCTGGAGTGAAAGATGCCAGTGGGGCCGTGCTTATTAGCTGCAAAAGCCCCCCATCCCTCAAGGCGTTTACAAAGCTCAGGCATGGAAAGGCTCACGGGATGTTCTTTAAAAGGACGGCCCGAACTGCTGATGAGGGAAAGCTCCTGAGGAGACATCACTCCCCGGGACCGACCGCTAGCTCCCTCCTCCTCCAAGAGGAGCACCCGCCACCACGGCAGCACGGCCCTCCGCCCCGAACCAGCGGCACCCCCGCCGTCCCCAGCACCTTCCAGAAGAGCACCCCTCCGCTTCTGCCCGCCCCGCCCCAGGTGTCCCCCTCCTCCCCCGCACGTCGCAGCCCGGAGAGGTTTCCCGTTCCGCGGCGGCGGCACCGGCAGCGGGTATCGGGCAGCAGGCCGCGGCCGGGGCTCGGGGCCGCGGCGGGCCGGCAGCGGCGGAGCAGGCCGCCCGCCCGGCATTGTTTCTGCCCGCCGCCCCCGCCGGGCCCCGCCCGCACGGCTCCGCCGGGCCTCGCCGGACACTCACCCTGACAGCTCCGGGCCGGCTCCGCGGCGACAGCGGGCGGGGAGCCGCGGGGCGGGCCGGGCCGGGCCGGGCCAAGCCCCTCCCCGCCGGCGGGCGGGGCTCGGGGCGCCGCGGCCGCACCCGGGCGGGGAGCCGGCCCCGCGCCGGGGCCAGACAAAGGCGGGCAGGGCAGGGCAGCGCCGGGCTCCCGGCCCCGCCGCGCTCCCCCGCGGCAGCGCCGGGCACATCGCGCCCCGCTCCCCTCCCCCGCGGGGCCGCAACACGCGTCCCCCCGCGCCGCCGGTGCGCGGGTGGCAGCGGGCGCTCCCCGGCCCTCCCGGCGGGGCCTGCCCTGCGGCCGGGCAGCGGCCACCGGACCGCGGTGGCCGGTGACCAGCGTGGCCCGGCGGGCCTGCTGCTCTCCTGAGTCAGGGCCCTGAACAGCCATTCCCGTCAGAACAACTATTCCTGTAAGAGAGGTAGCTGCGGGCACATCCGAGCGCGGAGCAGGCATTCTCCCAGGCCGCCATCCCCCAGCAATCCCTAACTGCAGAAGAGAGCAGTTCCGAAACCCGAGAGGAGGGCCAAGGCCTGCCGTGAAGAACGGGAAACCCAGTACCTTCCAAAGGAGGTGTGAATGAAGAGCTGGCACCGTACCATCGCTGCATTTCACCTTCTGCTGCGAGATGTGTAATGACAGCGCTCCGGCGGAGCTGATTCATCAGCAATCTCTCTAGCCCATCGCCTGACATTTTGAGATGCCTTTTCTACAGCGACAATAGCAACTGAAGAAGCTGGTATGGTGGAAATGGGGTGTCAGCAGGCTTCCACCCGAGAAAAGCATCAAGCCGTATAATGCAAGGCTGCGCTTCTTCAGACATCTTTTTAGCTAGCTGAAGAAAGAAGCCTCTTCTCTGCACTGCAGCACCAGCCACGCTCCCCACCCAATTGTCACCCAAGTTACTTTCTTCTACCATCTCAACCTCCCCCCTGCAACAGGGAGGCACGAACACGCACAACAGCTTCTGCTTTTCAATATTTGACATTCGCAGCAACCCAGCTGTCAGAGACAACCCCAAACAACGCGCAACCGCTCAGGTCGAGAGACTCTTTATTCAAACGAGCCACAGCAATACTGCCCAGTGCAAGGCAATGTCTAATTTAAGCATAAGGGTACAAGGCTTTCCCACATCACACTTTAGAACTCCACCCCGTAAGACGAACCATGGGAACAGTCTACCACAAAGCATCAGCAACAGCAGCAGCACTGTATTAGTCTTAGACTATGCTGTCTTGAAACCAACCACTCTGTTACAGATGTAAATGTCTTTAATGCTGTCCTACTCCTGCAGAGACTTCACAAATCATTTACATTACATGGTTTACAAACAAATTAGCAATACAAATTCATACATTTCTTTTAAAAACCAGAAAGGGACATCTGCTGGTACCATGGAACAGAGGGGAGATAGGAAGGGGGGAAAAAAAGGGAACCAGATGATCACTGACCATGATTTTGAAAACCCTGATTACAAGGTTTACAAGTATTTACATGTCTCAAAGGTCCTTCAAGTCATACGTCCTACACAACAAAATCTTCAAAATTAGATACTTAAGATTGAGAAACAGTTATCTCTACTCCACAAAACATTCAAAGCAGTTTCTAATTGTACGTACTGTTCAAGATGTTCGTAAGTGATCTATAAAAAGGGGCGAACAGAGGTCTTACAGTTTGCAGATGACACAATTAATCAGGGTAGCAAGAAAAAAAAGAAAAAAGGATTGACTGAAAGAGCTTACAACATGCCAAGTGAATATCAGCTGTAAATTTATCACCTAACACACACAGTGATGCACAAGAGAGAAACAACTTTTAACATTACCCCGGCAGGCAGGTTTTCTCAGCCGACTATTAAATGGGAACAAGACTTTACTGTTTTAACAGACGTCGGTATGACAGTATCAACTCTGGCATGGCAGACCGGGTTTTCAGAAGCACAGGCCCGGATTACATAACTGGCCCATATCAGGGAAAGGACAAGAGCCAGCGAGGAAGTTAAGTCCCACCAAATACAAGTCACACATGTACAAGAATCAGGAATCATGATCCATTACCACACATTCAGTTTTTTGTATTAGGGTATCAAACAAGAAGTCTCGCATCAGTACAGATTTAGAGAAGTCTGACTAACTCTAATGTCCCATGCTTATGAAACCCAAGTTTTATTTATTTTTGTGCAGGTGTCACATAAGTCATTTTTTCCATAGCAGGGCCCCTAGTTAATGTTCCGAACTTTGTATTCTTGAGAGTTATCTTCAATACATCTACAACAACCTCTTTAAAACCAGTTCGTTGTACTCAAAGGCCATTTTTTGTTGATTCTGCTTTGACATATAACTCTCTTGATGTTGCCTAAAAAGATTTAACCTTATTTTAACTCTTCAAGTGGGGGGAAAAGGAAAAAAAAAAAAAAAAAGAAAGAAAAAACCCAAGGTGCATCTATAAGTTTTAAATGGGGGAAAGGTAGCAGAACAGCAAAGTTTAAAGAAAGGCCAAGCCTGAGGCAAGAAAGTAAAATCAAATTCTGATTTTTGCACAAATCAACTGATCTGATATTGGGCACCAAACAGTCAGAACTATAAGGGTAACTTGCACCCAATCGTTCTTCTTTCTAACTTGACTCTATCGCAAAGTTTTAATAATAATTTTTATGAGTAGCCTTTTAGAATACTTCAATATTTGAGACTCTCCGCATTTGGAAATATGCATCTTTACAGTTTCAAATTAATAGATGTGTTCACTGAAAGTTTACAGCAATGTTTTCTCCGATACCCGAGTAATAAATAAGGAAGGTCTCCCACAGCTAGTAGCCCAACATCCCAACAACTACTCATCCCCTTCTCATCTGCAGAAGGCAAGTTTAATAGCACTGCAGTTTAGAAGTAGTACTGGAAGATGCAACACTGAACACGAAATAATAAATCAGCAAAAAAGAAAACCTGCAGAATAACTAGGTAGATGATACACACCAAACACAAATCAGTTAGAAAATTGTGGCAGATGAGTTAGTGGGGTTTTTTGTCTTAATTTTATTTTCAGAACAAAGTCCAGGTCAGCTTAAGCTGCACAGAAGTTTCATTCCTCAGCCTCTGCTACACAAAACTTTGGGTGTCTCACTGACAGAGGTCCAAAATCAGGAGGAAAATGCCCTACACGCCAACCTGAAAGCTACTGTCTTAATAAGCATCACAAGACTCTGACTCAGAAACAGAATCAAATGAAACAGAAAAAGGGGGAGGAACATGGGACCCACGTTCCCATCCAGACCCTCTTCACATACACTAAAGAAGATTCACCAGGAGGCACCTCCTGGGGAGGGACTCTGGAGATCCAAGATTAACACCTCTACCCAACAACAGAGCTGCAGATATAGAGATGAGCTTATACCTTTTGCTTTAAGATTAGAATCACCTCAGGGAACATTCTTCTCAGGTCATTTTTAGATGGGAAACGAATTCTGCACGCAGCCTCCTGAAACGCACGCTCGGGGGACGGAAGATGCCAGGTCCGTATTTCCCTCGAGAAGCATTACTAAAGGGCCGAGCCCAGCTCCCTCGCCAGCCCCCGGGCCCACCCTGCCGGCCGCCTCCCGGGCAGGGCCCCAGCACCTCCCAACCGCGCCTGGGCCCGCAGTGATGACACGAAGGAGGCGACCGCGGCGGAGCAGCCCGGGCCGCGGCTCCTACAGGCCCCGACACCCCCCGTTCCGCGGGCGGCCTAGGTGAGCGGCGCCCTGTAAGCCTCTACAGCGCGGTGCGGTACAGGCCGCGGCCTCCCACCGTTAGCGGTCGCGCCCCCGCAGCCACGAGAGCGGCTCCAGGCGAAGCCCGCGGGCGCGGGTCGTTCCCGTGGGTGGATGTCAGGGCCGCTCAAGACCGTGCCTCCGCCCAGTCCCCAGGTGAGACGGGGGAGGCCCAGGCCCAGCGGCGGAGGAAGGCCTACCCCGCCCTCCTGCGGGCCCGGGGAGCCCCGGCGGGCGGGGGAAGGGACCGGGCCCCCGCCAGAGAAGGGACAACAACGGTGACTCTCACCTGAGCCCCGGCGGGTCGGGCGCGGCGAGTGTCCGGCCGCTCCTCAGCGGGGTTTGAAATCACTAACACCGCCCGCACCTCCCAGTGTCCTCAATGCCCATTGGCCGGTGCCGGCCCCACCCACTCCCGCACCCGCGCTCTTTATTGGTCCGTTTGAATCCGGCAGCGGCGACGCGTGCTCCGCGCTCTCCTGAGGCAGCCGCCGCCGGGCCCCACCGGGCACTACCGGCGCCGCGGGTCCGGCCGGGCCGCGGGGAGAGCGCACCACGACTGGGGGGGCCTCTGGCACCACCGCCCCAGCGGCCTGGCGCACCCCCGCTCGATAGCCACCCAGACGTGCCGGGCAAGGAGGCCGCTACGCCCGCCCGCCCCGCGGGGAGACTCGGGCCCCGCGGCAGCCGCCGTGGCCCCGGTGAGGGTGTGGGGCGGCTGCGGGGCCCGCTGCGCCCGGAGCAGCGCCTGGCGGCGGCAGCGCTGGCGTCCCGAGGCAGCGGCGCTGGGCCGCGGAACCCTTCGCCTTGCGGCGAGGGGTGAAGCCGCTCTGAGCTGGCGGCATCCAGCCTTCGGGCAGAGCCTGCTACAGGGGAAGGGGCTCTCTCCTCTGTCCTATCTGTAATATCACTCCTGAGCGCGTTAGCAGTAACCGTGGGTTGGGGGAGTACGGTGTGTTCTCCCTCCTTTGTTTCTTCACTTCAGCTGAAGCAAGTGGCGTGATCAGAACAGAAGACAAGGGAGAGGAGAGTGCAATTAATCTTACAATGCCATCTCTCCCCCCACCACCCCGTGTTAAGCATCATCAATTTTTTTAAAAAGGGAGGTGATTATATTTTTGCATGACCTCTGTGAAATTACTTCTGCGCTGTGCTTCAACTATGAAATGAGCAGGGATAAAGCTAAAGTATTTTAAATGTTTTTGGCACCTCTTTCATCAGAAAGGGACAGAAGGGGGTACAAAATTAATAACTGGCACTGCGATACTGGTGCTAATGTTTCATTCATTATTCAGCTTTTTGCACCATTTAAACTCTTGGTTATAACAAAATGCAACTATCCTAAACAAAACCCCTTACAGACAGAAAAACAGCTCTTCTTCAGAGCTTTATTTTCCCCTGGGCAGAGGCTGGAGACCACTGCGGTCCTAATACTTTCCAAAAAGAGGAACATCCTCTTCTGCTGTTGTCATGTTAAAATGGTGACAAAAAGCAAGGCGGGGGCAGGGGGAGAGGTATTACATGTGTGCAGGAATTCGCCCCGATATTTGGCCCTTGATTCAAAGCTGCGTTACAATCAAATTACCGAAAGAACCCAGATCCATTCCTACCTTCTTGCTCCTCTCAAATGAAGCAAAGTTGAGGTTCTGTGCAAACAGGTCTGGAAGCTCCTCGTTCAAAGGAGAGTCCAAATAACATGCATGAGTCACAACCAAAAGCCAGGCAGAGTGGTTAAGAAAAGCTAAATTTATATTAAATTATCATCAACCCCTAAAATACTGAACACAGTGGTTAAATAAATCCGGAAAGTCCAATGTCTCCAGTGAGTAACGTTAAAACCATTACACAGGAACACACGGAAATCACTGACGTTAGCTCGGGACAGACAAGAGAGAGGTTTGCTTTTTACACAGTAAATCAGTGCTCAAGAGATCATCCTCCAGTGGCCTTTCTATATTCTTAACATCCTAAGTGCAACAAGGGTCTTCTCTTCCCCAGAACGGGGAACCATGATGCATCCCCCTAGGCAGCATCTCACTGGGGCTGTCTCCAGGAAAAAGAAACAAATTTCTGCCCACCTCACTGGTAGAGGAGAGACTGTGGGACATTGTGTTGCTCCTTTTCACCATAACCAATTTGAGGAAGGGAGCAGAGAGCAGTTATGAATGGTTGTTCGACTGGAGTGTGCAGGGTCCCTCCTAAGAAGCAGCAGAGAGTATTTATCAAAGTGGAGATCACAAGCACCATGAGCTGTTGAAAAGACTGACTGGGTTTTCCTTTCCATTCTGCACTTGCGACTCAGACAGCGATTATTTTGACAGGCTGACTGAACCTCAAGTGACAGGTCTGGGCAGACGTTTCCCTTCGCCCCTGTCCCACCTCAGGATTTTGGTGCACACTCACATAAGCTATTGGGGCAAAAAAACCAAACCAACCCAAAGAAACCCTGCTTTCCTAGAAGTCGGGAGCCTTCCTCCTCCACCCACCCTCTCACGCCAGCTCTGATGCCCCTGCCCCTACACGTGGTTTCTGTTCAAATCAATTCTTCTGCCTATGCTTGAGCCCTCTGGTGTTGGCCCCCACATGAGGCAGGATCCGTGCCAGTGACACGCACTCCGTTCCCAGTCGAGTCCACGCCTCAATCCAAAAGTGCCTCTGCCCAACAAAAACAATGCTTCCCAGGCTGGAGTCAATCAAATAAATAATTAAATAAAAATCTAATTTAAAAAAAAAAATCCCTCTGGGAGTAGGGAGAAGTCCCACATTAACACAGGGAAATTTCCAAGCCTTAGCTCCAGTTCATTTTCCACAGGAATATACACCAGTCAGCCCATGGTGCAGCTGTGGACAGAGTTTCAAGCCACCTAACCAGGTCAAAGCCGCAACCTTCCCCTTTCTGCAAAGCTACCTCTGCTGTAAAAAGTACAGCCAACCTGCTGGCAACTGTCGTGTTTTTCAGGGGTAGCAGGACTGTTAGTATATGAACAAGATTAAAGCACAGTAGAAAGGATTTTCCTTTTTGTTTTTTTTTAACAGCTGGAAAAAATATCGCACAGGAGGCGCACCCTCCCCACGCCTCTAAGCCATACCCCTAGTGTACGCTTTGCTCTCTTTACACCACAGGTGGGAATGCACTTGACCTCTTCCCAGGAGATAAAGAGGTTACGGAGGCTGCTGTGAAAAATTCTTCACTGGGAAGTTCTGCTTCCAAGTATCTGGCTTAACACTTAATATTTTACCATGGTAGTATCCATATGACTTGAGGGGGTAATATAAATCTCATTTTTGAAGAAGCATCAAGAGATATTTTCTCTTTTTTTCCCTCTGAACAAACAGATGGAGGCCAGAGAACAACTGAAGCTCATGCAGCTGATGGGAAAAATGACTTTGCAAGGAGAGATATTTAGTGGTAACAGAAGAGCTTAAAGTGCAATTCTATCTGATAAACAACTATTTAAAATGGCCGTTACAGCTCCCTGATTATTGTCTCCTATTCTAGGTCAAATGGGCTCAGCCTAGTAATAAAGCAATTCCTAACTGTCAGCACTGAGCATTCCCCTGGGAAAGACTCGACCTAGGAATTCTCTCTCTTCCCTCATTACTGGTAATCAAAGGTCCTAAAGGGCAAGAGAATTAGGACCTTGCAGAATTGGGACTGGTGGGGACTTAGCAAATTTTCTTCTTCTCTTTTTATGTATCAGTTATGCAAAGACAAGAGTAGAATTTAGGTCTTGCCAAGATCCATTTCCTCCCATTAGCTCTGTAGAGCGAAGAACAATACCAGTCTCTTCTTTCCTCAAGTTCAGCACTCCGACTCCAGTACCCACAGGGAGCAGTTCTGAAAGGGCCATTTGCTGATTCTTGTTTTTCCAGAGTAGAAACATGTTTTAACAGGAAAGGGGAGAACAGGAGCAGTGTCCACTGCCAGCAACAGACACAGTGCTCCAATCTGAGCATTCCTTAAAGTTTTTACTAGCAGACGGGAAAGTAAGCAGTGACACTCTCATGAAGCAAGCCACGGCAACTGTGGTTACCCTCTTTACGCCCTTAAAAGGTGACCTGATGATGTTGTCAGTGCCCCCTTGAGTCCCAAAGTATACCCCATCTATTCCAAGACCTCTCTCAAGTCAGAGACCCCTCAACACAAAGCCTCAAAGAGTGCTGCTAGTGCTGGAATGACTAGGGGAACTTCTGTGACCAGGAGCTAGCAACAAGGCAGCTCTGCTCTCTTCATGAGCATTGACCGTGAGCTGGGCGGCACAGGACTTGCAGGTTGCCAGAGAACACAGAATCTGAACCAGATTCAGGCCAGAGGAGTCACTGCAAAAGTTAACGTGGCAGCTTCCAGGAAAAGGGAACATATAAATAAACCACAGACAGTGAAAATGAGCCAAAAGGGTCTCTGGGTTCCAACCCACCCATCCTCCCTCTCCAACCACAACAGCACAGCAGCCCAAGTTCCTTGCTGAAAGGCAGTCACAGTCTCTGAGCCCCTCGAAGGAGAAGCTGGTCTCTGTGCCCTTCCTTGCCCAGCAGGCAGAGTCCTGTCTTTTTTGTGCAGAGCAGAGGCTAGGGAGGGTACGAGGATTTCCAAAGTCACATGTACTTTAGACCTCGCTCTCCGTGGAGGGCTTGCGTTGGTGTTTCCAGCCTGTGTCTGGGAGCGAGCCACGCCGTTCAGGAGTGGCTGCTGCTGTGTTAACACTGCTGCATTCAGACTGTTCTTCCTGTAGCAGCTGCTCAGTTTCGGTGTCATCCAGTGAACCAGAACTAGCCTGGATAGAGACCGTGTCTGTCTTCATGCAGACGTGGTCCCGGAGGATCCCTCCTCGGGAGCTCCGAATCTGCTTAAGGTCATCCCACTCGGAATCATCACTGGATAAAAGGCATATACCCTCCACAATCTTGATCTTCTCCTTGGTGTAACTGTGGTCAGGACCAGCCTAGGGAACAGACAGAGGAATGAAAAAAACCAATACATCTATGGAAAAATATGGCAAAGAGCAAAGCAGAGTTGGAACGTAGACAGTGAAGCAGACAAAAGGCTGGACCTCCATGTAAACAGCCACTGGCTTTGACTGTCATAATGGCAGAACCCGTTCTAAGTTTCCCTTGAGCTCTTCACCCCCTCCCCACAAATCCTCCATGCAAGAGCTCTCATTCCAAACTCCAGGAGCCTTCAAATCATGGAAGGGCAATGAGGATGAGCTGGCTCTTCTAATTCAACTATATATATTCCCTGACAGCAGGGAGTAAGAACAATACTGAGCCTAAAAAGGAAGGGGAAAAAAAAACAAAATGGGAAGCAGGAACAGCCAGAAGACTTCATGGTAAAAGTAGGCAGGGAATCAATTCTAGACCTGCGATATCTTTATATCCGAGTCATTCTAGATTCACCTCTCAGGAAAGGATGCTGGAATACCACTGTTGAGTCCGACTCTCACAGTGATACAGGGGAAGGAGATTATAGGGAAACAATGGAAATGATCAGAGGCTAAAGGGACCACACTGAAATTAAAGTAGTAAAATCTGTCTAACTTGGCTTACTGACAAATAAGGAGCATTAGAACATCTGATCTATCCCTGAGGAGAAAGCGGAGGGGGCGTGGGTATATATCTAGGAGCAGGAGAGCTAAGAAAAAAGTGGAAAGGATTTAGATTCCCAGATAAATAATCCTGGCTCATCCTTAGTACATTAAGGCTAAAATGGCAGGGAAGTTTGGGAAATCTATTGGATAATACCTTTAAAAAACAAAGCCAGGGAAAACTCTCCTCTGCATAAGTCTGTGATCCCTGCTAGAGGAACTAAGTGATTAACAGATTATCATAAATAGTTCTACAGAAATTATCTTTTTCAAATATCACATACTGAGTATGAGTAGCCAAAGCCAAGACTAAAGGATCTGCCATAGAAAATTACCTATACTTTCTTGACAGACAGTAGAGCTAGTTTAAGGACATAAAAGCAGGGGAAAAAACAAGAAAGAGCAATTAGTATGGGACAGTGCTTGAGCCACACAACAGAGCTTGAGTGAGGGAGGCAGGATCAAACACATAGAGTAGTGATACCTGACGTGAGGATGTGGACGGAAATCAGAAGAGGGAAGATGAGAAGCTATCTGAGTGATAAGAAAGCTTCTGAGGAGAAAACAGAGGAGAAACTAAGTGCTGCAAGATATCATATTAAACCCTCTCCATCCTGTGGCACACAAGGCGGACCTCTGCAAGTCTTTTAAAATGCTCCATTTAATAAGGGCTCCAGTTCTCTGCCTATCCCACCCCTTCCAGGCAGTGCACAGCCACGAGCCACGTTCTTGTCACCAAACCCCTTCCGGCTGCCTGGTTCCCCTGGTGAATGTTCAAAGCAACCTTGGTGCAACAGTCACTAACCAGGACTGTGTCCAAGGAAGACAATTCCCTTTGACTCCTGTACTTCGAGGGCCAGCACCCAATGCGAATGAAATACAAGACACGGTGGGAGTGGGGAAGAAGCAGAGAGCTAAAGACAGGTCAAATTCACTACAGCTCACTGGGGAAGAAGTGCTGCTGGCTGATCTCCATACGAGTCTGAGCAATTCACTGAAGCTGTCCTCCCATGTCCTAGAAGTAAATGCTGACAAGTTGTGAAATTTTCACATACTAAGGCCTGTAATACTCAACAGCAGCTCGAGCTGGGCTCCCATGTCCTTAGTAGCAGCTCTTACCTCTTTCTTATAGCACAACTGGTTGTACATGGTTGGTTTGGGAATTGCTTCAATCTTCACCTCCTGCGTAGATGTCCGATATGAGGGATTACTGTAGGTTAGGTTCCCCAAGCCAGGGTCCGTGAACTTGGACTTATTATGCCTAGGGGGAGAGAGCTGTCAGAAAGGACACAGGGCCCTACTGCCAGGATCCAAAGTTCCTGTGTGCTCAGCAAGTGGCAAGCTCCAGCAATCTTCACTGTCCCTTAAAGACAGAGAATGCTGGCTTCACCTGGCTCTTCAGCTACCAGTACATTCACTAGCTACCAGGACAGCAAAGCACTGCCATGTAACCACAAAAGCTATACTGGCAGTAACTGGTGAACCTATCTGGCAGAAAGCACATGAGCTCACACATGTACTGAGATATGAATTATCTCGCATCCGGTCCATAACTCATAAGCTCTCTGCCGAAGATTTAGCCAATAAGGCTTCAAATAATAGAACTGCATGCCCAACACTTCTAAGGCACAGGACTCAAACCTTACAAATAAAATCATCAAATGCTGCTTCCAATGGAGAACAAAGGGATTGTAAATGACAATAAAGAAAGATGAAGTGTTTTCAGGAGCTTTCTTCTCCTACAACCCTAGATTTTAGTATCGCCCAGGAGAGGGGGAAAAAGATCACTTACCTATATATAATTAAAGAAGCAATAAGCAGCAAAATAAACAAGATGCTGAGAAGACCTCCAATGATGTAGCTGACATGCAGTCCTTCTCCTGAAAGTGAACAGAAAGGGTCATTTATGCACTGTCCTTAACTTCCACTGGATAATATTGATCTCGGTGTAACGCCTAATGCAGAGGTTTTCCACCACACAGAAGTATGTAAAGTAAAATGTCAGCACACCAAGATTTAGCAGAGGGTTTTGTTTGCCTTCATATGAAACGAAACATATGATAACCCTTCCTCCCACCCAGACCCCAGCAAACCAAGGAGCATCAAGATCTTTGTAATGGGGTTGGATAAGGATGAGTTAGACCTCCCTGCTGACAGGTTACTCCTGCAATGTGAAACAACTACCCTAGTCAACCATCCTCAACTAAACACAAAAGGGATGGTGAAGAAGAGTATCATTAATGGGAAGAGCCCAACGGATGAGGTACGGGATGAAAGGAAGCAGAACTATTTTTCAGACCAAAGTGTCATTTGGAAGAGTCCCCATAAAGGCTAATGAATGCGTATGACTGATGTTCATCCTTAGACACACTTTGCTCTGCTCAGAGCGCATCCGAGTAATTCAAGTCTGAGTTTCAGAAATTCGAGTTTCCAGCACTGTGGTCTTGAATGCCCTGCGCACATCTGGAGGAACAACCTTGGTGGAGAAGAGTTAAAGAAAAGGAACTCACCCATGGTTGCCAACACTGCCTCGTTGGCATGGGTACACAAGCCTCGCCTAGCATCTCTGTCAGAGCAGCTGAATGACAGAAGGACAGTTAGTTACTGAAAGTAGTATCAAGAGTATCAAAGGTATCAAAAGACAGGATGGGACAGACTAGTACTGATATCCCTTCCATTTCCAGTTCAACAACAGGAGCCTTCCTTTCTCTTCTTCAGTATCCTTCTATATCCAGAGGAGAGAAGACCGTATACATATATATAGGGGGGGTCTGCATGCATATATCAATTATAGGTCTGCAATATCTTTATATCCAAGTCATTCTAGATTCACCTCTCAGGTACATAGGTGCATATATCTATCTATCTGAACACAAATTTCAGCATCAGTGCTGAAGCAAAAATCAGAGCATCCTAGAGTCAGCACCAAGATCCTTTTCTGTCCAATACATCATACTCAACAAAGTGAAAGTTCTGCTTTGTAAATAACCCAGCCGTATATCATAGAACATACTTTTTGCTGGGCAGCAGGAATAGCAGGCTGTAGGGTATTAGCAGAAAAAAGTCTCTTAACTACCTGCACTCTAACTTTAACGTTAGAGCTGCAAAGGTTCTGTTCTGCCGCAAACAAGCTGTCCCTTTGTGGCCAGGGCAGAACCACTTCCTCAGATGTCTGGGTCAGATCTGAGATGTCTCAGTGAATTAAAGCAACAGACTCCCCTCTCCTCCTCTCAGAAATAAGTTCTTAATATCAGGAGTTCAAAAATCAGTCAAATGAATGACATGGTCTCAGGAGGATTTTAATACTTCAGCACAGTCAGCCTAGACACACATTTCAATAGAACAGACAGAAAGATCTCTGCACCTCTCTCTTGCCAACTCAACAGTGTTCTGCATTCTTTGTCAAAATGGTTTTCCCCACTATGCACGTGAAGTCTGGAGCTGGAATAGCCTCTTTTGGCTAGGGAAAGGTACATTTGGATGATGACAACCAGAGGGGATTTCCATGTTGCACCTTGCACAAGCTGTGACTTTCACACCCCAATTCCAAGAGAACAAGAGCACTTACTTTCCTTCCACTGCTTCCAGAGATGTGAGAGGTTTGGTTGTTGAGGTACCTCCTCTGCCAGGTGGTGTCCGACTTCTCTCACTTATACTGGTGGGTTCAGGACGAGGGGGCACCACACCAGGAACTAGAACAACAGAGAAATTAAGCAGGACCCCAACTTTGTGGGACAGGTGAACAAGTCTGGTAAGCTATAGAGGGTTTCTGAAATGGCCTATATGAGCAGCTTTCCCATCTGAAACCCAGTCCGTCAGCAGAAAGGACAGAAGAAGGCTCTATTGCTCACAACCGCCTTACTTCCAGTATACGACTCTGCGTAAGTTTTTATACACTGGAGAGCTTCAGATGCTCTGATTGCCACTGCCACTGCATAAGCAGTGGGAGTGGCTCACTTCTGGAAGCTACTACCCAAGTGACACTCAATAAACTCACTAGTAGAACAGGGCCGCCCATCTGGTTCATCTGGACACGCACAGACAAAGTCAGAAGCCCTGGCAAAGCAGAGGTGAGTGCAGCCTCCATTGTTCACTCCACAAGCATTAGTACCTGAAAGGAACAAACAATTTTCTAAATACATTGCAAACGACCAGGTAGGAACTCAGAGCAACAACCTTTTTTCCTGGTCAGCCAGAGATACTTTCTAGAAATTCAGCAAGTTACTATGCTCTGGCACATGCCTTTCATCTGACTGCTAAGAAAATGATGACACTAGCCAGACACTGGTAGAATTAGGGCAGCCTTAAAAGGAAGGCACTGGAAATCATTAGACAGGAGCCCAGTCAACACAGCTGCACAGATTTAAAACCAAAAAGCTCACATTCTTCTGTTTTAACACCATGTCAGATGAACAACACAGAAAGTGACATTTGCTAATCAAAGCTGTAACAGAACACTTAAGACATACTTGACTGAAACGTCACAGGCAGACAACGAATGTGCCCAGGGAAGATGCATTAACAGTTTGAGTATAAGAAAGAATGCCAACCTCACTCAACATCCACAGTAGCACAGTGGTACCAGATTTCTTTTTGTCTACAACTAGCATTTACCTGAATCAAGGTCCTCCTATTTACCTGTCTGTCTCTGAGGGGAAACCACAATGATATCCATCAGTCCCTCTACATTGGCTAGGACTGTCTCTTTGTTCCGCCCAGAGTATTTGTCCACTCTCTGGATAGATTTGGTTTGCCAGTCAGTCCAGTATATCCACCTATCCTGCTGCTCAGGGAGACAGCAAAGAAAAATCACAGCCATTAGCATGTTTAGCCACGTAGACACAGGATACCCATAAAAAACCTCATCCCAGTGGCAGAAAGTCCCAAACAAAGGCCTTTTCCACCCTTACCCTCTTATCATAAAGCAGATGACTGTCTACACCCCACAGGAGTTCAGACACACTTCCTCTGTTAGCTCCACAGAAGAGTTAAGTACTATCCCCTCAGTTGTCTTGGTTTCCCCAGACTATAAACACTTCCCTGTCCCCAAGCTCCACTGTCCAAACTCATCAACACAGCAGGGAGAAAGGTGGCAGCAGGAAAATCTTCTTACCTGTGTCAAAGCAAAGGGATGTGACACCTGGCTGACCAACACTTGCCGTAGCTTCCCATTGAGATCACAACTCTCTATGCGATCAAGATGCGCATCCACCCAGTAAATCCTGGAGGAACAGGGAAAGAGGTGAACTTCCATCTATACAATCCCTCTTTACTTTCTAGTCATTCACTAGCCAAGATGAATCAGACAAAAAAAAAACCCAAAAACCAAAAAACCCAACAAAAAAACAACACAACACCCCCCTCAAAAAAAAAAAAAAAAAAACAACCAACCCCAACACCAAACCCACAACGCTCCAATAAACCAAGCTAAGAAGGCTGAAAAAATTCATTACATCCCTTAACCCTACGCAAGTATAAGAAAATCTGTCCCTGACCTTCTGGTGTCATAATCCAAAGTCAATCCATTTGGCCATCCTAGGTCAGTGTTAATCAGGATTTTACGTTCAGAGCCATCCAAGTTTGCCCGTTCAATTTTAGCAATGTGACCCCAATCTGTCCAGAAGAGGTACCTGAAGAGATAAAAGGCAAGCGTAAGAAGAAAAGAACATTTCATTTAGCCTAATGAAAGTCTTCGTTATGAATTAAACTGCCAGATTCTTCAGGTTCAAAAAAGATCATGTGGTCTATAGTTTGCTTCTCCCAGCTATCTGCCCAACCTTCAAATTCACTGTCTGCCTGATTACATCTGCCAGTCAGAGTCAGCCCCTTGTTGGTACCTGCAGATTCACCTGGCACATCCCTTCTTCCTCCCACAACCTCCTCTTCTAATCTGGCTCTGCACAGCCCTTCTCCCTGCCCCACCAATATACCATACCTACCCCTTCTTGGGAAAGACAGCAATGGCTCGGGGCTCATCCAGGCTGTTATTTATCAGCACTTTCCTGGAGCTTCCATCCAGTCTAGCTACTTCTATGGTATTGCGTCCTGTGTCTGTCCAGTAGAGGTTCCTGGCAACCCAGTCCACTGCCAGGCCATCCGTAGTCTTCAGACCCTGACCAATAACAGTTTCCATGTTGCTGCCATTCAGATCAGACCGCCTGGATGGAAATCAATGACAAATGCTAGTGAGGAACGGGTAGCTCCCAGAAAGCCTTCACACCTCCATGTGTGACCCCCATCAACCACAGGGCCACTTCATACTGCTACCTCCCTAATACCTTTTTCCCCATAGTCTCCCGCAGGTTAGACACACCTTCAACATTTAGTTCAGCGATACACATGATGCTGCGTACCGAAGACAAGGTGTAAGTAGTGGTATTGCCAGCATCTCGGTCTCCCCAACTTATTGGCACACTCCACAGCTCACTGTGGCACGACCAGCACAAGTAGGTGGGTGACCTGGGCACTGGCCAAGCAGATGACTGGCACCCACCTGATGACATCAAGAAATACATCTGTGTAGTAAATCTTGCCATCCACACTATCATAGTCCAGAGAAATGACGTTGTTCAGCTCAGGGACAGGTATGTGCACATCTGTGTGGTCACTGGTGTCCAGCGAGATACGACGGATGGAAGCACGGCTAGAGAAAAGTAAGTAGGTCTCTGGAGAAGAGTCACACGTCTGCTCATCTCTCTTCAGCTGGATGCCAGTGGGGCAGGCACAGGAGAAGCCAGTGGGGTGAGGCAAGCAAAGGTGGGAGCAGCCACCATTACGAACTCCACATTTATTGAAGCCTTTAGAAATAGGGAAAGCATAGTTTAAGGATCACTGTGGTCCCACAAACCAAGGCTTTATTTTAAAGGCTACATACATGCACAACTTGCTAGCAGCTGAATTCATCCTTACCATCTCAGCCTCGCTGGGAACCTACAGCCCTTCATAGAGACTGCCTCCCTCCCCTCCAAGATTCATGGTGGGTATGGGCATGGTTGGACAAGGAGAACAGGAAGGCACAGAAGAAGGGGGAGCATTAGGAGCAAAATCTTGACCTGCATTCCTTGCTAAGCATAGTTTTCCCATGGAAAAAGGAACAGCCAAATACTGATAGATTCACACAACTGCAGTTTAGCTTTATTATTGCTGCAAATGGTAACGCTGACAGAAAGATCCAACCCTGTGGGGAAGCAGCGTGACAATGTACCAGAGGCCAGGCTGACAAAGAAGCTTCTGTTTTAACTTAGCTGCACACAGTGGCAAGTAAACAAAGGCATCAGAGAAGCCTGCTGAAAGTGCCTGACGTATTAGGGTCATCTCTCTTTTTTTAAAAAAGTTGAAAAAAAGACAGCATACATTTATTAGGAGGGAATAAGCCCAGAAGGCAGGTGCAGGGAGTGGGAAGAAGACAATGGGGATATGACAGCTTTAAGTTATATTGTAAAGTTATACTGTCAAGAGTGATGTTCTGCTGTTTGTAGCCACAGGAGAAGCAGCACAGTTCTCTGTAGAAGTATGTACTGGGGAAATTCCACCGAAACGAAGCCACAGCGCAAAGCAAAAACTCCCACTGAGGAGCAAGGAGGCAAGATGGGGTTGTATAGGATCCCCAAAGGGTAACATGACGAATTTGACTCTGGCACAGAGTAGCTGGAGAGCATGATATATTAAGAGCAACTAAAATGACCAGAACTTGAAATAAGGTTTCAGCAACTAACTTAAGAGGAATTAGTGCCTTTTGGAGTTAAAAAAGGGAAACTGTCCAATGCCAGTAGACTCTGGTGAAGCCTAATGGGGCATGACTCATTCAGTCCTCCTAAGAAAGTGGCTCTGCTGTGTGTGAGAATGAGGTTGTCAGTGCAATCTAGTGAAAGTAATGGGATGAAGGGTGTCAAAAGGCATGCAATAATAAACAAACACAAGACCTATGAAGCTGGGTAAACAGGGAGAAATGCAAATATAGTTAAACAAGAGAGAAGAAGAAAAGAAAAGCTGATTTTTTAGAAGTTACTCTATCACTCATGCTTTACACCAAAGGATGCTTTTCAGTGACAGCTCTGAAGGGCTCCCCTAGTCACCGCAGACACCCGCTGATCCGAGAGCAGCCTAACAACTCACCCAGGGGTCGTGCCCTATCAACAGCTTGAATGTCCATGAGACCAGGCAGGTTTGCCCTCACCAAGATGACATTAGCACCAGTGTCCTTGTCAGCCCTGTGAATGCTGCGAGTTTGCCAGTCAGTCCAGTAGATGTAAGAGTCCAGCAAAGTGAGGCCATAGGGATGTTGCACTGGAGACAGCAGGGTGTGGCGGTTAGCACCATTGAGATCTGCAGCCTCAATACGCTGAAGAGAGAAGTAAACATCAGCCCCACACTCAAAACACTGATCCTCTTGCTAGCAGTTACTATATCAAGAGGGAAACAACCTAAGCAAGTGATGTTATTCAAGTCCACCCACCCCATAGCCCACACTGTCAGAAAAGCTTATGTTCCCCTTGCTCTTTTGACAGCTTGCTCAAGAACTTCAAAACAGCCTCCAGGCTACCAAAGACCCAATGACAAACAATGCTGAAGAACAGAATCAGACCTCAGTGTGTGCGTCAGCCCAGAGCAGCTGGGACCCAGCCTTATCCACTGCCAGTCCGTTAGGCCAGCCCAGGTTGTTGCTGATCAACACCACACGTCCAGAGCCATCCATCCCAGAGCGTTCCAGCTTGGCATTCTCACCCCAGTCTGTCCAGTACATATACCTGGGGAAAAGCCAGAAGTATTATGGAAACAGAGGTCAGAAGTCCTGTTCTAACCCCTAGATAGCCTCTTGACAACACTAACCCCATCTCATGGTATAAAGCTATTGCCCGAGGGCTGTCCAGGTTCTGCCAGACCAAGACTTTCCTCATAGAGCCATCAAGGTTGCCCACTTCAATCCGGTTTGTTCCTGTATCTGTCCAATATATCTTCCTGCCAATAGCATCCACAGCCAGCCCATCTGTAGTCAACAGACCTGAGAAAACAGAAAAGTGTATTGGTCATTGCTCATCTCCCAGCTTAGTCAGGATCTTCTGGTATTCCCCTTGTGCACCTCATCAGGCAGTTGCTTTAGGCTTTGCTTGCCCTTCTACCAAAATTTTAAAGATTGTTCTACCAGGGTATCAGAGAATCTCTCTTTTCATGCTGCATGGAGGCGAGAGGCTCCCAGGCCAAAATCTCTCTAACCTGTAGTGATGATGTCCTCAAATTGTGAGCCATCAAGGGCAGCCCGGCTGATTTTCCGCAGTGTGCTGTCTGACCAGTAAACCTTTCCTGGGTGGAAGAAGAAAGAGAAACTTACAAAAATCCCACAACAAAACCAAACCAAAACAAATCCTAACAATCAAACAGCAAAATCCTTAAAAAAACAGATCCAGGTCTCTGACTACCAGCTACACCATTCGAAACAGATCTGACTGCACAGGAATAACAGCAGCACAAGACTATTAAGCTGGAGTGATAGAACAGTACAAGTTATCTTGTTCCAATCCTCCCCAAAATATGTAGGAGCTCTCACACTCTGACATTTACACAAGGCCAGAGAACACATAACACATTATCAGCTAGTAGTGTAGAGTACTGTATCTGATTTCTCAAAATGTCCCAGAGGACAGCAATCAGATCATCTACCTTATTTTACAACAGTGGGTTTACATCCAGCACAGCATCAGATGTTTAGTATCCATGAACAGCCAGAGTCTCAGCTCTACTGCTGTAAAAGGCTTCAGCAGGAGGAAAGCTTTCTTAAATCCAAAATGCACAGAAACCTTACTCAATATAGCAGGCAGCTTTTTCCACATAGTTGGGGTTCTCTGTTTTCCTACAAGGACATTCCTTTCCTGATTGGAATGGAGTATTTGCAGCACATACTAGAAAAAGAAAACCTACCCAAATTCACAACCTACAGTAAGCTCTGCGCCTGGGTCTCTACTCAGACATTTACATATGAAGTCACTTGTTGCCTTTCAGACAGTGGGATACACTAAGAAGTTCAGACCTTCACGAGGATCCACTCCGATTGCAATGGTGTTCTTCATGGTGACATTAACCGAGACGACAACATCTGCAAAGTAGGGAATATCCAGAGAGACCATCCGGATGTCAGTCCTTCTGGCAAAGATCAGAAAGCTGGTCATTCCTGCAGAGAGTTGAAAATGGAAAGATATCAGCAAGGAACAAGTTCAGTCAACTGTAGGCATCATTTATTGAACAGTCTGGAGATGTCATCCACTTTGGTGGAAAAGGGGAAGTCTCACGCAGATCTCTGCTTATGGGGAATCTGGGTACAAGAGTTTTACTGAGAGTTACTGAATGCTTCCTTACATCCAAGTTGAAAAGGAGTGCACTCATAGAAGAGTTACTTCTGCTGATGTGTGAGAAACAGGAATTAGAAGTCAGATTTTTCCTGCTAAGGAGAAAAAGTGGATGTACCATGGCCTGAAGCCAAGTGCTTTTCACAATCCTCCAAAAGAAGATCCATGGGAGGAATGTGTACAGACCTGTTAAAGAATATAGAACCTTGTAGCTACAAAAGAATCCACCTCAAGATTAGGGCAAAAGTATAGGGAAAAATGTGACATCCGGTTTAGTTGCCCAACATAGTTTCAAGAAAAAAATTATTCTGCATCAATCCAGTTACCAATGAGTTTCTTCATAGTAATTCCCACTCAAATTGAAGGTCACAGGCATCAAATGGGTTTTTCAAGGCATAAAGCAGATAAGCACATAAAAGTGAATTTTGTTCTGTAACAAGGCAGGAGCAAAATGTAGCTGTGATACAAAACTGCAATGAGGATCCTACAAAGAGGACTCACCAGGGGAGCAGGTCTTGCCATCAGACTGCAGGTTGATCCCAGTAGGGCAGGTACAGCTGTAACCTTTTGGAAGAGGTGCCAAAAGGCACAGGTGACTGCAGCCTCCATTGCTAACTTCACACGCTGTATGTACTATAGGAAAGAGGATGAGAAATTCGTAAGCCAGTAGCACAGGCACAAAAATGGGTGCAACAGCTATAGAAATGCATTCTAGAATGCCCTTGAATACCAAGCTGAGAGTTATTCTCATGCCCTCATATTCCACCCAGAGACTTAAGGCATTGAGGGCCGACAGACAGGTCAGCTCCTTGCAAGAGAGCTGTGCCACATACCAGAGCCTGAGCAAGCTCTCAGCTCAGTGTGGCTTGGGGCGAGCTCTGTACCTGGTGGCCTGTGCCGGTGGAAAACATGAATATCCATAAGATTCTCCAGATTGTCCTGAAGCGTTTCCCGAGCCTGCCCAGTCCTTCTATCTGCGCTCTGGATGCTTTTGGCCTGCCAGTCTGTCCAGTAGATTCTCTCGCCATAAAGAGTAAGTCCAAAGGGGTGAGGCAGATTGCTCCCAATCAGCACCTGGTCAGATTACCCCCAGCCCCCCCAAAAAACATTACTAAGAAGTCACTAAGGGAAAGAGGCTTCCCTTGCCCCCTCTCAGCATCATAGTGTACAGTCACAGCAAAAGGAGAGTGATGGGGCAACGTTAGCCCTCAACAGGAGGTTCCCTCACAAACAGTTTGCAACTGAAAGGGAGCTCTTCTCTCCCAGTGAAAGCAGCTCAGCATGTCTTGATTTGGAGATTTCACTTTCAACTGGAAAGAGAGGCAGGGGCCATCAGCACTCTGTGCTCTAGGACTTAACACCTCAGGCTCCCAGACTCCCTCCTCAAAGATGGCTTCCTTACCTTCCTGTTGCTTCCATCCAGACTGGCATACTCAATGGTCTTCATCCCTGCGTCTGCCCAGTACAAGCGCTGTGACTCATAGTCAATGGCCAAGCCGTTAGGCCATGTCAGGTTAGAGGAAATGATCACCAAGCGGTTTGAGGCATCCATACCAGCACGCTCAATTTTTGGGCTGGCTCCCCAGTCAGTCCAATACATGAACCTGAACATAAGCCCAAACAGAAGTGAATGCCTGCACTCCTTCACTGCCGCTATGGTCAAGCAGTGTTACAGAGAAGCAAGACAGACTGGTGCCTTCAGGCCCTAGCAGGAAGCAGCATTAGACTAATACTGTACTCATGTCCAGCCTTGGCTTCTTGTAATGTACCTAAGATCATACTCAAATTTATATACCTTCTACTGCCCATGGGCTGGCCTAATTACAACATGGAGGAAAAAGTTAAAGATAAAAGTTCAAGGTCTAAAAATTAATCAATTATTTACCAGTCCCCACCACTGGCCCTTTATACTCTTGCTACAGTGGTCTTTGAGTAAGCCACTCAAGGGAAGAATAGCACACTTTTATTCAAGACCTTCAACTCTTCTAAAGCAATGGCTGGCAAGCTTATTACTGCCCACCCTATCCCCAGTTCCATAAGGTTTTATGATTCAGAAGCAAAATCCATTATTGAAACCATTTGTTTCTGTTACCCTACTCAGGTTTGCTTTCCATGGCACAGTTGATCCTGCAATACTCTGACACAGTGCTCTGAAGCCAAGAGGCCACTAATGTTCCAGCTTGCTTGAGATCAGCAGTAATTTACCTGAGCAGACCCTTCTGACTGAACTCTGGTTGATAAACAGACAGCTTGAATACAAATTCAACATAGATGTGAAATAAAGAAATAGAAAAGATCTAGACGGCCTCATTCTCAATGTTTTTGTACCACATCTTTAGTTATTACATCCCCAGGATAAACAAATGAAAAACACCAGCCTGCAAGCTCTACAGCACAACAGGCAATTATCCCTACTTATCTTGTTCCACTAGCATCCAAAATCAGGTCTCTAATTTCAGTCTTTGGCAGGATGTAGAACAATGGCACCAGAGAGAAAGACAATTGCACAAAACCAAAGAACCTGAGCAACTTTAGACATGCAAGAATTGCCATGTCATCCCAGAAGAAAAAAATCTCTCACCCTCCAACAGGGTCCACCACAATATCTCTAGGTCTGTCTAGGTTCTCCCAGATTAGAACAGTTCTCATCGTCCCATCTGTGTTGGAGACCTCTATCCGATCTGTTCCTACAAAAGCCAAGAGAGAGAATGAGAGAGAGATCAAAGACGTCTGGAATCGCAAGAAGTAAGGCAAAAAACATCCATACAACGATGCATTCTTCCCCTCCGTCCATCTCTGTTCATAGCTGGAAGATAGGTAGTCAAAGTGTCACCTTCCATCACATCTCTCAAGTCACTGATGCGAGTCCTGTATGAATATAAACCAGCTCTTTCCTAAGCCCCCAAGGTATCTACGTAGGCATGAGAGAACAGCTAGAGAAGAATCACCTTCCTTACATCTCTCTGAACTATGACTCTCCAGCAGGGAACATCCTCCAAATACTACCTGCTGCACCCCAGGATACACTGTTGGAAGATACCTGAACACACACAGCCATAACTCTGCAGCAAAACAACAGTGGTTCTGGACTTCTACTATAAACCTTTCTACAGAATTAGTACTAGGGATACTGCAAAGAGAATTAAACTAAGTATTCCACCTCAAATCCCACTTTGTTAGAAGCACACGAGATAAAACTCCATTTTTTGCTAGACAGAAACAGACAAATTTGGAATGAGACAGACAGAACTACCCAGTTGTTTTTTCAGGAAGACAGAAGCCTAGGTAAAGTAGAGGATCCCAGTACCTGCATCAGTCCAGTATAGCTTGTTGGTGACCCAGTCAATTGCCAGTCCAGCTGGACTTTCCAGGCTGGTGTCCACCACAACCTAAATAAAAACAAAAAGAAAAGATCCTTAGTGAGATTAGATCTCAGGGAAAAAACACTTGCCCAATGCACTACCCATTCACAAACAACGTTAACTTTCAAAAGGCAAAAGTCCAAGCAAAGCAATGCCATACGAGAGAGAGCATTAAGGACTTAGAAGTTCAAATAAGTCTTACATTTGGAGAAACATCTATTTTTCATGTCTGTTCAAACTGCAACTCCAAACTTCGAACTCTATTCCCCTCATTTATGGCAACATTAGCCTACGGGCATATGCAAAAAGCATTCTCAAGGATCATGGCTCCCAATGCAGTACATAACAGAGAATTTAATATTTCTTCCTTTCAGATTTTAGGGCTACCACAAAGGAATTGACCACAGCCTACAACATGCTTCGTGTCCCAATTCAAGGTTTTCCATACAAGCAGGAACGCACACCAAACTTGTGTATGAAGCGTTCAGTGATCTCAGGGCTCTTCTGAGCCAGAACTAGGCAAACTAATGAACAACAAATCCACCATGAACCGCAGCTCCTTAGAAGGCCAGTGTATCCCAGTGGCTTCAAATCAAGGAGTCTCCTGGCTAGATGACCTCCACACGTAGTTAACACTGTACCTCCTGGCTCGATCCATCCCATTTTGCTCGGCTGATTGAGTCGGTGCTAACATCTGTCCAGTAGACATAGTCATCCTTAGAGTCCCAGTCTAGAGCCACAGCGCTGCGAACATCAGCAAGGGGGATGACATCATCTGACAGGTCATCTGTGTCAAAGCTGATCCGACGGATGTCCATCCTTCGGGCAAAAAGCAGGAACTTGTCAAGACCTGATCAAAGGTCGAAAGGTCTTCTTTTAATTTCTCTAAGTTCAACAACACAGTGATAGACACAGACAATTCCCTGCTATAGCCAACCTTAACCACCTACATCATCTCTCACTGGCAGGTCAGAGCCCAGGATTTTACTGGTAACAAAATATCACCAGGGGGCATGGGTGGGGGGGGGGGGGAACAGACTAGTAGGGAGCTGTCTCCTGAGGGTATCCAGTGCCGAGGGAACAAAGTCAACCATAGTCTTCAAAGAATGGCGGACCTCCCTCAAAAATCAAATAGCTATTTGAGAATAGCTCTTGAGAATCTAGGAAACAATTAGCCTAATTCTTCCACATGGTTGCAAACCAAGAGAAACTGTGGCATTCAAGAGGACTGAATTTTTTGTTCATCACTGACACAGCTCCTATGGGACTTTTAGGGAAAATCAGCTGTGACAGGTAGCATGGCACCAATAGCAGCCCTGAAATAAGGGCCCAAGGATGGAGTTTCTCTGTATCCCCCCCCGCATCAAGCCTAGTGAGGGCAATGGAAATGCAGAACACGGGAATGTATCAAAAAAGGTGAAGCATCCTCTGGTGGGGCCCTTAATACTACTAACTCAGTCTATCCAGCTGCATTTCCTCGGAAGCAGCTGCTGCTGCTTACTCCCACTGCCAACCCTTTGCCACCCACTAAACATCTGAGCATGCAGGCTGTGGTCCCACCTCACTTACTCTGGGCGCAGGCATGGCTGCTGGTCTTGCGGAAGCCCGTGGGGCAGGCGCAGGTGTAATCCTTGCTGCTTGGCAGGCAGAGGTGAGTACAGCCCCCATTGTTGGCCCCACAACGGTTTCTCCCTGCTCAAGTAGCCAAAGACAAATACAACCACGCATAAAGCAAAGAGTAAAGAAAAGAGAAAGAATACCAGTCGAGGCGTCAAGACCACATGGATAAAATAACTTGCCTACCCAGAAGTTAATTGACAATAAGGAAACATATAAACTAAAGCATTAACTTCATTTGTAGGGTTCAATTTTAAAATAAAGCATTTAACTCAATCCACTTTTAGAGCAAACTACGGCAACTCAAGAGGAATAAGGGAGGTGTCAGTCATTACTACTGCCCACTTGTAATTTTTTCTCCCTCCAGAAACAGCTCTTGCATGAACAAGCCACAGGTATTTCTTACTGAAAAGCCTCCACTCCCACGTGTCAGCAGGGGGAGCTGTGGTAACACCTAACACCAGGCTACCGGGGCTGAGGAACCTCAACTGAATTAATTGCCAGATGGGGCAAGTTCTGCAGCAGCTCTGGACGGAGGTGGAGGATGTGTCGATATGCTGGGTTCAGGCTTGCCATCTCCCTGTTTTACAGGGTGGTGGGTGGCAGCAGGTCTTCTAGTGGCTCACATGGGTCTCTACCCTCTCTGCAGTTACCTGCTGGCTGGCGCTGAGGATGCAGTGTGTGGATGTCCATAGGGAAGTGGAGTTTGTTGCGGATGATCTCCTGGTTTTTGCCTGTGAATTTGTTGGCACTGTTGATGCTCTTGGTGTGCCAGTCTGTCCAGTACAAACTGTCCTCAAACACGGTGATAGCAAATGGGTGCGGGAGGCCTGTAATAGACATTCAATACAGGGATATAATCAGGTCCAACAGGACTCAGGCTAGCAGGGTGACAAGGGAAAGCTCTTTCTACCGCCCCTTAGGCCTTGCCACAGTCAACCCGCTCAAATCCAACTTACACTAACGTAACAGACAATTCCTCTCTCCTGTTCACCAAAGACTGGATAGCGAACCCCATCCCTCAGCGGTGGCAGAATTCATCCCACAGTGAAAGAACAGGAGACAAGCACAGAAGCAGGAGCCAGTGGCTCTGAAAGTAGCGGTGTGCTACTCTGTCTTCTGTACTGCAGAGAGCACTTGCCGTACATAGCCCTGTTACTTACCTTGGCTAATAACAGCCTTCCTATTCCGCCCATCGAGGTCAGCCCTCTCAATGACATGATGTTTGGCATCCACCCAGTACATTCGATGTCCTGCATAGTCAATGGTCAGTCCATTGGGCCAGAAGAGGTGCGTATCCGCAATGATGCGCCGATTAGAGCCATCCATGTTGGAATACTCAATGCGGGGAGTGTTGCCCCAGTCGGTCCAGTAGATAGTGCTAGAGGAGACAGGGAGAGACAGGCTAGAAAACTCATGTCCCACACACTGCACCCAGCATCGTTCCCTGTCAGGGCAAACCACTGTGACCTTGAGCATGAGACTGGGTCACAGCCATGGGAGAAGTGCCAGCAAACAAGGTTAACACCCAGCACTTTCAGGCTGGTGAAACCTGAAGGGCCTAGAATACGATTAAGGCTCTGAAAGCCCCCAGCATTGCCAGGTTCCCCAAGCTGGCAGTACCAAAAGAAGGCTTGAACCCAGAGGCAGCCTTTGTGACCAAGAACGAGGTTTTCAATGTTCACCTGGAAGCACTTTCATGGAGGTCTCACTGGGGTCCCAAGTTTTCACTCACCCCTCCATAGGATGTAGGGCAATTGCTCGGGGCTTCTCCAGGTTCTGCCACAAAAGCACTTTCCTGTGAGTGCCATCCAAGTTTGCTACTTCAATTCGAGACGTCCCAGAGTCTGTCCAGTATAATTTGTCATGGATCCAGTCAATAGCAAGTCCACCTATCTCCAGGGAAGAATTAAGCACTGAATTAAATCAGGAGCAGGATCTGCTCAGAAAAAGTTCCCTTCCCCTCTCAGCCTCAGAAGAGGCCCAATTCAGTCTTCCTGTCTCTTCCCCTGTCAGACAAGATTAACTCCAGGAGGACACTGATCTCACATCCACTCCATCCAACCCATCCCCTTGCTCAGGGAGGTGCACTCCATTTTGAATGCTGGGTACCCACTTATCCCTATTCTCACACCCTGGTCACTCCCCAGGCCTTTGCCTTTTTTGCGGTGACGCACCTGGGCTCTCCAGCCCTGTGGAAACCACCTCTTCCACATTGCTACCATTCAGATTGGCTCTCATGATGCGATCGAGAGTGACATCAGACCAAAACACCAGCTCCTTGCTGTGGTGGAAGTCAAGGGCAATGGCATTTTCCAGGTTGTTCAGGAGCAGTGTATACTCTGAGCGATGAGGCAACACTTGTCGGATATCAATTCGATTGGCAAAGAGCAGCACTGGCTCTGGCCCTGAGAATATATGGAAAGACAGCATTAGAGTACTTTGACAGGGTCCTGCCTACCATTCCCTCTGCACCAAGCCTCAGAATATAGTTTTGCAGTACCGTCAGCAAGAAATCAACTCCCAAGTGCAAAACACTTCAGAGAGCTGTTTTCATATCCTCAATACACAGTCTTAATTAACTCAAAGACAAGTGGTTTTAAACCTTTTGGCAAAAATTCACTCATCAAGAAGTGATCATTCCAGGTCCCACCTAAGCCTGCCTCACCTCACCCTCTGAAACCATACCACTAGGCAGCCACTCAGCCGCTGGACTATAGTTTCCTTTTCCTATATCCATCTCCTAGCCATACAAACACACATCCTCTACCACATCTACCACAGCCAAGACACAGTTAAAACCTGCCTCAGCCAGATATAAACTCAGCAGGTACTTCCACTGCAGAGAAAAATAAAATAAAAATAAATTAAAAAAAACCCAGTATCAACATCTTTTATGGATTTCATTACGGGAATTCCTAATAAAATCTTAATACTTTAAATGGAATTTCTAATTCCTCAGCTTCTACATTAAAGAAGCGGAGGAATGAAGTTAAACATCCATGACCTTAAAAAACAGCAGATGCCCACACAGCAGCCACTCACAGCATTCAGGACTGGTGACCAGCATCAAGGCTCAAACCATAAGGAGGTGTGATACAACCTCACCAAGTGGACAGGTTAAGACACTTGCTGAACAGAGACAGAGGCAGGAAGCTGTTTTTGTCCCAGGGTCTAGGTCACCGGGAATGACAAGGGAGTAGGAAAAGAAGGCAAGGGCTGTCCTGCTGGCGGGGAAAGGAAACAGTGAAAGGAAACTCTCCATGGTCAAAATCACACAAAATTTTCACAGGCATTCACCAACAACCTGGGCATACGCAATACAAATCCAGGTACTTCCTTTTCCTCACATGTTGGCTTAGTGAACAGTACAATGCTTCCAATGAAGCATTAGAGACAAAATTGTGAGAACTGGACCAACACACACACCCCACAATAAGGTTGAACTCCTCTTTACCTAGAGCTTTGCAGCTACGCTTGTCAGGTCGCAGCTCGTAGCCTTGCTCGCACCAGCACTGGAAGCCTCCTTCACTGTTGGTACAGCCTTGACTGCAGTAACCTTCCTCAGCACATTCATTCACATCTGCATGTTACAGACAAAGGGAGAAAGTTACCATTAGGTCATCAACAAGCCAGGGAATATCACCGATAGCTTGCTTCTGCTTTCATGTTCCGATTTGCACCCTATCATAGCCATCAACTTCAAGCACATCAAAGCAGCAGGGAGGAGGCTACTGCTCCAAAAACCCACCTTGGCATGATCGGCCATCTTCCAGGAGCCTGTAACCTGTATGGCAGGTGCACTGCACCATCCCTCGTACCATCTGGCACTTTTGAGCACAGCCGCCATTGTTGACATTGCAGTTCTCCTCCCCTGTTCGTGGACCTGCGAAAGGAACACGTGAAGATAACTGAGCCGAAACCACAAGGCAGCTGCTTGTGTCCTCAGCTGTTAGGCAGCAGTCGCCCTTCAGAACAGGCTGAGCAAGAGGGGGAGGACACGGGCTGTGCTGGAAGCTGCCTCTTCACAGTCAGAACTCTCCCCTGCAGGCCACAAACAAAGGGGACAATGAAGCTCAGAGCAATATGCTTTTAGGATTTACTATCTCTGCAGACAAACTTTGGTACCCGAAATCATGATCTTCTCGTTATTCCTTGTCTGCAGTATGTAACTGGCAAAACCACCAAGGTCATTTTCCTCAGTCTTCAACTCTATCCCATTATCACAACCCAGGCTTTCTTCCTTACACACATTCTTCAGCAACACCAGATAGACTCCCACACATCACAGTGCCTCCATTTATGTTTAAGACTGAACTTGGAGAACTTACGGCAGTTTTGATGCGGGCTCTCATCACTGCCATCTCCACAATCATTTGCTCCATTGCACAGCTTCCTCTGGCCAATACAACGCCCGTTCCCACACAAGAACTGGTCTGGGGCACACTGAGGGGTCCCTGCAATAGAAGAAGGGGAAAATAAGCACACCACAGCTTACTGATGGAACAACAGTCATGGTGAAGAAAAGGATACAGAACATTTTCTAAGATTTGTTACAAACTTTACGTATGAGCACAAATCCATGACTTCCTCTTTCCTTGAATTCAGCTCATCTTGCACTCCTTACTGATCCACATATCTTTATGCTGATTTGGAGGCCTGCAAACTCTCCTCCAGACCGAGTCCAATGTTGCTTTATTGGGAAGTTCAGCTATTTAGTTTCTCTCAGAATGACTGGAAGGTCCTGGCTTAATTCCCTTTGGTTCCAGATTCCACAATCCTACTCAGCATGTGCAAGAGAGGAGTCAGTTCCTCACTTTAATCATCTGATATGTCATCCCAGCGTGGCTATGGATCTTAAACCTGCCTAGGAATGAGCGTCTTGTCCAGCACTAACTGCACTGTGACGGACTTGGAATGAGATTTACATGCATCCTTGAAATCTGAGCTCAGGCAACAGGATTTCACACATAAGCTACACGCTTCGAGTTCTGCTGTTGGCAGGGAGACTCTACAGAATTCTTGTAAGTAAAGTAATACTGTTTGTAGGGACTTTGCCAATCTGATTGTTTCTTCAGCAGTAACTGCACTGCCCTGTTGCCTCTTATTTCTTGTACCTCTTAAGCTGACTTGGATAGCGGTTTCCAAATCATCACCCTCTGATAATCCTAGGAAGACAACAGGACAATACAGTTATCAGCAAAGAAACAATCAGATTGGCAGACTGCCTGTAAGCAGCATGGAAAAGGGTAGTTGTGAGATTAACAACAAGTACAAATAAGAACTAACAGACACACCAACTGGGAACACAAAACCAAATCACACGCAGATTCACTTTTCAGAGCACACGAATGCTTTATACAAAGGATTCTGAAACTTGGACTGCATTTGTCGTATCAAACATAAAGATCCTTACATCAGCTGATCTCCTAGTATTCTAGGAATCTTCTCTCTATGGCCAATAAAAATATAATTCTGCTCTAAATCCAAGAGGTGACACAGGATTTTAACTCTTGCTACAGGCATTGAGACAGCACACTATATCGCTTAGATGAGCCAGTACACATACTGCTTAGAAGCCCTGAGTTAATTTTTACCTGCTGACTATCACCGTAGACCCAATGCAGAACTGCACAACTAAACTTACAGTAACAACAGCTATATTCAGCCACCTTGGGTTTGGTTAAATTTCAGTGGCTCTGGAAGTTTGACTTGGCTTCTGGGTGGCAACTGTTCTTTCGATACCTCTAAATACCTTTGTTATCAGGATGAGGAAACAGGGTTACTGGCTTGCCTAAGCACAATTGCTTTTTCCAGGATCACCACCATCTCCTGCACACTGGTTCTCACGACAGCTGACCAATCTAGAGCAGCTGCTCTCAAATGGCTACAAAGCATGCCTCTCCAGGTCCTCTGAGCTCAGCTGTCCTTGTAGAACACCTACTCTCACCTCCTCAACAGGCCGAAACAAGGGGTACAGTTTCACAAATCCCTTCTGTCCCCCCTAAACTCACTCTTTAAAATGCACTGATCCAGAATGGTCAGTATGCACAGCTGGGCTCCACTCACTGGGATGAATTCATGAACCAGAATACACTATTACTCAACAAGGCCTACAGACATCCTGAAGGATTTAAGGAAAATAGAAGATTCTAGACATTCCTTGAATTCTACCATAACACTAGGGTCTGTTGAAATCATCCTCTTCTCCATAATCACTATTATATAAAAGAATGGCTATATGCAAAATATACTAGAAAGAGAGACTGAGCAAATATCTAAGGGGGAAGTGGACACCCTTAACCTCTAAAACAAAGGCTTTATCCTTCACTTCCACAAAATGCCCTTTTTGATTCCACTGCCTGCTAGAATTGCTTGGCAATTTCACAAGGCAACACAAAAGCTATCCAGAACTATCTAGAAGGCATGAGTTAGACATCGTCCATTTGACAAAGGTAGCAACTCTGCACACCATTAATGTTTCCCAGTCCGAATAGAATCGTCTCAGAGCTCTGCGGTAATTCAATAGTGTAGGGATAGGAGAGGAAGATACAAGGATCTGCTATCTGACCAGAAGACACCATCACTTAAGTCAGTTTAAGCACACAGACCTGCACCTTTTTGAAAGTGTGTAAGACTGCCTATAGATCCCATTCTTTGGGAAAGACGCAAACTCTAGGCTGAACTCAGTGAAGAAATCCAAAAGAGACTTCACTACCTATTACTTCCAGGATGGAAACATTAGCTATAAGCAGCAAGGCAGCAGGCCAGACCTGTGTTCTCACAGTTCTCCTCATCACTGTTGTCAGAGCAGTCATCTTCCCCATCACAACGCCAGGACAGACGGACACAGCGCCCTGATTTACAACGGAACTGGTCAGCTGTGCACATAGATGTAGCTGAGGGACCAAAAAAAGAACATTAGATGAGCAAGAAGGATCAGAAAAGACCCAATTCCAAAGCTAACAGTCCCAAACACTCTGCATCTGCAGAAACCAAACACTTCCACCAGTTCCCAGCACTCACTGCAGTTCCTCTCATCTGACTGGTCATCACAGTCGAAGTCTCCATCACACCTCCAGCCAGCATTAATGCACAAGCCACTGTTGCACATGAACTCTCCAGAGCGACAAGGCTGGTGAGATGCTGCAGAGATGGTAAAGAGTATGAAGAGCAAACTCAGACCAATGTAACATCCCCAAAGACCCTCAGCACCACCCTTACACTCCACTATTGTAGAACTTGGTCCTGAATAGACTCCTCCCGGAAACTGCTTTAATTCCTGTACGCAGAAGCGTACTGACTACGCAGTTCCCATCACTATTCTCACTTCCCCGAGTTAAAAAGAAAAATAATGAAAGAGCCAGCTTACATGTGAACAATTAGATTGCTGTCTACACTGCAACCCCTCTCCAGCCAATGCAAAATCCATTTAGGTTTGCAACTGAGATGCTTGGCCCAGTGCATTACCCCGCACTAACTTACAGCAGTCAGATTCATCAGACCAGTCCCCACAGTCATCGTCGCCATCACAGTGGTAGATGTCCAAGATGCAGCGTCCATATGCACACTGGAACTCCTCCAAGCTGCAGGTGGCAGCTGGAACATCTGACGCTAACAAGGGAATCAAAGAAAAAATGCCTGAGGTGACAGGGCACAATCCCGTTTAGATACAACCTTCTCAGTCTAATAACGGACTAGCAAGTATTCAATGCAAAGGTGTTGGAAATTACTAGCCATTGCTGCCTATCTCTGCATGACTTGTACTACTGAGAGGAACTTGAATGCTGTTTGTGCTTCACTGAGGCGCAGGTTAAACCTATATATAAAGATACCCGTGCAGACAATCCACTAAAAAAAAAAATTATATAGGCTGCTAGTCTATGAACACCAACTCTTCAAGAGCCATTAAGTTCTAGAGAAGGAAACAGCTATGAAGAAGGAAGGGTTGATGGGAAAGCAACAAGAAGGATCCAAGGGTGTCACCTTCCGTCTTATGCTTGAGACACTATGCCTTAGTGCCCTCCAGAAAGTGTTTAAATTGTTTATTAAACCTGAGAAACATCGATACAAAAACAGATGGAAAAATACAGATACCTTTGGGGTAGCTCTATGTTAAGAATTGAGGCACGTCAGTATGCAAGGTTAAGCTATGGAATGATTCCTTTAAAATTTTAACAAAAATAAGCACTTGAAGATCAAAGGAAGCAAGCAAGCACAAGGTGCCCAGGTCTGCACCTGCCCTTTGATGATTTCCCCCCCGCCCTTTCCTCTCAAGCTGTCGCCAAAACAAACCGTGCCTTATCAGTAAGGAGCACTGCCGGACAGATGACCCTGGGCAAAGCCCAACAAACTCATAGTCAAGGATATGCCCACTGTTCTCTGTTCAACAGTACACTATGTGGGAAGGAATGAATAATATTTTGAGTCCCACACAACAGAATCTGACACCTCGTACTGTCCAGAGAATGAACTGCATGTTTGAGGCATACGAGTCTTCCAACTGAGAAGCTCTGAAAATAAATCCATTAAACAAAATGGAAAAGAAAGACTGACAGTCTGGGAAGTGAACTACACCTGCCTCTCCAGCCTGTAGTAGTGGGCACAGCCTGCAGGCATGCATTAAGGGCTTTAGTTCAGTGAGTATCCAGTGGCTGGATACTAAAATGCGTGTTAACACATGCCTCACCAAAGGAGCCTGAAAGGAGTGTTTGGGTCTCCTTGAGGAGAAAATCAAGTCAGTGACTTAAATTCTCATATAGTGTGATTCAATTATAACACACACACCCCCAAAAGAAACAGGCACACACACACAAATAGAAAAAACACACAAAAAAGAACAATATAGTCCCACCTTGTCCTAGATGAATGACAAGCAGGATTGGAGATAAGGAAAAGATGACAACCACATGGAGGAAGATAAGAGAAAGGGAGGTAGCAAAACGGATCTTCTCAGCCATTTACTTAAAACACCTTATAGAGACAACTGCCAGCCAGGACCAGACAAGCATTCCAGCCCCTCCACTCCCATAGGAGGCAAGGTTGAAACATCTCCCCTCCCTTCCCAAGGGCCTATTCATGGCCTGCAGGGAAGCAACAGGCAAGGGAGCGAGAAAGGGAGAGGGGGAAAGGAGAGGGAGAGAGGCTGGCTTCCTCTTAGAGCCCTTTCCTGGCTTAGAAATGTTTGCAGCCCCTGGCTCCCTGCCAACTCTCATTATCTGGAGAGATAAAAGACAACTCCCCCATGCATCCACTCCCCCTGCCCTTCAGGAGCTGGCGGCCCTGATCCCCCTCCCAGAGCCTTTTGAAGTTTCCTGCTATCTAGAACAAATTCTGCAAAATCCCTTTGAGAGCAGGAGGGGGGAAGGGACCACTGCAACTTCCACAGACACGGACAGCGCTCACAGACACTGGAGAGAGGCAATGGGGGTTAGGAAGGGACATAATAGACCCCTGTCCCACTTACTACAAGCCTGTGAAGGTAGAGGAGAAAACAACTGTTGCGGGCTCTCACGGCCCCCCTTCCCCACCAGTCACATCAGCTTCCAGCTAACTTGTCCTATCGGCTTTTTTCAGACAACGTCCTGCATGAAGCATCCGAGTGAAGAGAGGTTGGTCAGGCAGGCAGACCCTGCAGTGTGCCAGCTGGGGACATGCAGTCCCTGAGGATGCTGTCAGTGGGCAGAGCCCCCCCAGAAATTCCAGGCAGAAATGAGACAAGAGGAAAAAGAAGGGAATAGTTTTCTCTCCTTCCCCCCTGCCCTCCAACTCCTACAGTTTTCTATAGAGCTGTATTCAGTAAAGCATAAGCCTCCTGCTCTGACTCAAGGTCACACAGCCATGGGAAGGAACAAAGAAGCAGCCAGGCACAGACGAAGTATGCCTCAGAGGTAACACAAGAGATACACCATTCTCTTGTGCCCTGTGGGGTAGGCAACAGAAGGCAGCATAGCTGCCAGTACAGGCAGCATTAACTTGTTTTTGATCTCTGCTGCAGAAAACGTTCCAAACCCCAAGACAGGAGCAGGTCCAAAGGGCTATTTCCTGTGGTTACAAAGCAAGGAGAGCACTTACGGCAGTTCTCTTCATCCGAGCCATCCTTGCAGTCTGTGTCACCATCACAGAACCAGTGCTCAGCTATGCAGCTACCGTCACTGCAACGGAATTCCTTCTCTGAGCACTTTCTCATATCTGCAAAGACAGCAACGCAAAAAAAGCCTTGGCTTTTCTTAGAGTACCCAGGAAACAACTGCACCACACTCCTGAAGCTCCTAGGGCACCCACAAACACAACTGCTCATTAAACCATACATACCCATGTCATGCAGTGCCTGAGCAAAACCACCATTATTCATTTAACTGACACAGAGTGCTGGATTCAAAAAGGAATCCACAGGACTTCACAATGGCATGTCAAGGACTAACAGGTCTCAAGTGATTTTTGCCTGGCAGGTAAGCCACACAGCCTGAGATCCCAAGCAGCCAGCCCTGTGAATGGAATATCCCACAAGCCCAGCCCAGACAAGCCAGCTGTGAGCCCTCGCCATGCTCAGGGGATCCTAGAACTGCACAGGTTGGAGACTGTGCAACCCCTTTTAAAGCACTGGCAGGGCAGTATTTGTAGGGCCACATTACTCACCACACTGCTCATCGCTGTTGTCGCCACAGTCGTTGTCACCATCACAGTGCCACAGGCTGCGGATGCAGTATCCATTCTGACAAGAGAACTCATCTTCCTCACACTCCCGTGGAGCTGCAGGGACACAGTGAAGATAAGGTGAGGGCAAGGCAAGAAGATTCACCTTGCAGAACACCGAATCTGTGACATGTTACAAATCGAGCAACATCATCCTCCAGCAACACCGCGATGTTGGAGAGCTGATTTCCCTTCCCCTAACAATACCAGAAGGGCCACTGTGAGTGTCTCTTCCACTCCATCTGCAAGACAACAGTACAGCAGGCTCTAAAACTTGAGAACATGGGTTGGAGAAAGTATGCGGAACGGAGAGATGGAGCCACCCACCCTGTGCTGGTATTCTAGCACAGCCCCAAGCCAGGCTCAAGAGATCCCTGCACAGAAAAAAGGTAATCCAGGCCTCCTCTTAAAGAAATTAATAGGCCCTATCATTATCTAACAAAATAATTGCTGGTAAAATTGTATCTCCACCTTCTTTTCACAACAATGGCAAAGCTATCTTCAAAGGAAAGGAAGCGTTAATTGAAAAGGGAGAGAGAAAACTTAATCTTCCTCTTCTGAACACCTCAGTATTTGCAGCCTCATTCCACCCTCTTTGCCACTCTAAGGAAGCTTGTCTTCTAAGGAACCAGTGAGTAAAGGAAAGGAAATGCAAAATTAGCACCTGAGGACCTCAATCCAACAGAAACCCTCCTATGGTTACATGCTAGTCTGAACAACCTCCTAGGAGTCTCTTATTCACAGAACCTGGCCTTCCTCCTTTCATTAGTCTCCAAGTCTTTCGATCACACCCTTCTCCACTGTTGTCTTAGATATGAGGGCATTCCAACCTTTTCTGAAAAACAGAAGACCAAACAGACCCAGACCTACATACCTTTTCTTTCATGAAAATCTTTGAATAGACCGGAAAACTGAGCTTAGTCCTGCGATCCAGAGCATCACACAGGATGTCAAACCGCTGAACCTTGCTTCCCAGCCCTTTGCCCAAAAGGGCAAGCAAAGATCAGGGGCATACCGATCAAAAAGTGAATTCATTTCCAGGCGAGTATTGGGACATGGAATACTTTACAGCCAAGAGCTTTATTTTTGCATTTCTTGAGATGGGGTTCCTCCATCAGAGCCACTCTGGAGCACCATGCACACAACTTTTGTAGAATTCAAGAGCTGTAGAGTGATGCTTATTAAGCAGCTGCAACCATCTCAACCAAACAGCAAAACACTTATGTTCCTAACTGCAGCCTGATGCCAGCCCTAGCAACCAGTGCAGTTTCAGAGAAGCTGAAGCTCCAGTGCTACATAACATGCTGGTTCTCTAGAACATGCTGCCAAGTACGGACCTGACAATTTGTTGTGGAGAAGAAACACCCTGAACACCTTTCACTAACGGAAGCCAACCACAAGTAACTCTTGTCTTCAACAGAAAGGGGAAAGGAGGGGGCTGAACTCCAAAGACTCAAGCAAAATTCCCTCCATTTTATTAATCTGTAGAAGCACAATGGCAATGTTTACAACCAGCAGCCTGCCACAGCACCTCTTTTGAAGACGGCACCTCACAGTCAGCTTTCAGGGTAACCAGTCTCTGTGCAAGCAGCATCCCTTCAGCACCTCCCTCTCCTCAGGGAGCTCTGTTTGAAGGGAGAGGATGCTGGGGACAGCCCCGCACAGCAAAAAAGTCAGACAGTGGAACCCGAAGCCACAGGAAGTCAGCCAGACAGGCGGTTCAGTAGGATTTGGCAGGGGTTAGGTGTTTCCACGAACAGGGGAGGACACGAAGAGCTCAGCTCAGGGAAGTGCTTCATGGGACATTAACTAGCACGGCTGCAGGGCATAAACGGTTCTCCAGATGGATGAAGCATCCCCTCCCCCAGGACATGCAGCTGAACAGCAAGCCAGGTGCCAAGGTGGCAGGGCTTACGGACATCAGGTACACACCTTTGTCAGAGGCAGGATATAGCTTATTACAAGCCAAAGGTCTGATTCAGTGGATAAACTCTTACATTCCTGTAATAAAAAGGGTCAACTTTCCCCGACCATGGCAGGCAGGCACTGCACCCACCCTCTCCCCTCAGAGAGGTGACTTACGGCAGTCCTGTTCATCAGAATCATCCTCACAGTCATTGTCTCCATCGCAGACCCACGACCGGCGGATACACTTCCCGTTGTCACAGTGGAAGTCCAAGGGGGAGCAAGTGGGCAGCACTGCAACAGCAAAGAAACACTCATGGAGCTGCAGCCAGCTTCCTTCCTGAAAGCTGAGTTCCTTCCCTCTTGAGGGAGGAAGGCTACACCTCTTAGAAACAAAAGACATAAAATTTCAAGTCATGAGAAGGAGCTGTCCCTCAGATGGGGGGCCAGGGTAGGTCTGTAGCTTGGCAGTCTCTCCTCCCTAGAGAAGCACTGACCTTTCCACAATAAAGTAGCTGCCACAATTCCCCCACTGAGTTCCTTTTTTCTCTTTCATCCCTGAGCCTGCTGTCCTCCCATCACTGCACTTGTTTTAGAACAAGCAAAATTACATTATCAACATCTTTCCTGCATGCTTCCCAGTGCAGTCCATCCTGTTTCTATTACACAGCGAGTTCTTTACAGAGAGAACTATCAGAAGCCATGTTTTTGGGAACAGGATTTTGCAAGGTACATGCTACAGTACGTGTTCCAGCACGGGGACTCTGCCAGCGTTTTTGTCTAACAAACCTGCAAGGAGAAGCTTAGAGGCAGGAATCCACTGCTGGGAATAATTCACTGTGCCTTAGGTGTGCGTAGTAGAGTCCAAACCCTGCCAGAGGTCTCCAGAAGGGACAAAGGAAGGGGGCAGACATGGGATGATCCCTGCCTACACAGGAGCCTGCTGGCAACGGAGCGGAACCGCAAATCCGCAGTGTTTGAAGAGGCCTGGAGCCACAAAGCTGGAATTCAAGGGGGAGCATCAGCCCGGTCCTTCCCCCCCCACAGATGAGAGGAACACTCAACCCCAGGAGGTTCATGCTTTTAAGTGCTGCCAGCTGTGGTAGGGAAGGGGCTGCACAAGACTGTTCCTGACAGGTGTGTTCTCCAAAGAACAACGTTCGCTCAGCGATGCGAAGGGCCAAGGGCTGGAGAGGCTAGTGCCTAAAACCCTTTCATCCCAGCCCAGCTTGCCGACAGCATCTCCCATCTGTCACCAGGTGGGCCAGCCCTCTTCTGCTATGCTGCTACTTCTTACCCTGCCAACACTATCCCGGAGGTGGGAGCGTGAGGGGAGGGAGGCGGGTAAAAGAAGGTGAAGACAGCACACAAGGAGGAGGATTTAATAAGGAGAACAAATAGTCACATTTTCAGCTTTTCCAGCTTCCTCAACCCTCCATTTCCCCTTGGCCCAGGACTGCTGCCAATGTCCTGTGAAAGCAGCACAGATTACACTATACAGAATCATTCACTGCTCTCTATAGCAAGTCCTCCAACATTTCTCACCAAGAGCCTGCCCTAAAAGCTTCCCACCCTAAGAATACACTAGTGCAGTCAAATTCAGACTTGCTCTAACATCTCTTTTCCTAACCACAAATTCGGATCATCTTCTCAGCCATTCCTGCAGTATGGCAGGTGTAGGCATCTCTGTATCTGAGAGGACATCACTGCAGACGTCACTGCTCTCAATGCTGCACAAGGTGACAAAATACAGAATCTGGCACTGGCCCTTGGGAAAAGGTTCTTCCCATCATGTCCAGGATGCCCCATGCAGATATATGCCCAGATAAGATCCAGATACTTCTAGGCCCCAGAGAGGTATGAAGGAGAGGGAAGCATACAAATGTGTATTTTCACCCCACAGGTTTGACAGCACCCTGGTCTTCCAATGGCTGACCCGTTTCCTTACGTTGTGCTTTCCCTGGGCACCCCTGGGCTGCTGCAGCAAAGTGGAGAGGGAGCTTCCCCTTCTTCCCCAGACAAAAGGGGAACACACTCCAATTCCCAAATTCTGCTTCCAAACAAAACCAAGACATATTTCTGGATTCAGAGTCAGTCCCACAGATCAGCCCTCTCTCTCCCAAGCACAACTTCCATACGTTGCATGCTGAGCAAACCCTCCCCGGCCTCAGCTGCAGTTTCAGGACTAAGACCATCCCCCCAGCATATGCTTTTCTGTCTGCTCTCCCCAGTCCCAGCGTGACTAATCACCAAAGGACTGCACAGGAGCCACCTGGAAGGGAATTTGCATGCTGACTCTCCAGGGGAGAATTCTTCGGGCTCCCAGAGGGTTAGGCCATTAGCGCTGGTTCAGAGCCGATACCATTATCCCACTGAACTGCTGCATCCCTTCATGAGGTAACAACACAAAATGAAATTCCACCCCTACAGGGAGCAGTTCAGCCAATTTCATACTCCCCCTAACTATAAAAATGGAGCTTCAAGCACAGGGGAGGGGGAGCAGAGGGAAGAGAGGGAAACACAAACTGCCACATACAAAGGAGGACCTAATTCCCACCCCAGCAGACAGCAAGTGTGTTGCCAGCCCAGACAACACCGGGGGGGAGACAAATCCCCTTCTACAGGAGCTCTCCTTTAAAGGAGGAAGAAAAAACACAAACCCACTTAAGAAAAAAAAAAAACCTAATGAATGAAGGCTGAGGTCTCACAGAGCAGAACTGCCAATGGCATCAGGGCAGGGATCCACGTAAACTTGTAACCTGAATCTAATAATGGTCAAAAACAGATGCTTCAAAGGAAAATGCAAGAGATTCTGGGAGCAGCTTTCACATGGGGGGAGTCTCTTCCTAACCCCCTCTTCCCAACTCTGCCCTCCCAATCCATGATCCCTTCTCCCCATTAAAAAGCAAACTGCCTACACAGAAACATTCCTGTGTTTCCTTCTATTCATTCTAAACACATCAGGCTTCAGTTCCACTGTACAGCCCTTTGCTCTAGGGTTGTTATTATTCAGCCCTTCTGTTGGTAATTTATTACTTCATATTTTGATGAGTTTTATTCCTATGGAGTTAAAGCTGAGGGCATACCACTAGCCCAGAGTTAATGTTTAGTACTGTTGTAAATATATCCGAAGTGTTTGGAATTTTGAAGTTAAGAGGAAATTCAGAAGTTAAGAGGTCACACTTAGGACATTCAAACAACCTCCACTATATTTTGTCCTGACAGCATGAAGCAGCTATACAGTTTGGTAAGTGTATTGCTTTAACTCATGCAACTCATCTTAAAAGCCACACTTCCACAGTGAGAAGATTACATGGCAATACAAATGAAGCAGTAGGAACTCCTTTCACTGCCAGAGATGGAACAAGACCTCTCTGGACAAGTTGGATTAGCATCTGGAAGACTGGGAACAGAACCCCTATATTCTCTTCCCAGCTTGATACTGATGCTTGCATGACCATGGGACAGTTCTGTCTCTTTAGTCCCACTTCCCCAACCTGTAAAATGAAGGATATTTATTACTTCCTAAGAAAGCTGCAAGTCCTTCACAGGCACTGCTTCCACTGATGAGCAAGTAATCACAGATCGCACTAACATGCTTTCACCACTACTCATAGCAGGATTAGGTAATGCAACAGTAAACACAGTTAAGCCTCATCCTCCCTTCCCTGCTCAATTCCAGCTTGGTGTCTCCCTATCTGTGCAAAGAAACAGTATTTTCCTACATGAGATGAGCAAAAGCAAGTCCTAGGACGAAGTTGAAGACAGACAAATGCCCAGACAGACAGGGACTAATCCGCCTCCCCAGACAGAGCAGAGAGGCAGGATGGGGAACAAGCCCCGGGAAGGGGGAGCTGCTGGGAAGAGCTAGGCTGGGCAGCGACAGCCCACGAGAGCACATCTGTCAACTGACAGTGGGCAACACAAAAAGGGCTTTGAACTTCCAACCATTTCCCTGAGCTCATCCCTCTGCATGGTCACGCTGGACATCATCCAAGGTTTCAGCAAAGCTAGGTCTATCGTAACCCTGCTATTCCTCCCCCTCTCCCAACTCCTATTACACAGGGCACTCTTTTATGGCCGAGCAGAAGGGGAAGGGGGAGGGCCGGGGAAAAGGGAAGTTTATAAGGTGAAACGCAGGCTGAATCACGTCCCACTGTCCTTTGAACACTTTATCCCTGTTGCCTGTGGTGAGCAGGTTGCTTTGTACTCAAGGACAGCAAGCAACTGGTGTTCAGAGCTCTGGAGTGCAGTGGTTTGAACAATACTGTTTGTTTAATCAGACAAACTCTCGGTCATGTGAAGAATGAGAAGTTAATTTCAAAATTAAATACAAACTCAAAAAAAATTCATGCTACCTACGTGAGAGACAACTGCAGCCTGACCCCCAGCTATGTCCACACTCATACATGTGCATGAGTACCTACGTACACACAAACATAGATCTATTTGCTGACATCTGTAGCACAGTGGGCAATAAGTCCAGAAACACAAATAAAGGACATCAGCCCACTCTCAGGAAGAAACAGGAAATACTGCATTTTACTAACTACATTTTGGAAAATCTAGTTCCAGAATAACATAAAATGTTTCCAATAGCACTGCTGAACTGTATTTAAGGATGTTGCTCGTCAAAAGAAAAAAAAAAAGAAAGAAAAAAAAATTAAAAACAGAATCAGCACCCAATCTTTCAGAGCCCTTTGATCACAAGTGCTCTGCCCAAGGGAGCGCTGCATTAATTCTGATGCCTTTTAAAGGGGACACACATACTCCAAGCCCAATAAAATGACAAAGTATGGTTGCAGATATGGAACTGGTGTCTTTTCCAAACAAACTTGAACTCTTGACAAGAGTTCCTAATTAGTAAAATTTGAAGTTCAGAATTAAAGCTTCACCTGAGCTCTTGCATATGAGCTCAAGACTGGTGATGAAGTGAAGGGCAGAGGGAAGATGACCCTTTTAAAGTTTCCATTAACCTGTGAGATTTTTATTCTCACATCACCTCAAAAAATTTTGTTGTGGGACTGATAAGCAGGCTATACTGATAGCCCTGTTTCTGGGAAGGAAGAGATGCTCTCCTGGGCTTAAATGAGTTGTAGCTCAACAAGAACTGCCTAAATTTCCCAATGAGATGGGAACAACAGACCACTTTCAGTAAGCTTTAAGGTAAAAGGAGTAAATTCTTCTTCAGTCCCTTTAAATGAAAAATTATTGTACAACAGTGCATGGAGCTAAGCAAGTAAGTCTGTGCTCCAAGGAGCTACACACTTACAAGCTGATTAGGTATAATACAGATCCAAAATTCAGAGTAAGAAGGCTCTGCTGGGGGATGGTTACGAGGAGATTTGGCGTATCTTAGGAGAAACAGAACTATTTATCAATCCTCAGGCCAAGTTTACTCAGTTGTCCTTTCACCCTTGCCACAGGAAGTAAGACTCATTCACACCACGCTGGACTTCAAAGCGCATGCAGGAGGACAGAATGAAAACCATTCCTCTGCTTGCATGCGGCTTTCGTTAGGGACAGTCCAAAGTAGTCTCTGTTGGCACAAGACAGGAAAGGCAGCTGAGCTACTCTGTGCATGTGTAGCAAGGGCTTCCAAGCCAGAGACTGTCAGCAAGCCAGAGAGCTAACACCAGAGAAAGTCTGTGAAGCTGGCATGACAGCTGGGAGGTTGCTTATTACTATTATTACTACAGCACTCTGGCTTGTAAACACGATCCAGAGCAGGAAGCAAACATGTCACGGAATAATTGGCTCCCATCACAGCAGGGCTTCAGATTTTGCAAGAAAAACAGCTCCTGTCACAGCCAGGTAAGCAGAGGCAGGGCTCTCCCAAAAAAGATGATAAAACACCTATGAGAGGCAGACATTCCGAGGACACCAATACAAGTGGAAAATGTCTGGGGTGTGCAGAAAAGGTAACAGTTGAGGAAAAACTTAGTGCAACTGACTCAAAAAGTGGGAATTAGTTTTATAGTTTGTAACAGAACATTAAAAAAAACAACACCCAAACACATCATATTGTAAGAATTTATCTCAAAACTGAAAGTCTCTCTCAAAAGGAAGAAATGTTCCCTGTGTCTCCTCTTGGTTTTCATAGCTGCAACTCACTCCTCTCACTCACTGCCAAGTATCTTGCTGCTTTTTTTTTGGCCCTTCCCCCTGCAATGCATTTCAAACTATCTGTCATTCTTTAACTGAAATCATAGATTACTAGCTCAAGGCTAGAAAATTGCATTAATATAGAATTTAGTAAACTCCAGTCAACTACTCAAGCATATGCAGTGCTATAAGACACAGATGCAAGATTGAATCTTGACTTGCTAAAGTAATTTTCACCTTTCCCCCCACCCCATGTTTCACTCTCTTGCTTTGTTGCTAGTCCAGCAGTCCAATGTCTTCCCATTCTCTTCTCCCTTTCCCAAGGAAGCAGACAGAACGCTCTCAGGAACTCATTATTGTCATTGTATTGGCTTACAGTATGTACATGAGCTGATACACTGAAGGAAAAGTAGACCTTAAAACAAGCATGGAGGCAGCTTTATTTCTCTGGAAAGTCAGGACATTCACAGAAGAAAAAAGAAAATCCTGTAACTCTGTAAAACTAGCTTGCAGCAGACCAGTGGAAATGTGGGATTCCTTGCAATCGTTCCTGTTCACTCTTCTGATCAGAGACATCTACTTGATGATATTGTAATTCCTGTCTTTAAAACTTAAGAGCTGCACTTCCATACATTGCTGAAAAAGAATCCCAACAGCTTTAGCATCTCAGAAGAGTCCACATAAGTGGTTGCACAGACTTAGGTTCATGAGTCAGAACAAATCACTGGGCTTACCCCAGCATGAAGACTAGCCCCATGGTTTTTGAGGAATCTCACTAATTTTTTTTAACTAGGCCTTCAGTATATCTGGGCCTTGTAGGATGACTTCATCAGGACAACCCAAACCTACAGCTCAATAGTTGTATTAAAAAGAAATTCACCAATTTCAGACCTGGTATAAGTCAATAAATAAAAAATAAATCAAGTTCAAAACAGAGAAGTTGTCCAAAATTTCAGTCCAACCAGAACACTGTATGCATGTCACAGACAGATGGCCAGGGAAGGAAAGAAAATCTGTGAACTGACCATTCTCATGTACTTATGTGCAAGCATCAGTGCCTATTTGTGAGAAGCTTAAATTGATTTAAAGTTCAAGTTGCTGTTCCAAGGGGCTCACACCCCACCCCTGCACTCATGCTGCCTTCTTTATGCTTGGCACAGTCAGCAAACAGATCAAACGGAAAGTTAACCCCACAAGCGAGTACACCTTCACAAGGCTCCTGTATGCCACGCAAAAGAGAGGGATTTAGCAAGCGATCTGCTCTAGCAAAAAGTTTCAGTGCCATCATAACTAAGCAAGATAGGAAATAGCACAGACAACTACCACAAACCTACACTGTAGAGTCGATCTAGTTCTTACAAGCTAACAATAATACCACATACCTGGACTCATAATGAGCAGCTACTCAGAGCAAGACTCAGCAGGCTTAACGGAGTAAGTGTTCCTAGGGCCCCTCCACTGTAACCTCGCACGTGTGTGCTGAAGCCATGCACGTAACGCTTCTACAGAGTCCTTACCCCCAGTGCTTAACTTTTATTTTTGCTTTCTTCCTGCCACTAAATTGCACTGAGTACTTCTGCCTGTCAGCTGAAAAAGTTCTCCTCTCTATATTTATTCTACTACAATTCAATATTTAAAAAGGCAGCTCAGATTCCAGTCCTTCCCCTCGAGTCACTTTTCTACTTTATCTAAATGCAGCTCTTTATCTCCCCTCCCATCTTGTCAAATTTACTGTCCTTCTCTGTACATGCTAACTTACCTCTCGCTAAATTGCAGAGACCTACAGCACAAGTCATATTCGGAATGAGATGTTTAAACATTCCCATCTTACACGTGCTGTTTTATAGACAGCTCCCTTTGCTTCAGTCTTATTCCTCCCTTTGCCTTGTTGAAAACTGTAAATTAAAAAAGGCAGAAGAAAAAACCCATTTCCTACATTCTCTGCCACACTCAGTTGTCTGCCAACCTCCAGTGCCTGAAATAATCAGCAGATTGATCACAGTTCACTACTCCTCCCTGGTTTGCACAGCCTCCATTCAAATCCATAGGGGCCAGATTTCCTTAATATATTAGGGATACACCATAACCACAGCTTTACTGTGCAAGACCAAAAGGTTCCTGTTGCCCAGGCCACGGAGAAAGACTCAATGCAACAGCAGATGCCAAGAGAAGAGTGTAAGAACATAGCATGCAAGTAAACGTTCTTCCTCAGAAGACAAAATCTGCCTCTATTTGTGATACAAACACTTCCCAAACAAGAGGTGGCATATTCACCTTTTAACAGCCCTCAGTGGATTTTACATCCATAAACTTGTCAGATTGCTTTCTGAGAACGTTTGAAATTTCAGAGTCAATGTTTTGTGGCAAGGGGATCCACAGCTTAAGTATATAATGTATGAACAAGCAACTCTTGTTAAGCTTTGAACCATCTCCTGCTAGTTCCTACAGAAGGTCTTATCCTTCCTGCCCCCCAATCCTACCATGCCTGCTTAGCTTAAAAACCTTTAGTGCTGGATTTTGTTGAAGTACAAAGTAGACTTTATCAACAAGTATCTCTTGTCTAAATCGTTACCGACTCTTTCATGGCGTTCCAGTAGATTTGTGAAGCATGACTTCACCTTACAAACACCACCACCCCTTCCCCAAAAAACCAAAACACTACACCAAAAAAAAAAACCCCAAACACACCCCAACCTCCCTCCCCAGCAAAAACCCACCAAAAAAAAACCAAACCAAACCTTCCTCTGCGCTCAGTAAGAAGCCAGCAAAACCAGTTTAGTTATTGGATATGCCTTACCTCCCCCCCGCCAGCCCCTTATTCCTGCTCAACTTCTCCTTTTTCAGCCTATGCAGTTGAGTACAGCCTCCTCTCTCCTGCTCTTTTGAGATTTTAATAGTATTTCCTCAGTTCCCAGATCTTCATCTCCTCTTTCTTGAGCATGCCAAGTTCTCAAATTTGCACTTTTCTTCACTGGATGTAAACATGCAGGTTTTCCTTTCACCTTCTTTGATTTCTCCAGTTAAGGTCACTTCCTTGCCCAATAACCCTTTCACTAATCATCTTTAAACCAAACACTGATCACCTCAGTTTGCAGGTAACCTGTTTTTCAAAACCCCATTTTTCACCCAAGGTCTTCCACGTTGCTCACTATTTGCAAAATTATAAGAAACAAGAAGTGAGAAGAAAACAAATTTTCAAAGCTGGGTTGAGATCTCCCACACTTAAGAAGAGATTCTCCAAAACAGTATTTCAAAGATGAGGAAAGCTCCTTTCCTTACAGCAGTCAACAGTGGAAAGCAGGGAAGGCTAGAGAAACACCCAACAGAGGCAGATAAAATCCTCCATCATGTTCATTGAAAGGAGCCTTAAATCTTCAGCTCTAGGGAAACTTTCAGGAAAGGAGATCAAAAAAAACTGGGCCTTTTTTCCCACTCTTCAATTCTACCACGGTCTGTGGAATCCAAAAATATAAGAAAGCAACTTACTTGTGGCTCCAGGGAAAGAGGTTTTCTCTACTCATCTATACTGTGCTAAACCCACTAAGAGTGATACTTCCTACCAGTTCTCACCTAGCTGGGCTCAGATACACAGATGCCGACATATGCAGATACACAGTAGCTGCAAGGTAACTTCTCTCAGTAGATCTCAAGACCAATGAATGTTGATTGCAGTACTTACCTTTCCCTCCCTTCATAGGGCAGCCAGGACAGAAACTAGAATGTTACTTAAGAGGGCAGCCACCCTCAGTACACTTCTTCACACTGCTTATTTCTTTTCCATTAATATTTATAGCAAAACCATATAATTTACTTCATAAATAGTGCTTTTGCAAGGGTGGGGAAAAAAGAGGTACTTCTCTCCATCCCTCCTCTCCCTCTAAAACATTCATGTCCAACAGCCATCTGAAACCAGCTGCAAAAGGCAGAGTTGGGCTTTCACTGCGCTTTACGGCAGTGGACACTGGACACAGTTAGATTCTGAGTGCTGCAATCAGTCAAAAGTATGTCATCTACAGTCTTAAACACTTGTCATACAAAAACTAGGATGTGCCTGTAAAACAGAGAAGCACCTGCAAAGAAGACACTTGGTTTTTACAAACACAAGTCAAGAATGGTATTCTTACTGCAGCCATCTTCATCGCTGTGGTCCCCACAGTCATTGTCTCCGTCACATTGCCACTGAGCAGGGATGCATGTGCATTCACCAAACGCGCTGACAGCACATGTAAAATGATTACGTCCACAGGAGCATTCGGTGCTACTTGTAACACCTGTAAAGGAACAAACCAAGAAGATATTTTGAAGAGATCTATTTTAGGGTAAACACATTAAATACAAAATGACATCACAATTCTTCTCCATGTACACACTACATGTATGAACACATACTCCACTGCAAAGGAAAACATTCACCCCCCTCGCACTGTTGAAATAGGAGATCAAATAATATCCACAGTTTCCCGGAATGAGGAAGGCAACAGCAAATAGCAACCTGCCAAAAACAGACTTAGGAATCAGTTAGCTGAAAAATAACTCAGCACTAGTCACAATCAAATTCAAGGAATCCTAGGTATCAGAACACCCTTTTTATTTTACAAACTCAGTCTTCTCCTAGAGCACAGTGCTGCTGCTGCTCCACTTAGTTCTGACACTGCAACAGAAGGGATAGCAAAGATTCTACTTCAGAGAATTATCTGGGGTCTTCTCCAGACCCTGAACATCCTAGATGCAAACCTTTTATATGTCACTGCTTTAGACATTTCAGACTCCAATGAAAGGAAAAAAAAAAAAAACAAAACCAACATCCTTTCTTATTTACCTGCAGACATTAAACTCTGACATTATCCTGTGCGTAACTGACATTTATGAAAGCAAGAGAAGAGGATTTTCAATTCTACAAACTGACCAAAAGAAAATGCAGTCCAAATGTCAATATATAATCTGATATGAACATTTTTTTTCAGCCTTAAAGTTAGCTTAAGGAGCTCCCAACCCTTTTCTCCCCTCTCCCAGCTACAGAACAATACTCTGCACAACTCTTGACTCTCATCCCTGTGCAAATGCAACTATTTATGATATTATCCCACACATTCTTTTAATAAATCCCTGCCTTGAGAGAGAACAGGCTATAGCCCACCTCTTGAAAAGGTCATGCCTGAACTTCTGTCTGACATTATCTGGGCAATCTATATAATCAATATCACTGTTAAACAAATGATTATTCTATCAATCAACAACGCCCTCAGGCTAGTGACTGTGACTGGATTCTTTTTGCATGGTTCCTTCTTTCTGCAATTCAAACAAACCTAAAGTTCTCAGATTAAACAATGGATCATAAGGAAAGAAATACAGAGGGATACCTGCCTCAGGTGGTAGTTATATACATCCTGAACTATTTACAGACTTTTTGATCTCATTTGTTACATCTAGTGTATCTGTGATCAACCATGAGCTGTAGCAACCTAAGCAAAAAGACCAAAAAAAGCCTCATAATTTCCTTATTTTCCATTCTAATTGAGAAAAGCAGTATCTGCAAAATTTTATGTAACTATTCTGCAACTATCTCAACAGCAGAATTCCCTCCAGTGAAGACATCCACGTCTGCAAGTTAACTTAAGATTTACATTTAGAGGGGATGCACTTCTTTCTCGAGGAACAATCCCATGGTAAGTTTTTTCTGCAACAAAACTGGCTGAGGAGATTTCTGCCAGCCTCTGCTGCCTGCTCCCAAACTGCTACCCTGCAGGGTGCAAGGCCTTGCTACAACCTGTTTTCCAAGCACATCCACAGGCTGCTGAATTGGGCCAACCAAATTGATTGCGGGATCTCCCTTCACAGACTGCCACAGGTGTGACAACCTTTTATTTTTTCCTCTATCTCCGCTACAAGTTTTCTTTAAAAGGTTTAAAGAAGGCAGAACTAGCTGTGTATTGTATCCAAGGTAGCTGCTGTTTAAATCACCTTTTCCAAAGCAATTTTTCTACCATTCTCCTCAACAGTACCCCAAAGCACTTATCCCAGCTACTTTAAAGCTCCAATACCCCTTCCCGTTGGAGTACACCAAGATGATTATCACCCTCATTACTCCTAGAAAAAGACAAATACAGAAGTACTAGTGACCAGTTCTATCTTGCCCAGGCTCCACCATGTCTTAGGGTAGCTTCACCAACAGGAAAGGATCAAACATCAAGGCAAACAATTCTTAAACTAGGGGAATGTATTTAATAATTTATTTCTGGATAAGCACAAATGAGAGAGTTGGGGGAAAAAAAGTAAAAGCAAGTTATTTTAGCTCCTTAGTAGCAGCACGGAGGTACAGCTCTGCAACAGCAGAGAAAGAATTAGTGCAGCTGTCCCAATCTGCAAACTGCAACTTAATCTGCTGTACTGTCAAACACACAGTTATCTTCAAAAGTTGCTACTAATATCAGGTTATACACACAAGTATTAAATCTGTTCTTCCCACCTCGTTGAAGTTGCTATGTTCAATCATCTCTGGTTTGTATTTTTACCATGCTATAGAAACTGTTGGAAGCTGAAGGACACGTTATGACCCAGATACCAACACTCTCTCATATGCACTAGCCTAGATCTGTAGTACTATTATGTAAGCATACTTTGCTTAACTAGTCCAAATTATGACCTTTGTGAGTCTAATGCTTTGTGATTTGTGGCCTTTAGGGTAACTAACCTTCTAGTCATTATAATGATGCATTTTATAAACAATGATTTACCCTAGTCTTACACTTGGACAAATAAAGCACATTATTGTTTGGAGAGCACACTAATTCCAACTATAAACAGTATCAGAAGAACCAATCCTGGATGACTAATCTTTATCCAGTACAAAGAACAGGATGAATGAAACCTGGGACCCCCCTGCAGACAGCAGGAACTTTCTCAATTATTTCAATGTGGATAGTATTTCATCCTTGGTGTCCCATGATTATTTCCCAGTGCTCAGAGCTCCCGTGACATTACCCTGTAACTGTATCTGTAACAGTAGAGGGCCAGGAAGGATAAAGATGAGAAGCATGATTTCTCCAACTCCCTCAAAGACAAGCGGAAGTAGTGCATTTGGTGCGAGAAGCCTCAATGGGAAGACTTACTCTTTAACATTGAGCTCTCATTAAACACAGGGAGCATGAGACAGAAGACTAACCAAGCATGCATTAGAGTGGAACATAAACCTCCAGTGTCACGTTTCAATCCCAGTTAGTCAGGGGTCCAGGAACAGGACGGAAGTCAGCACTTGCTGTTCAGGCAACTGGACCGACAATCAAAGCAGACATATCTACTTACACTTCTGCACATGCTTCTGGAGCAGGAACAATGAGAGGTACCTCTGGGCTTAGCCATGACAAACGTTTTTCCCAAAACTTTTCATCACACTGCGGGCTTGGACATTTTACTAACCCTCTATATTCAAAAATCATTGCAGGAGGCAAAAACCCGACATATTTTAACAATGCAATATATACAAAACAATACACAAAAGCTAAAAAGAGGCATTGCCAGGTGCTGAGCTGACTCAACTTTCCTGCAACTTTCCTGGCCTCTCTCAATACCTCATGTAACCATCACACAAGTTTCCTACTCTCTCACTTGCCCATGGGTACAAGCAACCAAATAAATCATCTTCACTGTCTGTAGTTTGGTTCCCTCCAGATGCAGTAGTGGCAGGATCCAGTAACCAAACAGTTTTCATAGCAAAGTATTATACAAACAGCCTCCAGATTTTAAAAACAGGAAGTCAGTCTAAACACAGGCCTCATACTTAACATCTGCCATCACCTTAAATTTAGCATGGTATGCTCAGTTTCTTCAGATTCCTTCCAAATACCCTCCCCATCTTCATGTTTATCTGACAAATGAAAAGTCTCCTGAGGGCGGGTGTTTTTCTTTCCCCACCTCTCACCCTTAAAAAGATAGTTATGATCTTTGTAATTTTATGTCTAAAGTTGGCAAAACAGTTATGTCATTTCTGGCTGAAAAGCAAAAGTCAATAATCATCCTGTTGTTTCTGCACATCTCTTTTTTTTTGGGGGGTGGACAGGGTTGCTTAAACAGCAAGTTGTTACTCTGCCCCCCCCCCCCCCCCCCAACTCTTCATTAGGCCAAATAATATAGCCAATAAAGAAAAACCTAATATACAAAGCTTCGGTTTTGCTGATGAGGTCACTTGCAACCCCCAGAGCTATTACATAACAGCCCTGTGTTTGCCACAGATTCATAGAAACATTGACATTACAAAGGAAGCTTAAGTAGACAGAATAATTACCAAACTGAACTCTGTAGCCTTTGTTTTGTTAAGGACAGAAGATTTCTAGGGAAGAGTGTTTCTTTTAAGTCCTGATGGCATGCCTTCTTCCAAAAGGAGAGATGCTAATTCTATTTTCAGTAAAAATAATGACAGATGGCAGCTCTTACCACTATTTTGTAGCAATTCAACATTTTACAGGCTGTTGCTTCAACATGGAATTATGTAACAGCCCAGCTTGGAAGCAACCTTGAAAGATCACCTGGTCCAACCTTCTGTGGAAAAGGGAGCCCAGGTGAGATTATCTAGCACCCTGTGCAGTCACATCTTGAAAACCTACAGCGATGGGGACTCTACCACGTCCCTGGCGAGGTAGTTCCAGTGAGTGATTGTTCTTACTGTAAAACATTTCTTTCTTACATTGAGATGAACATGTTCCTCCTCTTCAGGGTCCACCAGCTCTGTCAGGCCCTGGCAGCATTCTAGCAACAGCAGGATCTTCTCGCAGTCCCATAATATGGATGAAGTTTCCTCAAGTGGATCTTGACCAAGAATACTGCACAAACAACTGCCAAAGATCCTGGCATCTATGGTCAGCACCATTCTGCCTTTCCACATTTTCTTTCTTTCCAGGTACCAAGAACTGACTACATAAGAGACTCTTCCACTCCACGCCACCCTGTTAGTTGCATCTTTTCCCCTTCATCCTAACACAGAAAATCTTACTGTTATTTTTTAAAAATAGTAGTTTTAAATTCATAGCCATCAGTTTGCTTGCGCCATCCTGCAGTTTTGCATGTATCTGTAACAAGGGGGTAGCACAGCTAAACATGGCTAAAGTATCCACTTAGTTCTTCTATACTGCAAGGGAAATAGGACCAACAGGTTTAGAAAACCCAGAACTACAAAAATATTTGGCATGATTTACAGTGGCAGACTGTTCAGTTCAGAATCACAACCCTCTGGAAAGAACAATCAGACTTTTGGTCCAGGACTGAGTAACACATGGATCTGGGTTCCTTCCCTTCCACGGGCAGGCAACTAACTCTGCATTTCGTGGCCTACAGAAGACCTTACCTTCAATGGAAGGCAGAGATCTTTCTGCAACCTCATTACTGCAAAAGACACAACCAAAAAGATGACAGTACCAGCTTTTGTAATTTTAATCCTACCATATAAAAAATCCCTGGCAGAGGACAGAAGGTGTAAGTGGATATTGAACAGGTGTGAAAATACAGTACAAATATTTGACAGTTACAGTGACATAGAGGAAAAAAATCCAGAACTGTGTAAAAGAACTGGAATATGAATAATGGAATTAAAGGGAAAATGAGAGAAAGAAAGTCCTAATAGTGATGAGCATAAGGCTGTGATTTTTTCCCCCAGAGAAAGTGTGGAACGGTATCACCAGAAGCATTTTGGAACAGACTTGGACTAAGCATCAGAATATTTTGCCCTGGCTTCAACAGATGCACTTAATTTCTTAATTCTGCATTTTAAGAATACATGAGCATCCGACTGTTTATTCAGGGTTAAAATTTGTGAATTCTGTAGCATAGCCTTTAATAGCCTCTTTAACACCTTGCACACCTGTTGTTAGAAGGCCTGTGTCAGATACCATTTTCTCTCTTTCTCCACTTCCAGGCCGGGCTCACTTTTGCATTCCCATCACATACACACCTGGATGAGGGCAGACCTTGGACATTTCGTATGGCCTTGAACATAGTTCAGTTGATAAATTTTCCTTCTTCATCCAGCACTTCCCCGAGTGTTTCTATAGGCAAGCAAAGAAAGCTGAGCTGCTTTGCTATCTTGAGGGAAAATGAAAATTTTGGATTCCTCTCTTACCCAAATAGCAGTTTCCACTGAAGGAAAGTACAGTTAATCCAGCTTTAGAAGAGGGATTTGCTGACCATTGTTTAAGCCCAGAGCTCTGCTGGCACACACAGTAAAGGCAACATTACAGCGCAACAGTCTGATGTCAGAAGGGGCACCACGCACTGATAAAAGCCAACAGAGTTTTCTCTTTTTTTACTCCCATTATGGAAGTATCTGAAGCAGTTCTGACTGGGTACCCACAAGTATTTGATGCCTGCCTAGAGCAAAATTAACCTCACTAGGAAGAGCAACCCAAAAGTTTTCAAAGCTCTGAACAGACCTGTTTCAGTTTTGTATGAGGAAGAATGTGATAGTGGGAAGGTTAAAAAAAAAAAAAATTACAAAAAAACCCAACAAAACCACACCAACCAGAGAAGGGAGACCGAAGATGTTACAGCTTTTTGGTAATTGAGTATTGTGCCTACTTTGGCAGTCTCCAAGTGCGGATAAAAGTTTCCCAGGCTTAGAGGTTCCCTTCTCAATTTGCAAAAGCAGGGATACCTCAGTCTTGAACCAGCTGGTTCTCAATGAAACACGTGGCTCAAAAAAGTTCTAGGGAGAGGCCCACTATCAAGCACAACCGCCCTCCAGGTCTCATATGAAACTGCACAACTATGCAGATTAGACCTGAAAAATACTACACTTGATATGACCACAAGGAATACGAAGCTAAGGAAGGGAAATTCCACAGGGTGTCTGCTAATTAGGACCTAAAGAAAATAATGGGTGCAAACTGAGTTAGTGTTTGGCGCAATGGCTGTATGCATGAGGTAGAGTGAGACTGGAACAGAAGCCATATTTTCAGAAACACCGCATGGGTCAAGAGATACGAGGCCTTTAAAAACATGTTTGAGTCTCTGAGGCCCAATTCTGATCCCACAGAAGTAAAGACTACCAACCCCATTGAAAACCTCACTCTGCACCCAGGGAATAGGAAAGCGTTTATAGGAACAACTACTGAAAAAGAAATACTGAAGAAGGATTTGATTTGAACATAAAAAGACTCAAGGATCAAGAAGGAATTGTTACAGTTCCTTCTCCCAAATCCTTCATGTCATAAATTAACACCTTGCAATAAACAGCGTGACTATAACTGCGGTATCCAGATACTCGTCCTAACTCTGTCTGTATCTTCTACAGTGTTTGACAAAATTACTTGTCCCCCTCTAGAAGTGGAGATACTGCTATTACATCAGCACAGTGTATTAAGGTTTAATGTTTAATATGTGTTTCTATACATCCAGAGTCTTTGAACAGAGGTGCAGCTGAAGGGACAATATTATTACCACGAAATCCTAGTCAAAAACTAATTCAAATTGGCTGGGCTACCAGCACATATGGATTTAAAAAAAAAAAAAAAAAAAAAAAATCAACTGGAGGACCATAAACAAAAGATAATGAGAAATGGCAGCAAGTCAAGCTGCAGGGGGTAGAGATGGCTAGTAGGTATCATAGGGATCAGCATTAGATCCAGTCCCATTAAATAACTTCATTAATGATCTGGAAGAGAGAATAAGTATCATGTTAAAGGAGCCTGCAAATGATAACAAAATAGGAAATATTCTTCTACAAACACCACAGAGGAAAAAGAAGTAATATAGAAGGGACCTTAGAAGATCAGAATTACAGGCAAAAAATGAAGAGTCAATCTTTAAAAAACAATTTTTAAAAGCTAGTCCATCCGGTGGAAAATAATTTGAAACAGATACTCGAAAAGAAAAATCTGGGATGCAGCAATGCCTGGAGAAATCAAGGAGCAATAATAAAAGACAAGCTAGCCATTCATTTATGTTATGACACAATATGGCAGCCAAAACACTACTTTAGGCTAAATATGCCTGAGTGTCACATCATAGAGAAAGAAACTTTCTCCCTATGCAGAACTGGGTTGTAAGACTAAGACTGAGTTCCACACTGAGGCTGATATAGGGAAACTAAACAACACATTCTAACCACAGAAACAAAATGTTTATCAAAGGTGCGTTATGGCACACTGCTTCCCTCAAGACTTCAAACAGATTCTGTTTGAAGCCTGAACCAATGTGGCATTTTTTTTCCCCTGCTGACTATTTAGTTCTTGAAATCGGACAAAAGGCAACAACTATCAATTCTGTGCATTTATTTTTTTTCCTAAATAGGACTTTTATTATCCCCTGTTCCCTGTGCAACCCCTCAGTTGCCTATGGAAATATCTCAAGATAGACAAGCCATGAAGTCCCAGTATAGAAACAGGAACCTTTCAACCACCAAAGCGTGTTAAACACATCAAAATCTCAGCCCAAAGTCCCCGTCCAAAGGCAGGCAAGAAGTATCAGGTAGACGACAACTATTTCCAAGCGACTGAGGAATTCTATCAGGCAAGGCCAGACAGGAGAAAGTCATATCTGAGTGACTTTTCCCCCCGGCCCTCTCTTCAGATTACTATGCAGCTCTTTCCTGGTAACACCAGAACTACTCTGTAAGAACCCGTTAAAACATCGACTCTAGTTTCCAGATCTTTTGGCTGAAATGTGACCATACTGTAATGCTTTTTGCAAATTTACTTGCCATTAAATGGCAAATGTCCCACTTTCCCTAACTACAAGGCTCCCTCAAACATTTGCAGCTGGCAGAGGAGTAAAAAAAATGCAGGTTTTGTTCTGTAGCTCCACACGCCTGCCCATCACTGCTGCCATCCAAGAAACCAAGCACCGTATCAGCCTGCTTCAGGTGTCATGTCCAATGTCAAGAGAAACAGACATCTTTTAGAAAGGGCTTTGAGCCTTTCAAAAGATCACAATTCAAGACAATGGCTCTCACATTCTCTCTACAAGTGTGTTCAAAAACATTAGGTAGTGGGAGCATCTGCTTTCACCTTCACAGATTCTTGGTAAAACAAAGACCACAGAAAGTCATGAGCTGCAGTATACCATCTCTGACATTCTGCTTCTCACTTCCAAGGCCCTTGCTGGAAGAGACTCAGCCTCCTAAATCCTTCTAACCCATGTATTTACCTTTTCTCCGTGGACTAACTCATTTTTCCTACATATAAACTTGAATTCCAAGGAGCAAGAGCATTATGCTCTGTTACTGTTAGAAGCATCCCTTCAGCCTTGGCATGTCATTATCCGCAGGTTTTCTCTCTTAAGCAGAGAGCATTTCATTCGTATTGTATTATGAAGTGCAGAGTGATACCTGAAGGATGCCATCAAGAATTATGCTTTGCTGATTTCAGCCTGGAGTGGCATTTCTTTACGTAGCTGCAAGCTCCTGTGCAACTGCATGTCATTAGAGAACTACAACAAAGAATCCAAGGGACAGATACAAAGTGCTCACCCACAGCACTAAATTACTTGTCATGCAGGACCATTCCACTCAAGCACATTAAAGAGAAACGAAATACCACTCAGAAATGGACAGAATAATAAAAGGTTGCTGCTGCATAACATCATTCAGAAATATCATCTTCCACTCTAGAACAGTGCAGGAATGTTTAGCTGAACCACCAGGGCCTGGCAGACAGAACTACGTGACTCAAACCCTTTCAGAATACACACACGCTAAACAAACACTTTTAAAATACTACCTTAAGCCTACATCATGCTTTGCAAGAATTAGTCACCTCAGCAACATGAGACACGTAACTTTCAATTTCTTTCACTCTGTTTTGTTTTTGTTTTTTTTTTTAAAACCACACACTAACAACCTCTATCCTTTCCTGTCCCATAAGGGCTGTGAACAATTTACTGCTCATTTATCATGAATCATACAGTACAGTAGACACTAACATTTAGAAAATAATGGCACAACAGCAGAAATGTTACCAGGAGACCTTCACAATACCAGACAATTGCTAAGTGCCAGCAGGAGAAGCAACCTGCTGTTTTAAAGAGATAATCCACAGGAAAAAAGGTACTGCTGATGTATTTCACCTACACTAGTCACTAGAGAGTTTCACTAGCGTGACAGCTCTTGAGAACGAAGCTCACTGAGCACTTAGAAATTGCTCTACTATATCAAAGTTCATGGAGATAAGCTACAGACATCGTTCAAGACTGGTGAAACACTGGAGTTTGTTTTCCCAGTTGCAGGACATAAAACGTTGGTATTTTAAGTTCCATAAGCTTTCCTTTAACTTTTCCATTACTCCACAGACAAATGTATTTCTCCGATCCTTCTCTTCTGCAAATAAATTAAAATGAGGAAACAAAGGGGAAGAGGCACAGAGACATAAGAGCACTACTGGCATTTCTTGGAGAATACAAGGAATGGTCCGAAAGGAAAAACCTAAGCAGCTTTGATTCATATGCATCTTAGAGGATATTTCTGTAACAGCAGTCGATGTATACATTTGGGGCAGCTATGAGATCCATATCCATGTTTTTAAAATTTTGGACAACCAAAGTGCACCTACTCCCCTAAAGGCAAAGCACTGCTTCAATCAAATGCTGCCTCTTACAGCCTTCAGAAGTAAGAATTTGGGCAAAGCAGGCTCTCACCAAGTCCCCAGGAACAGACCCCTGCTCTTGCTGCTGCAGACAGTGTTTTGCAAAAGGTTTGCTTCAATCGCTGCTGTCCCTCAAGTGTACCACAGATCTACTCAAGTTGCTTTAAACTAGGTAACTTGGGTTTTGGTGGCAGTAGATCACAAAAGCAGAGAGCTGCAATCCACCTGCAAAAGTCGGCAAAAGCAGCAGAGTAAATATTTGAAGCAATTATCCTACAATGTGCCTTACATTACCTCAGCTACAGGAGCACCCAAGGTTTACTATGGCCACAGCAAGGATACGGCTCTGTCACTTCTGGGAAACAACCTGGAAGAATCTGCCATTTCAGAAATTCTGAAGTTTTGCAATCCTCCCCTGCCACTGAATGGAGATGAATGATAGCAGCCTACAACATCTAATGAAAAACAGCTTGGCATCTGTCACTCATAACCGCAATGAGAAAAAAAAGGTTTAGTTTGTGTCTATGCATTCCTCCCTCTTCTACTTCACTTCCCTTAGTTTAAGTAACCCAAGTATTAACTTTTAAGGCAAACAAACTTTCAGAACGAATGTTGGAAAAGTACTGTTTCTGCTCCCATTCCTGCCATGTCCTCTTCCAAACTGCAAGCGTTTTTGGGATTTCACTGAATCCCTTGCTTAACAGCTGAGAAAGACATAGCTGTCGTCTCACTGTGCACGGACTAACTCAACCTGACTGGAGGTAAAAAACAAGCAAAGAAAAACCCACTCAGTTTTCAGTTTCGTATCGGACAGCTATACATCTTCCTGTCTGCATACACGCTTGAACAGTAATGGCCTCCAACTCTGGCAGATGCTACTGAAGAACCAGTTACAGGTCACAGCATTAAAGAAAACTGAAATTAATGCCAATTTATTTTAATCTACTGTCTGTAAACTGCACCCGTTTACTTGCAGCCTCACAAGAAGCTAAGCTGTCTCCAGGGGGGGTGGGGGAAAGGAAAATGGAGTGGTCAAAAGAGGACAGCTAAGAGGAGGAAGCACTACTGCCATCTTTGCTTGAAAAGCAGCGTTCAGAGCCTTTAGGGAACCAAGAAAAACTAGAAGTGGTATTTTTCAATCTGGGTTGCAAGGATTAAAGCCTGGTAAATGTACTTAAGAATTCAGAACACAAAGGATCCGATCCAGCTACCTCCTTACCACAGATTCTCTAAGAAATTGGCTCCTTTCTCTTTAGATTCAGAAGCTTCCTGAGCTTTTAGCTTCCTCTCTCACACCGCTTACGATCTTTGTTAATTACCCCATCAGTGCTTGTCCAGTAGTCTCTGGACTTACAAAGCACCCATAACCTTGCTCACAACACGTTCAGATGCCATTTTTGACCTGGCCTTCAAGGTTTCACCCTGCACTGGGTTTCTGAAATATGATAAGTAAGTTTGCCCCACAGGAAATCATCTGCCAGTCTTTCATCTTTCAGATGCTCCAGGCACTGGACTAGCTGTAAGGACATTCCGCCCTTCAGAACATACACCAAACTTTTCTCCAAAACTAGAACCATGAACATTCTTTTGTTCATTTAACCTATTCAAGACAAAAGCCAAGTTCCTCTGTCTTGATCAGTCCCAGAACACATCAACATGGATAGTCATTATCTTCTTTTCAGTAGATAAAAATGCAATCGTTGTAAAGTTGTTCTTTTCAGAGAACCTAATGTTCTAGCTGGACTGCAGTTGTCCAGGCACATAGTGCAAGGAGAAGAGTTCTGCCTCCAAAAAAGCCCATTTTGGGTTTTGTGGACTGCAGTCAGATTCTTCCCATCATTATGGCACGACACAGAAAAGGCCAGGTTCCTGGACAAGACAGAGACTGTTCTCTTACAGGGTCATTTTAAGGAGTTTATTTTGGTCTTCTGTAAAGAGGCCATCATGTTAGTGGTAGAGCATCTGAGCTTTGCAGCTTTCCAGCTCTCTGCCACACGAGAGACTGGGAAGCCAACCACAACAGCTCTGCTTAGCAGAGGAGTTCTCCAGGGAAGGGATAGCATACACAGTGTGGTTTTGTGGCAATAAGGAGGCAGAAGCTCGTTTTTGCAATCGCACAGGCAGGAGGACTTCAAAAGCACAAACCACAAGATAAACGGAGCTATCTTGGGACAAAGAGAGTTGTTCTGTACATCGTTTTCTAAAAAATAACCCCACACATAATATTATGTTGGCCTCAGAGGATGAGCAGCAAAGGGGCAATTATTAACTGGCCAGACTGAGCTGGAAGAACAGGGTTGGGCCTGGCAAAAAGAGAGGTACCACACAACCACAGAGACATCACAGCAACTGTGCTGCCTACCCGAGAACTGGATTAACTTAAAAGTAAAAAAGAAACCTTTACCAGTAACATTTTATAGATATATAAACACACAAATATACACACACGTGCACTCAAAAACACAAGCTTAACACTAATATGTTTTATGGGCTCAGATGGGATAAATTCTTTCCAACAGAATTGCCAACAGGAAAACAAGAACATCAGTGCTGGGGTTACCGCAGGGCAGCTGTGCTGTACATCAGCCCCTATTCAGCCCACCCGCATTCATTTGCTTTCTAGGTAGCTCACGAAGCACTGACCTATACCTCCTACAGCACCTGGACTTCAGACTCCTTTGCAGGACTTAGAAAGTGGTCACAAAACTCTTCCTCTGCTTCAGCTGGGAGTCTCAGGTGCTGCCTCTACAAACCTGCAAGCTCCACAGTTCATTCATACTCATACACCAGAAAAATTAACCGCAATAGTGAAAAGCACCAGAGGATCCCCTAAACCCAACTTCATACTGTTCACATTGGGTTTCACCCTCACCTTCAATGAAATAATAGCAACAGCACTGAGGCAGGGGGAGAAGATGCACAAAAAGCAAAATGGCCTAATTATGGAACCACATCTTTGTAGATATGTGTGTGGCCTCCACTACTACAGTGTCAGAGTGCCTTTTTCTACTAATAAACAATTTCAACACCTCTTAAAAGCTAGGAAGTGTTGTCTTCAATTCAAAAGCAGAAAATGGAAGCCCAACAGCACAGATCTGTGAGTACCTAGGTGCCTAAGTCATTTAAAAATCAGTGGAAAATTAGACATTTAACTACCATTACACATCTGGCCAAAGAGATTTAGACCTGACTCTCGGTATTACAAAGTACTCATACCTCCCACCACAGGCACTCTTCATGCTCGGAAACCTGAGCCCTAAGTGACTTCCCAAAGAGCTTGTGGCCAAACTGAGAAATTAACGCAGATCCTATGCCGTCCCAGTCCACTTCTTAACCAGGGCACAACTTGCCCTGCCCTACCTAGGTCCTTACCCCAGAGAGCTCGTTAAAACAAACTTGCAGGAAATCAAAGTCACTATTGCACAAATGTGGAAGGATTTACACACGCTGCTTGGGAAGTCAAAATAACACCTCCTGCTCCACTTCACCAGTCTGCTCCCCTATGCTCCCTGACTCAAATTAAGTTGGATCCAAGTCCTGCTTCCCAAAAAAAAGGTCAGCGCCAGGCTCCTGAGACCCTCCTGGGGGTCCCAAGTTCCTGTATTAGCCTTAAAATTATTAAAAGGCCAACATTAAAGGAAGTCCAGCCCTGAGGCCACTGTTGATCTAATAAACACTGGAATTAGATTCCTTCTCAGTGAAGAGGCTGCCCGCCTGATGGCACAAAGCCAACATTTAAATGCTACTGTTGCTCAGAGCCCTAAATTAGTTTTGGATCTGGGGAGTTTGCCTTGAGCTACAGCCAAAAGAAACATAGGAACTGGAGGAAAATTTGTTAAACGTTAACAGAGCTGCAGGATAGGACTACAGCAGGGCTAGTAGGTGGCAGGGAGGAAGGAGGGGAAGCCACAAACAAACAGAAGAAACAGAAACAAGAAGCAAGACATGGGATGCAAGGAAGAAGGAAGAAGATCTTTGCGCTGAAGTGAATTCCTCATCCAACCCCCACTTAGCTGCATGAACAGCAGACTTTTTAGGTCCCATTTGCTCATACGGTTTTTTGCAACTACAGTGGTTCTCATCTACCTTCCTCTCTCCATGTTCAGAATACAGAATAAGAATCTGAGGAAACTCTGTTATTCCTGACTCCTTGGCTATGTCAGTGCTGAGTTACCATGAAACCTGACTCTCATCCTTGGTCAGCTAAGAGCAGACAGATATTTCCAGTCTCCCTGGCTGGGATCTCGACAGATCCCATGTTCTCGGAGGGAGTGGTACACAGCTGCCTGCAGGAGCAGCTCTTGCAGCAGGCTCTCTTTTCACAATGAGGATGCAGTAAAAACAGCGCAAGATCCTGTCTGTTCATGCTGTTCTCCATTTTACTGATGAATTGTAGGGACTTGAGAGCACAGTGTCCTTCTTCCCTCGAACACTCAATCTAATACAAATGTCTATGCAGAGAGAGTTTAAAGATACTCCCATTTTGACTTTTTTTCCCCTCTCCTTTTCCCAATAGGAAGGAGCTGACCATGAAGACTCCCCCATTTGACAGTTGCTTCCTGGGAAGCAGAGCCAGTGAAGGCACAACCTGCATTGGTAGCTTCTGATGGAAGCGACCAGAGATGCAGGACAAGAAAAAGGATGATCAACTTCTATCTCAGAAAGCTCCTACTGCCTCCACAATTCCTCCTCACTTGGAAAAATGAACTGGAAGGAACGAGGAGCTTTAGACAGCAAAAAGCAATCCCTCTGTCATCTTCCCAGGGCCCACAAAGGACCTTTGTTTGCTCCAACTGTATCTCCACTCTTTCCACCTCTCTACGGAAACATTTCCGAGCCAGTGGGCACACATGTGCACAGGGTGCTGTAGAAAAGGATAAAACGACTGGAGAGCATACTCATTAGAGATCTTACGTGCCATCCTTTACTGTGTCACGCTTGAGGCCGAACATTGCTGGGGGGCAAAAGCGTTTGCCTCCCCCCCCCAATCTCCTCACAGTGCAACACAGAGACCTCTTTCAAAGCTTGAAGAGTCTATTTGAATAAATCATCTGTGCTTCTCAACAGAAGCAGCAAGCTACAAACATGGTATTAAAGAAGCAAGAGAATGAGCAGAGGGCATTCAACCATGTCCAGATGCTAAATCAGCAGAGTAAAAAAATGGGTTAAAGAAAACCAGAAGTATCACAACGTGACTTTTTCTTTCACACATTTGAAATGAAACCAATATATAATAAAAACGAGAGTTTTCACTCATAGAAAGGGGTCTCTAAGCATCTTGAAATTCCATCCCATCACTGCTGAGATAATGTATGTCCAAGTTGTCGATCCGCTTTCAATCTCCACATCAGTCCCCAAATTCAGCTGAACTACATCTTTGTTCTCACACAGATTACAGCATTCTTTTAAATACTTACCTAGTTTTTTATGTTACATCCACCACAGGGGTATTCATGTTTCTACCAAGTTCGTTTGCAACAATCCCCAGGGAGTCTGTGGAACTTTACAGGTCTCTTCACAGATTTTTCCTATTGTCACATTCAGGATTGCATAGAAGAAGAGACAGATATGGACAAGGGCTGCTAAATTCTGCAAAACTATTAAAATATAGCCAGCAATGTTTGAGCAAATCCCCATACAATCTCTCCACCAAAAAATATCCCTAAGCCTTATTTTCATTCTTCAGGCACTTGTCTTTCATGAGGTACAGTCTGTTTACAGGTCTCCTGCTGTACACACAACTCCTTCCCCAAATGACAGAAGTCCTCTCTCACACAAACATGTAAACACAAACGGAGCAATGCTGACTCCAGTGAACATCCCCCTCCTCCATAAGCCTTGTAAAGGGTTAAGGCCCAGTTATCACACGCTGGTAGGCTGACAGCTTTATGTCTGTAATGTCTATGTGGGTTTCAGACTCTCCCTTTAATCGGGTCCCATTGCAATTAATCAGTGGTTTTCTTTATAAGAAAAAAAATAATAATAAAAAACGGCGAGCACTCTATTCAGCCCAATTCAATCTGTCCAGCCAAATCTCATGACCAGCTGGAATGCCCCTTTCCTAGCCTGCCCAGCAGGATGCCCAAGAATGGCGTGTGAATGTTTCTCTCTGCTCCTGCTCCACCGTTAAAATGAACAATAGTCCCTGCCAGTGTCATTCTTCAGCAATTCATCTCTTCCTGTCGCCAGACTCTTTCGTTCCTTCTTGCCCCTTCCACCTTTTTTGTATGAAAAACAACAGCAGATCAGCAGCAATATAATAAAATAAAATTGTATTTACTTGGGAGATTTGGGAGAAGGGGCAAGAAGGGGGTTGGGGAGAGGAACAGCCCCCCCCCCCCTTGCAATGAAGACACAGAAGAGGAGCGTTCTCAGGCCCCAGCTGACCTGCTCCGCTCCACGCCTGGTTTCCCTGCTGCAAGGAGCATCGAATTTGCCAGGGGGGCTGCAGGGGGGACAGGGCCCTTTTCTTCTGGAGGATGTTGGAACTGTAATTACAGAGAGGCAGTTTCCAGGGGGAAATGAACATGGATCTCAACTCATGTTCCCTGTGTTTTTCCTGTGCAGACCTGTGGCCTTTAGTCAACACCCTCATTCACCGGAGAAAGGGTCAAAAGAGGCTGAAAGAGGCTGCAAGTGCAACGTTAGGAGAGACTTGGATCTTCTCTTCCTGAAGGAGCAAAAATAGGAGGGACATGCTATGGGACAACTCCAAGGAAAAAATACTATTACAGTATATACATATATATACACATACATGTATATTCCCCAACAGAGTGGGAAATGTGTCAGTGTAAAAAACTTAGACACCATTGAATGGTCCATGAGGAACAGGGTAACCACAGAGGCAGCAGTAAACAGCATGCTAAGAGACACACAGTGACTCCCCAACACCAGCTCTCTCGCCGTTGAAGGGAAACGAGGGACCAGGTCTCCTGTTACAGAATCTGGAAGATTTTAGTAAACTTACTTTTAGAGGTGTGAATTTAAAAAGGTTGCTTCCTGGTATGCAGAACTGAGCAACAGTCTGGCAAAGAGAGTATCTTATACAGCATGCTTTAGAGGAAAATAAATCCAGCTGCTATTGATTACACAGGACATTTAAAGTCTATTATAAGCAAGTTAAAAAAGCTTTCGTGAAATCCCAGAATTAAATTCACCTGCACAACCTTTAATAGGCCCCTTTTGCTCTTTATGATACCACACAATCCCCACATTACTTGCAGCACAAAGTCCTGAACTGAACGTAAAATTATTATATGGTATTCATCACCGTAACAGTCAAGCAGTCCATAAATACAGATTCATTTGTCTTCACATCTTAGTTTTCATCAGCTCCATTTCATCTATCTCAAGACAGCCAGAGCCCCAAGCTAGAATCCTCTGTTCCTAGGTGTCCAGCCTGAAAAGCCAAGGAATGGTTCGTTTGCAGAAGTGTTGGATGCTCTTAAAACGCAACAGAAGGAAAGGGGAGCAACACAGGTGGTATAAAAGTAAAACACTGTGCCAAACAGGTCAGCCTCAGGCCTCTCAAACCTGCAAGTCCCTTTCTCTTAAGATAAAGGACAAGCAACAGAAAAGAACCTGAAAGACACAGGTTGCTTTGTGGGTAAGCCACTCCAGAGAAGTGGGACTTGGGAGCAAGAGGGACAGGCTAGATGTAGGAAAAGAGAGCACAAGGTAGTGTCTCCCATTTCACACCTGCTACCCAGAACCCTCCCTCCACCTGCCCACATTCCCTCATCCCTTTTCTGTCTCTTAACGAGCTTCCCTACTTCCATAATCCAACGCTCTTCCGCTACTCTTTCCTCCTAAACTCTTCTCTTTCTTCCCCTACCTCCGAAAAATGCCCAGAAATTCAAACCTGGTCCAAACCGGGTGCAAACACAGTGACCCTTCTCTCTATTACCACTGAGCACACATACCCAAGTTTAAGGCAGTTGCAAGGTGATTGCAGAAGAGCAGCTAAGTGATCCAGATGGAAAAGAGCTAGCAAAAAGTTAACCCTTCAAAATTACCTGGAAGAATCTGAACAGGCAGAGAGGTTGTATTATTCAGTATCTGGCATCACACAGCTGCACTGTTTTTGCGCACTCGCTTTATGGCCTTGTGGGATGACAGACTCAGCTCCATAAGGGATTCCATGTTATTTCTTGCATTGCAACACAATCTTCAATACGGCATCATATCACACAGAAATAGCCTGTTGTAGTTGCCTTCTCCTCCTCACCACCTGTAGGCCAGCAAAGGAGCACTCGGCCCAGAGGGCAGCCTCTCAGAAGGCATTATCTAGACTACCGTTCTTCTGCAGCCCTTCACTTGGGGGATATTTGGAATAGAGCTCCTATTTAACTCAAGCCTGCCACTGATAGTCAGTGTCCATTGCAAAGAGAGTCAAACAGGCTTTTGCTGACAGGCTTTTTAACTCCTGCTCAGCACATGCAAGTACCAATTTTCAAATATTTACAACTCTACCATGTATGGGTGAACTTCAGAGAAACCAAAGAATCTTTAAGTTCCTTCTGCTTTTTTGAATTTTTGGAGCATGGGAGGCTAAACAAACATTCTCAAGCTTTTCTGTACTGTGGCAAAATTTTAAATATGGGGGAAAAAAAAGAAAAAAATTTTCTTTCTATCCTTGTTCTCCAAACTCACTGAATCATTTCTAACTGAAGTTTCCCAGACAGTTTTAAGCAGAAACTCTTCTCTCTCTCCCTCAAGTTTCAGCCTGGAAAGTTAGAAATTGGTCAAACTTTAATCAACCGAAGAGAAAATCAGGTAGGGACTGGGGTAGGCTTGGCTCCTATGGCACCACTCCTTTCCCACATATCATCCCGTTCTGCTTCAGAGGTATCAGGAACCTTCTCTTGAATTTCCAATTCATTAACACAGTCAAGCTGAACTCAAAGCAATAGTTCTCAACTTGTACTTAATTTAAAGACAGGCTTCTATTTTAGTTCTCAGGAAAAACTGGTCCCAAAAGCTCACCTGTTTTTCCCGCCATATTAGACAGTCTAACTAAAATTATTCTCTCTCCCTACAAACCTTGCCTTGCCTGTCATTGTGATGCTCTAAGGATAGAATGCTTCTACAAATACTGTATCATGAACAGTACAGAGGGAAGGGGCACTCACCAGATGCTAGTGAGGGTAAGGATGCTTAAATATCTCCATAGTTACATACATTCTTTTGACTCAGGTCTGAATTTGGCATATTAGTATTTTCTTCCTACAAAAAAGGACTCCTGTTCTACCCTCATCTCCAAATGAGAGGCAAGGATGTCCCTTATTTAAAGGCATTGGCTGTATCTGTGCTAAGAACTTTACTGCGGGCTTTACCATGGCACAGCAGTCTTGCCTTCCTTGCACATTCTCCCACACACTGACACAGAGTAATCCTTTGATTACTAAATTCTGCTGATCACTTGGAGACTGGATTCAATTTGGAAACTTTGCTGGGATTTAACTGACTGGAAATCGAAGATGAGCCAGGCCTTGGACAGAGAGTTCACAAAGTCCAGTCTCCATACATGCAGCCCCTAGTTATGCTCAGCTTAAAGCCTCAGACCTTAGAGCAAGAGTACTCCCTGCTCTGGGAAAATACTGACACAGGTAAGAACCTCCTGCCCAAATTTAACTTCTGACATGATACATCTGGAACAAGGATGATGCTTCTGGCATCATTCCTACTATAACAAGAGCATCAGGTCTAAGGTAATATTTGAATCTTTAATACACAGCAAACAATGCAGGCAACACGGCTTAGCCAATGTAAGAATTTAGCCCCAAACTGTGGGCATGCAAAGCTTGCTGCCAGCCCCGCAGCAATGAAAAGGAATGTTTAAAGGAAGGGTCCCGGTTACTTTTTCCCCATAATGCTAGGGAAAAGTGGGCTCATATGGTCTCTTCTTGACACAATCAAGCAATTTCATGCTGTTTAGATATCTCCCCTGCAGCTTTAGAAACGGGGGACAGAACCAGCACATAGATATGAGCTTACCTGACTATCCCAGGACTACAGTAATGGGCTCAAGGAACTCCCAAGGCCAAAATTTATTAGACAGTCAAGTTGCAATAGTTTGCTTTAAAGACACATCACTTCTCTGATTTCTTCCACATCTGGAGGTGGGACCCAGATCAAATAAACTAGAAATTGAGAGATAGTTCACAGGTAGTAGAGGGAACATGAAGTCAAGCAAAAAACCATACCGAACAGCTAAACAGAAATAAGCTAGACATACTTAGCACAAGAAAAGGACCCCGCTTTCAGCGTACACCACCACTTTGGATGAAACCACCCAAGAAGGGGCTTGTCAGCTGATGTCTCCTACTACAAGGAAAACAAAAAAAGGAGACTGGTTGTGCCCAAACCATTATGTGTTGTCTGCCTAAGTCTCCCTCCTCCCTCAGATCCAACACTGATGCCCCCCAAACCCTCTCTAGCTTTAGCGTGGATGCTGAATGCTGACAAAGACTCCCTTTAGAAGCCTGGACTGCAGAAGCCAGAGATAAATCCCTCCACCTATTTTCCCCTCCCTCGCATACACAAATTTTCTTTCCCCCTCCCACCTCCCAAACCCATCTCACCCTCCTTCCCTCAAAAGTAATTAAGGAAAAGCTATGGAAATATTTGCCCAAAGCTGGAGCCTGTTGCTGGGCCCAGCTGTATTGTTGGTAGGAATACACACAGCAAACTTGCACTGTGAGGAGCCCTGCGGGACTCCGGGCGCTTCAGGGAGGCTTTGTGAGCCCAGCTCTGCATGCAGTAGCCAGACTATTGTGAAAGGGAAACAGAAAAACCGTTACAAACCCCAATTCTCCCCCACTCCCATTTCCCCCGCCTCCCCAAGTGCCCCCCTTCCACCAGCCGCCACCTTCCCCAAGACAAATCGAGAGGGGAGGGGGCCACTACTGAAGAGAATGAAAAGGTTTCCTCGGTTAGATTTAAGGCAACAAGTCAGAGCTGCAAGGAGTCCTTTATCCGCCAGGGAAGCCTCCCACTGCTCCAGAGCTGGGCCGAGCGGGGATCCTGGGGGCCAGCTTTCTGAGGGCTGCCATTGATTTGTCACTGGTGATAAGTGAGGCCCGGGCCGTTCCCACCATCGCCTGCAGAGGGGATGACTCTCCCACAACGCCCAGCGGGGGAGAGGGGCGGAAAACTGAGGAAACACAGAACCCGATGGTTGAAAAATCCCGAACAGCTCTTTTTCTCTAACGAGCAGCAACAAAAAGGAGCGATTGTGCCGAGATCCAGGCAAGGGAGGAGAGGCAACGGTGTGCAGGGGCAGCGCAGCCGCTCACCGGCATGCAAGCCTTCCCCGGGCAAGAAAGAGCAGGGGGGAGTTCTTCAGCCCTCGCCTCCAAAGGGCCTCCTAGTGCCAACTTGGTCAGACAATATTCCTTCAAAAACTCCCCAGCCACTCCTTTGCCAATAGTGGGAGGCTTTTAAACCTGCTGTATTTACATGGAGACGCTCTTCTCTCAAGCAGATGCCGCTGGAAACTCGTTCTTCTGCTTTTCGGGAGGGGAAATCTTTTCTCACAGTACGAAATAAATGAGAGAGGCTAATGAAGCACCATGTCTAAAAGGTGAATTCCCAAAGCAACAGGAGATCTCAAAGGAGCACCAGAGCTCCCCCAGGGAACATACAAATAGAGCAGCAGCTGCCTGGGCAAGACCAGATGCAGATGGGTGAACTGAAAGCAAGACAAAAGGGGGGAAAAAAAAGGCAGGAAAAAAAAAAGAAAAAAAAACCCCTAAATCAGTAAGAGAAGTAAAGATCCTTGGCCCTTCTGATGTAACTAATTAGGAAAGACCATCAGAATTGGTTCAACTTGCATTATAAAATGTCTCTCTTGTGGTCCAAGATGCTGAGGAGGTTTGGGAGCACGTAGGACGTCTTTCCTTCCTTTCCCTGCCCTCAGCAAAACCCCTCAGCTAGCTTCTACCCTGGCCAGGCTAAGGCTGAGGCACACAGGCCTTGAAACATGGCCTGAAGACCAAGTGATTCAACTCTCCAGAGGGAAAAGAGCATCACGCCTGCAGCCTCCTTCCAGTTCAATCAGACTAGATCCAGCAATCTGGAGGATCTTATCCGGCAAGATATTACCTCAGGACAGTTGTGCGCAGCTCCTAAAGCACCAGCTTATAATCCAGCATGCTAAAATAAATGGAAGTTGCCAGGCTGTAAACTGTGACATTCAGTAATATTTTACCTTGTATTCAGCCATTCAGAGGCACAGCGCGGATCATTGGGAGCAGTAATTATTTCAGACATCCTAGTTAAAATTTCTTTCTATACAAGAGAGCACAGCCACCAGGTACCCTTAAGCTGGGGATGAGCATAGTATCAGAACCTTAACAGATAAAATCCAGTCCAAAAATTTCACGAGTTTAAACAAACAAATAATAATAAAAAAAAACCAAAGCCCAAAACCCCACCCCAAACCTCTCATTCATCTTTGAGAACCAGCCAGCAGCCAGTTAGCTCAAAACACAAGTTTAACATGGTTCTCACCAGAAATATCACTCTGCAGCCAAGCAGCCACATCCTAAACCAGCCAAAGCTTTTGAGCAGTCCTAAAGTGCAACCCAATTAAAGCCCATTGAAGACTTCTACCCCCTAACGAGAGAAGACTAAATACGTCCTGAGCTTGGTGAACTAACTGCTTGGACCACTGCCACCACTTGGGAACCTGGAAATAGGCTTATGTCCAGTAAGACTCCAACTTGCACACCTGATTAATCTCAATAGCTACATGAGAAGCAGAACTAACAAAGCCAGTTTCAGACGAATTCATCTCTAATAGTCAATTTTGGTGCATCTGTTGCCAAATGGAGGGAGGGGATTCTTTCATGTCTAACAAAATGCAAACTCACAAGGAATCTTTACCCACAGCCAAGTTGCTTCTGTGGTGCCTTCCCTTTATTGTGCTGCCTATTTTCATGGAACTTTTATTGTCTGGGACCAGTTTTTTGGGTGAGAAGATAGGCACACATATTGAAATAACCATTGCTTCCATACAAAAGCAAGCTAAAGATGCCTGCGGATTTTTCTCATGAGAAGAGCCTGTATTAACATTATTATTAAGAACTGCTTCTGATACTACTTCCTGAACCAAGTTCCAAGATCTGAAGTGCATATCTAAATAAAAGACACAGATTCCTCACCAAGCCCACAAATCATTTCAGCAGACACATCATTCAGCCCTGGAAGAAGAATTTCTGACACTTCTTAAAAGCCTTTTAAACTCTTCTGTCCACAGAGGAAAAGTTCACCCTACATGCAGGCATAGTGCCTTTTGCTAGAACTATGATCTCAAGGCCAAAAACCATGACAAGACAGTGTGGCATCTTCGGTTCTGTCTTACAGATGCATTTACTGTGATGACTCAAGAGCCATTTTCCTTCTGTTATTCCACTGTATTTTAGGCAGTAGGGTGCAACAGACAAATCAAGTTGAATCAAGCTTTTGAGGCAATTTGTGGGCATTGCTAGAAGTGATGTTATTCAGCCAAGTATAGAATACCTCCTCTGATCAAAGAACAACCCAAGCCCATCAGTGCTATAAATGCTACCTAAAATGACTGGATAGCAGTAAAGATGCAGCAGAACACAGGGCTACTCATCTAGTTACTTCTATTCGTAGAAGAATTTTATCTCCAGTAATTGCAATCTACCTTGAGAAGTTCCTGGGACCTTTTTTTTCAGTTGGACACAGACTTTTTTCCTCTTTTTCCACTCCTAAGTGGAAGAGTTATGTAGTAATCCATTTTAGTGGTTGTGCAGTAAAATTACTTTTTTCAGTCAGAAAAAAAGATGGATTTCTGTGGTGGGGAAAAAGGCCTTACTGTGCAGTTTGTATCTTGACTAAATTTGCTAAATATTTCTTGTACCATACACTGCCATTCCCAGGCACTGTAAGAACATAACATTTATTCCTACAGATCATTCTCTAAGTAAGAACATCTGGTACATTTGGACCTTCAGCCAACAAGCCTTGATGAGTCAAGATCAGATCTACTGAAGTCACAGTACGCCACTAAGCTACACACCATTACGGTCAGGGTAGCATACATCTCAACCTCAGAGGTTGAGCTCAGTTAGCTTTCTCATTTCCTGGTCCTTTATTCCAAGGTTGAATGTCGTCCATTAATTCCAGGTTCTGAGAAGTATGCTTAGAGTTTCATTCCCCTCCCTCCATTTTTTATTGTACACTATCAGACATTGTGGAATTATGAATAGCAACAGCATTCTGGAAATCGTTCCCATGTCCCTCCTTATAACTGCACAAACACTTGGCAAACTGAAATACATACAAGATGATTTAGGTATCAAGTCCTCAGAATAGCATGACTGTTTTCCATGGGGAAGATATAGTCTTCTGCCCTTCATGCTATAACCTAGTTTCTTGATTTCTTTGCCAGATATCCTCCCAAAACAAACCCTCTTCTGTGCACAATAAGCACAGGACAAGAAGCAGCCTTGATTTGAGTATGCTTAAGTGATAACACAGCTTTCAGGTCCTCCAGAAACACACTGATACTTGCTCAAATTGGGAAAGAAACATCAAGACTGTGGTTTCATATTCATCAGTAGTGCTAGCTTAAAGAGCTCCCAGACCTCCTTCCCCTACTCCCAAGTCCCATGACCCCCATGAGCTGGCACAGCTTTGTGCAGCCTGGTAAAAAGCAGATCAGGGAAAGTGGTCCAGTGGGTCATGAGCAGCAAAACGATGCAAATCTGAAGGATCTTCCAACTCCTCCTCACGCAGCCCAGTTTGATTCCTCCCTTTGCTTCACTGCTTGCAGAACCATGGCCTCAGAGCCAAATTGACAGAAGAAGTTGGGGTCATTTCCTGTTTAAGGCTTTACAGACATACTTTCTACAGTGGCTTCAGAGTTATTTTCTTCTTACAGTCTGTTTACCAACTGTTTGTACATTTAGAAGTAGGATACGCATGCTACTGTGCTGAAAATTCTTATGAAAAGGAATAAACACGGTGAATTAGATCATTCTACACTTGAGTACAGTAAATGTTTAAAAATGTAACATTCTAATCTGGGAAAAAGCCACTGACTTCAGTATGCAGAAAAAAACAGCTCTTAAGCAACCAGTCACCATGGTTCAGTTCTTTACTCTTGCCAGAAAAAATTCCGTAGACTCCAAAATCAAGTTGCCAACTATCCTTAGACCAAAAAAAAAAAAAAAAAAAAGCACCTAACCATTAGCACACCTGGCCCAACAATCATAGGGAACCTTTATGTCACAGCTTGCAAAGAGGACACTCCCAAGTTAAGTTCTGTAGAGATGATCTCTAAAGGTTATGGGGAAAACACTTAAGCTGTTGGGTAAATATGGCCACTGAGGCCAATTACATATTTACAGAATTCTACCCAGCAATTTACCTTGCTGCTACAAAGCAGCAAAAAGGAACATTCAATAATTATTATTTCAAGTTGGCCACAGCTAAACTATCCCAAGTCAGGAATCCAGGGTTTAACACCTGGCTTCCTAACCAAGTCCAAGTTATGCTTCTGTTCTCAAATTTCTTGACCTTTGTGGTTACATAGTTAGATATCTATTTGCGATCCATCCTAAGAGCTGCTACAGTCAGGATAGGGAAAAGGGTGGAAGAGTCACAGAGGCAGAAAAGATCTTTGTGAGCTGGGTTCAGATATGATACCCCTCATTAGACTAATGCTAACCATTTATTGAACATGCTGGCAGATAGCAGGAACATGCACTATCTAGGACAAAAACAGTGACTAGATCCTCTTAGAAGGGCATTACATCTGAGAGGAATTTTCACTCTCCCAGTACCAGACCCCAGACACAAGAACTGCAGCTATTTAATTGTGATAATGTTGCATGCAGCATGTCAGAGAGGGGGAAAAAAAAAAAAAATTAGAGAAAGGCAGCTTCAACAGAAAGGGATTTTGGGGTGGAGAGGACAGGACAAGGAGTATCAACATACAAACTAAAAGGCAAAGCATTTAAGTGGAGCCTCTATTTACTGTCTTAATCAGTATTTCATTGTGCTTTTCTGTCTTGTTATTTGATACATCTGTCAATTTATTACATGTAGAAATTATGAACCCTTCAGAGTAGGGTTGTATGCACACACTGCACGTAACACTGTGAAGCTCTGATTTCCATCAGAGTGAATCTTTACATGATCCAATTGACAATTCATGTGTGAGATTCAGCCCATGTAGATTCTCCCCTTCAGCCTGCCACATACTCATTCAGGGAGAACAGGAACGGCCATTTAGGTAGCTTATGTTTCCAAACAGGTAGCTCTGTCTTCCTTTGACTAACCAGACACTTAGCATCAGCACTGCCACTTCTGCCCCAATTCTGGAAGAGGGTGGGATCGTGCCTCCTTTTGTGTGCGTGCCCAGGCCACACTTGTCAAACCACGACGCACCACTGCATCAGTGGAGAGGGGTGGGGAGAGCAAGCAAAACTCAGATCCAGGTTCTGCAACTAAGGGGCAAAAAACCAACTCTTTGCTAGACATCAGTCATTTAAAAGGCAAGATTAAGGAAGAAAAGTCAAGGCGCTAGCAAGGGGATAAAGCTTTTCATAGTTAGATCAACAAATTCTCTGGCAACAACTCAGAACATAAGTCTGTGTTAGCCCAAGTACAACAAGACAGTAGGTGTTTGCTTCCAGTCTTAATGAACAGAAGTTTCCACCACAAAAGGCATCACAAATTAATGTACTGCACCAGTTGCAACATTTATAGGTTGACCTTTCACCACACTTTGACACTAATACAGCACTAAGACTGCCATACAAGTACAATACAATAAAGAGGCCCATGCTTACATGAGCCCTAGAAACTGAATCTTGGGCTTGAATTCTCACCTTCCCTTGTTTCCAGGAAAAGTCTTTCCAAATTACTGTTAAGGCAAAGCAAAGTAGCAGCAAGCCAGTGCCAAAAAAAAGTTTGGTCTTGCCCATCTCCATCCTTCCATCAGGTCTACACTGATCAGCTCACTGACAGGCAATTCTCTTCAGCTTGCCAATACCACACAACCCGTGGTGTCACTGGTTTCACCATTTTGCAGGTCGGTTCTGTGATGGATCAACAAGCGGAACTGACTCATCCAGCAGACATACACACAGACCTAGACAAGGGGGCAAGACCACTGTTGTGGGGCAACCCACAGTTACACTAGATTAGGCATAACAGGAAACCACACCCTGTGGGTCAAGAAACCCATGCAGCTAGAGGCCAAGCTACATCTATCACGGGCAGAGAACCACCCTCAGCAGTGACAACATCCTAGCACCTCCACCAAAAAATTTCTCTCTCTCAGAAAGATACCGAGTTTATTGACAGCAAAAGGCAGCAGGAACAAAAATTCCTCTCATTCCAATATTCCAAAACAGGGGCTTTATATTACCCCAAAACTGTATTTTGAAGACAATGTTTCCCATAAAGCGAGATTATACTAAACCCTATTGCAAATCAGTAGCGTGCCCTTAGAAGTCATTTGCAGTTACATTCCTAATGTCACCTGAAACAAGCCACTGATCGTGTTACAGGCAAGCCACATCTCCACTGTCCAGCCCACTATTTAATCGTTCTAAGTAGTATGTTTAATTTACAAAGTTTAAACAGGAGGAGAGGACTAAGTTGATAGAGATGAAGGAATAGAGGACAGGAAAAATGCAATTCATGATCCATAAGTCATTTCTTCTAGTGCCCTTGCAAAAGACATGGATCTGCAGGAAGGCAAGTGGGTGATAATTAGGGACAGTTGGAACATTGTTTATTTCCTACTAGCAAAGGCAGTAGTTCAGGCCTCCAAGGATAAATCAAATTTCTTAACCAGATGGAAGACATTTCATTTTCAAACATCAACCATATAACAATGGACCACAGAAAGGAAGGAGCCAATTCACAACAGCAACAAGAAAACAAAATTACTAGAGATTTTAGAGATGAGTTCTCATCGAAATCTGCACTTACAAAGAGCCTCATGTTGCATCAGAACTTGCACCACATCCCACCACAGTCAATTCAAAGACACTTTTATTGGCAAAATAAGCTCTGCAAGTGTTACCCACATGTAAGAGACAGCACACTTGAGTTTCTCCCAGAAGTGGATTCAACATACAAAGTGCCTGCCTTCAGAGGTTTCAACAGGGAAGGCTACATGGCATGGAGTCCAACAACAGAACTGAAAATCTTCCAAGGAATAATGTTTTATTTCTAGTAAGGTAAGTGTTTTCTTGCTCTCTCTAATCTTATTTTATATTTTACTCACAGGATTAGAGGATTTCCTTCTCAGTCTCTCCTTTTACTACTCTTTCCCAGACATTTGCTGTTTGATTTATGGTGTTCTCCCTGTATCCAACTCAAAGTTGCACATGCCAGTTCAGTATTTGGTAAGAGTCTGACTTGATTTTGCATATTTCATTTAGTACTATCTGCCAGCATAATAACTTTGCGCAATAACTTGTTGCAGTCTAGTTGGCTAGTAGGTTTGGACTTCTTTTTGTTACAGAAACTTGTGTTCTGGTTTACATTCAGACAAGTTTCTCAAACAGATGGATTTTGGATTAAGTTATTTGCTTCATTAGCCTCAAAAGGAGTGCCAAATCCCAGAAGCAATGTTTTTGTAGGAATGGACAGCGTTTTCATTTGGTTTCAGTCTAGGGTTCTCCAGTACTTTTAGGTGGAAAACAGTTTTTGCTGCTCTGGCTGAGATAGCACCAAACCCTAGTCTTTTTATGCAAAGATCAGCAATGGAAATCCTTCCAGTTCTACTCTGTAGCCATCACTACATAGATTTCATAGATTTAGTTCTACCATGTCTTTGCACATCTGAAAATAAAAAAGTTAACTTCCCTTTGGTTACAATATAAGAACACACAGAGCTCTGGAGTTCATTCTTGTGGGAGTCAAATGTTGAATTTGCCACCAAATAGTGAAGCAGGAAAATCTCAGCATTGTATTCAATTCTCATGGTTTGAGTAGTTGAAATGTGTCTTACTTGCTAGGGCCACTGCATCGCCAGCACAGCCACACTGGCAAAGAGCCTGAGGCATGCAAGGGTCCTGAGGCTGATTAGTACGGGGCTGTAGAGGGACCTTGCTGCATGCCCACCTCAGCCCAGACCCATCCTGTAACAGAGTAATTCTCTCCTTATGGAGTTACTGTCATTTCCCTCCTGCGAGCCACTCCCCTTCTGCTCATCTCCAAAGGGCACAGAGCCATACAGCACATACCTTAAAGACTTTGGCATGCAGCCCGCAAGGTCAGAAAAGCTGGCTCCCCAGGCATATCTGGTCTTCTGTGGCATAACTCTGAAGGCCCTCTTTCCTCACAACACTTTAATAGGCAGTCTTAGCATCCCCACCACATTTATTTTAAGATCTTGACATACAAGATGCAAAGCATGTTGTTATGACATCCTTCAAGAAAAAGCCCAAACCAAACCCAGGTATCACTCCATGCCTTCCCCAGATTAACCTGCAGGACCAATGCACTGCAGTGTATTAGCTAGCAAACGTAGGTGTTTTGGCAGCTGTCCCAGACACTTAAATCGGAAGCCTGAGCTCAGAGGCTGTTTTGCCTGAGTGGGTAAGTCAAGATGTACATACCAAAGATGTCATCTCTGCCTCACTCCCTTCCTTGCTCAAAGGCTTCTGTCTGAGTACTGTTTATTCTTATCCTACAACTGAGGGATTGTACATAGGTTTAATTTGCCCTGTATCTCCCATTAGTTCTATACTGTAACTGTCAGATTTGGCCTCATGTGCCCGATTAAGCTAAACAGAGGGTTTTGCCAAGCATTTAAAGTAGGCAAGTGCATGCCACCCCCTCTTCCCTGCCAGTCTGTTCTAAAGCATCTGCAGCACAAAAATTGCTCATGGGTCATTTCTCAGAAAGTAATCATCTGAGCTTCTCTTCTTCCTCCAGCACATGTATTACCGTCATCACAAGTTTGCTTCTCCAGCACAACTAACCAAAAAAAGTTACTACAGAGTATCCCAGGAATTATCCCATTTGTTTTAGACATTCCTTTACAGCTTAAATGTTTGCTCCAAGACTTCTGAAGACTTGTTGGTGAAGAACTAACCATAACAAGCAAGAAAGAAAGTATGAAAAAAACATTTTCTAGAGACAATTGACTGGAAAACTTAACCTAAGGAATTCACATATTTTGTTCTAGTCTGGAATTTGCACTAAGAGCAACAGAAAATTACAGCTCCTCATCTTCCAGTTCACAGGAGGCAGGTCACAAACAAGAGAAACCTCAGAGAAACAACAGGCTTCTCTTGTGAGTGGATGAGCTGCTTCAAGTCAAGGTTTGTAGTGGAAGGCTGCAGAAGGCAAGGCTCAACGAGGTTGTTCTTCACTGCTCAAGCACTAGTAGCATAGAAATTACTCAGTGTAACTGCCAAAGATGCAAAGATGACAAATCTGCCCTTCCAGGGGAGTTGACGCACAGGCAGGGCATCCACCTGCTCCACAGATAAAAGAACCCTGGGCCTGGAAAAAAAAAAAACCACAAAACAATGCCCAAAAGGCCTGAAGGCCTTCTGTTGTTTAAGGTAATGCTGACTGCAGGTCTGAATTCTTCCTTACACTCAAAAACGCAGTGAACAAAGGCCTACAGATGGTGTTGATTCATGAGCAGTGACAGTTCGAACTGGGACAACACATGAGGTTACCATCCTTGCGGTGGAGACATCTCAACCGCTCAGGAATCAGCTGTTCCTGAGTCAACACCCTCTTGCAGCTGTCGCTCAATGGTACAGGAAAGAACTCAGACCCAGGGGCAGCCTTCCTTAAGGCCTAGTGAAGATAGCAAAGGGCCATAACCTCACCAACCAGCCTAATTCAGTCCTTCCCCGTTTCTAAGTCAATGCCCAAGGAAAATCCCTTCACTACTTTGACTCGGCATGGATACAGCTCTCAGTTCAACCTGCTCTTTCCTTGTATTAAACTTAGGTCTGCTTGCAAGGCAATGACTAGTGCCCTTGTCAGGAGACCTGATCTAGTCTCCCACCCACTCCCACACCATGCTTTCTAAGATTTAGACACTGAATACTTCTATTTGAGATCCATGACAAAAATGCAGATAGTCCACTAGCATTCCTATTTACCAGTGATTATCCTCTCCTGTCCGTGGCTATTAAAGCCTCCAGAATGGCAGCCTCCAATCTATCCCCCTTTCCCATGCCGCAAACTCCAGTTTTCTCTACAGCCAGACCCATCATGTTTTTCCTCATGCTAATAGGTGCTATGCTCATCAAAAAAGGCAGCACAATTTAGGGGCACGTCCTCCAGCCGTAAGAAACTCAACTCAGGCTTTTCAAGAGTAACAGGCTTCAAAAAAGTCACAGTGAGAGGAACACAATCTCAAAAACCTCATTTCCTAAATTTGTCAAGCCTGAAGAAGTTGCAAACTCTGAATCACAAAGAAAGGACAGCAGTAAAGCTGGCTTCCTCTTACAAATGCATTTTTATTTCAGAGAATTATCCCACCTCCTGGTTCATCCTCAGGAGCTCGGAACAGAAGCAGGAAAATACAGTCCTGAGACTTCTCATCTTTTTCCCTGCCCTCAGACTTGCAAGAAAGGATTTGACTATTCAGCAGTTATGGAAATTCAGAACTAAACTGGGGTGGGAGCACAAAGAAAATAAAATGAAGGTGTGTCTTTATTTTATTCTAACCCTAGATCCCATGAGACACGGTTCTGCTACAGTGAATGGCTGCACCTTAGGCAAGAACCTCTCCCAGACACTACCAGCTGTGACCAAGTCAAATGAACTGATGGAGCTTGAGATTCAGGCTAAAGGAGCAGAGTGCATTATTTCCCTCTAACCTTCTTGCATAGTCACACAATGCTTCTTACGAGCCTTTCACAGAAGGAGGCTGAGAACATCACGTTTGTTTTAACAGTTCTCACGTTGCAATTCTTAATGGAGAAGAGGAAGAGAAGTAGCCTCCTTTTCCAGGAAAGGTGTTATTTTCTGCCACCAGTCTTGTTGCTGCTGTACCCAGACTGCTTTCCAAACCCAGAGTAATCTCCTATTCTCACTTTATGCTTTTTTCCAGGCAATCATCTCCAACCTCCTAGCTTCTCTCTTCAGTTCTGCCCTCCCATTTCATACACTTTTCCAGACAGGACTGTCCTCCAAAATATATTCCCGGACATCCCACTGAAAAATGTTTCTGGCTGTATGTGCTCCCGAGCCTAACAGGTCCCACATTCCACTGCTGCAGATAGCTCCATCACCACCTCTATGTCATGGGCTCACCATCTCAGCACTATGCAAATACCAGTCTCCCCTTCCATCTCTGCCCCCATTGCTAAGCTGATATTTCATAATATCACCCCAGTACATCAGGGACTCTACTGTTGAGGGTCCCCAACAAGTTGTCACATCCTCCTTTAAAGCATTACCAAAATAAGTCTTTCCCTGCCTCAGCAGTTAAATTCTGCTCAGTGCTCATCTTCACTTTCAAAACTTCCATCTTTTATACTACCTAATTAACAACTCTTTCTGCCATCAGATCCCACATAATTACTCCACTTGGATCTCCTTACACAGCTCTTCTGTTCCTTTGCCAGCTCAAGTCCTTGGCTCTCATTTCCAAAATGCCTATCTTTGCTTCTGTTAATATCTGTACTCCTATATCCCGTTCCCTTCTTCTCATGGTTTACGCTACTCTTGCATCTCCTTCCTCATCCTTATTTCCCCACTTACCAGCTTTCAGCAGTCTTTGATGCCAACTCCTACCCAAAAACCTCTCTCTATCCTTGTTCTAAGAAGCGATTGGAATGAAAAGCTTTCAGATGCTTTTCCCATTAAGCCAAAGCTAAAGGAAATTTAATTAGAAAGCTATGCTATTTTAATATTGGACCTTACCTATCCCACTAGAATTATCACATCCCTGATCCTTATCAAATGTCAGATGTCTAATTTAGACTATAAACCCTTTGGGGCAAATGTAGCCTCTTCCTCCATGTTACACAGAGCCACAGCACTTAGACTGATCCTTAAGGTAAGAAAAATACCTCAGAAATTCAAAGAACTTGATTTTGCCAAGAGCAGCGCCACTCCATACACTGAGACTTGGGAATGACCAGAAGTTAAAAGTACTCATTCTTTGAAACTTCAAAAGGCAAGAATAGGGTGTCCCCTGCAACAGAAATAATGTCTGACCATGTCCGAGAAGAGAGGAGCTGGGTACAGACTGCAATGAAAAAGTTTTTCCATGGTATCTCCAGCCCCTTCCTGCCTCAAGTCTCCAAAGCCATCACTTACCCCCTTTGAAACAGCAGGAGTCTCACTTCTTTTTTCCTTCCCTCTCCAGAAGGAGCACAGCAGAAATAAACTTCGAATGATAAATTATGCACCACCTTTGTGTGGCTGCCTCTTGGCCAGACGGGAAATTTTTCTCCCAAAGCCTTTTGTTTCCAGCTTTGATCCCAGTGTTGGATCCGCTCTGTTCAGCACTCCCTCGGCATGGAGGTGAAGGGAGAGCTGACACAGGCCAAGTTCGGGCTTACTGCAAGTCACAGTCAGATCTTCCATTAGCCTTCTCCCCTCCCCCTTCCCAACTGGAACGCTCCTTGAGTTTGAAAAGATCCTATTAAACATTTTCCAGAGGGCCTTACAGAGGATACATTATTTTGATGGATGCTGGGACTAAAGGAGGAGGATTTCTAAGTACAGTGAAATAATGGAGTTTGTTCTAATGGGTTTAAGAGATGCCCGGGGGCACCAAGTAAGTTCCTTCTCTGCAAATCAAAAACACAGAAGACCAGAAAGTGGAGCCGAACAACTGAACGCCAGGAAGCAGGGAAATCGGGCTCTATTTAACTGCTGCTCTTGGTTACAGCCAACTTCAGGCTGCTTGGAAAAACAGCACACACACACATCACTGGCACAAACTTAACAGGAGAAAACAAAGAGACAACAGGGGTCAAACTGGGGGTGGCAAGCAGGAGAAGGATGCAAGGCTGGGTCCCCACCCCCTACCAGAGAGTCGGATCAATTATCCTTGAATACTAACAAGATTTCTGATTAAAGAACTGCTGCTATGCAATAGAAACAGAAAGCTCCAGCAGCCGGGAGGGGCTGTTAGGCAGTAACAAAGAGACACAGAAGACTATGCCCTAGCAGGGCATACGGAGGAAGTCACCATGCTGGTAGCCAGGAGAGGGGTCTCCCCTGCCTGGAGTCATGATTATGTCTCACTGCTGGTAAATTTAATTCCAGGAGTAAAACCTCACCTTGACACTACAGAATATAGGGTCTGTTTTCAGGCAAACAAGTTCTCTGCTGGAAGCTTTGCTGGACAACATTTCTTTCAACAAACCTCATCACTTTAGTACAGGGAGGTGAATTTTATTCTCATCTTAATCCATTCAGGAGGAATAGCTGGTGCTTCTTAGTTCTGAGTATTGCAACATCAGAAAGTTGCTATTAACAAACAACAGCTTGAGAAACAAGAGTCTACACTGTCTTCTGTCATACACTTTTGGACAAAACTGCAATTTGCAGTACAAACATTTAATATGCATACACTGTCTGTTAATCATCATGGTTTGTGACTTGCTGACTGGTGGCTAAATACAGAAAAATCCAATGACCTCAGAACCACCTCATGAAAACCAGAAGCTTCTGTTACTACTTTTCACAACCTAAAGTTGTGCTAACATTAAGCATCCTACTACAGGCATGTATCTCATACCATCAGAATCGGGCTCCTGACTGTTCAACCCCCTTTTTTCTTTTTCTTCTATTTTGAACAACAAACATAATTCCTTGATATGAGGAGTTCCAGACATCCACAATTTAGCAAGGCAAAAATCCACAAACATCAGCTCCGTTTATGAAAACTTCTTTTCCTACCCTTGCGAGGTGAGACTCCTTTCACCTAGGCTCACAGCAGCCAAGAAGGAGTTCTGCTCCTCACAGAAACACTGACCGCAGCTCAAGAGTCTCTCAGACTAAATACACAGGCTGGATTACTTGAGCATTTAACAGGCAGTTCTGCATAACAGAGGAAAAAAAAATGCCTGGAAAGCTGAAAAACCTGAACACAAACTCAACAGCATGGCAGCCAAATACTCCCAAGGTAACAGTCCCAGAGCAACCAGATACACAGCATGAATAAACCACAAGCATACGGAATCACAAGACCCTGGATCCATATAGTTACTGTCTTTATTACAGGGAAACGGAAATCTACAGGGAAGACGATAAAGAAAGAAGAGTTTCAAGAAGCATTACAGTGCCCAGTCTTCACGCAGAATAGACAACAAAATCTCATAAAAGAGTAATGCCTAACAGCCATGGCAAAGAACCACAGGCACTACAAATGCAAAAACCAAGAGCCTAACCATCAAGCACATCAGATTCATGGATAACAATTACAATGAGCGTTCTCTGCCACGATTTGTGTGAAACACAGACAGCCACTAAATACAGTATGCCAATTAATGGAGTGGGGTTTGCTGCATGCCAGAGCTCCAGCTCTGGCTGTTGTAGCAGGTAAAGCCAGACATCTTAAAAGACGGTCAGTTTAAGTGTGCGTATGTATCACCTTACTATGTAAACCCCTTTGAGATAACACCACAAATAGCTAAGGTGGAAACAACAGAGACCTGAAGAAATACAACGTCCATTCTTCTTATACGTTTCTTCTAACAACACTTTACTTACCTATTCACCCTTTCCATAAGGGAGTCAGTAAAATTTCTGTGGTTTTATCAATCTTCTGATCATCAGCAAGAGAAATAGAAGTATTATTAGAAAGAGAAATAGCCACAAAAGTCACAAGCAGCAGAAGAATTCAACAAAAGTGTAGGATGTGCACTTACTTTTTAAACCTATTTTTAAAACCTTGACTGGTTTTCAAGATAACATCTCTTTATCAGCTTTTATAAGCACTACGAAGCATATATTCTATTGTGTTCAATGGTAACTTGCATTCTAGGGCAAATGGAGTTGGCCTTGGGCAAGACACTTTCTACTTCACTTCCCACATTTACAAAACAAGGATAATATTTGCCTATTTCACAAGAGTGCAGGAAGATTCAAGAGGACTATCAGACTACAGATCATTCTCATAGAATGAATGTTTTAATTATTTTTTTAATGTTAATTTCACCAGTCTGGAGAACTGCAGTTTTTTAGGAGTAAAACCAAAATACAAATCACTTCAATTTCTTCTTCTAGTTAGCATACAGCAAGTACTGCCTTCTGGTTTGAACTACCAACAACTGGATAATGTTTATATCCGACCACATTTTCTTCGGTAACTTCAGTGAACAGAATGTAGAGAAACAGCTCCAAGTTTTCTGAAATCCCATTTTGTGGCCCACATGAACAGAATATCCCTTTTCAAGGTTCACAAGACACTCTGGAAACGCAAGCACTTTACGTAACTAAGCACCTATTAATTTGCTTGCTGCATACACCCACACTCCCAGGATGCAAGAAGGGATTCTCTATTGCAGAAAACAGTGCTAAAGCACACACAACTGAAAGCTTTTGGAAAGAGAATATAAAAGAAAATTGCTTATCCACACTAAATAAACAAAATTATGTTGTTAAGTTCATCCTGGAAGAGTTATGCTTTATGCTTTTCCACTAATGCTACCATGTTTTAGTAGACACAGAGCTGTTTAAAAAAAAAACAAAAAAACCCAAACAAAACAAAGCAAAACAGAAAAACCCAATGCCACCACTTGTCAGCCTCCTGCAGCATCTTACGCTTCATTTTAGACGAGTAGGGATGTTACTCAGTGTCATCACCACTTTGACAAAAAGAAACAGTCAAGATAATTCAGGGTGATCATGAGATCTCTGAGTATCATCCAACCTGATCAACAGCAAACCCAGGTACCATCAGCACACCCAGGAAGCAGAACATTACCAGCTCCAAGCTGACAACAGGAAAACAGGTGTTTCGCACTTGGCCGAGACCTGTAGAACCAACAGCAATGCCAAGCACACGTAGCGGAGATCATGATTCCTACTGCAAACTACACTTCTATAGAGGTATCGCATTCAGGTTTGTGACTCTAAAATGTAGTTAAGATGTTTGGGGAGTGAAGCTCTGATATTAGCAACGTATTTTTCTGGAAGCGCTCCAGGAGCCAGAATGGCAAGCACATCACCCAGACAGGTTCTGTGACATTCTGTATTTATTCTAACACAGACCATCGTAATATCAAGCCCTTCTTCGTCACCACGCACCAGCAGTGCATGCCATTAGCTTTGAATTTTCTCTGTATACCCATTTTTACCTGCAACGCCCTCTTCCAAGAGCTCAAGATACTTGCAGACCTCTTTTTTTTTTTTTTTTTTGGCACAGACTTCTCCAGTTTTAACTGCCCCATCCACCAAAAGAGGATCAAAGGCCAATCTTGCAGACTTCTTTGCTTTACCTGCTCCTATACTAAGGTACATGACCAAGGGCTTCTAACAATCTAACAATTTACCTGTTTGGCACCGCGAGTTCTGTGGCTGTGGATGCTTTATGACAGTTAAGCTGTACACTATCCCCACAGGTACTTCTAAGGGACAACGGTGAAAAATTTTTAGCAAAGGGAAAAAACACCAACTCATCACAAACTTTGACATCTTCTCTGCCACCTCCATCGTGACGCCTCCTCATGTTTTTCCTTGCTTCAAATAGGAAAAAAAATGCTCAGGAATTGTGTTCTTATTGCAAAGCGTATCTTCCCGTGAAGGAAAGATGATACTCGCTTCTGGAAGGAGTTGGCACATCCAATCATAAATTCACATTCATTTGATGAGAGGATACAGGAAAGTGCATTGATGGGAGAACTACTTGAAAGAGAGGCAAACTGCCATAAAAAGCGTCCTGGAAACATCAAGGCGCAACCACCTACAAGCAAACCTGCACTTTACAATCAGACATCCCCCACATGGCTGTTAACAGCCCAGACACTTTAACTAGGAGCACCTGGGTAACAGCCAAAATAAAACACATCCAGGTCTGCACCTACACTAAGATCTGTGCTTTAGATCCTTCTCACTCCTAGACTGCAGCTAAAGTATCTGTGTGGCACTTGGAACTTAAAAGTACTTCTGTTTTCTAAAAAGTAGATTTTTCTGATACACAGAACTGCAGCCCTCTACTCAGCCTTTCCAAGCTGGTTTAACACCTTCTTCAAAGCTGCCTGCAATTAGATTTCTTGTTAGAAGAGAAATAAAATTACTGGAAACCCAAACCCCATGTGATTGTGCCCCAGAGGCAATACTTGTAGAATGATGGAGGTCAGCAGCGCTACTGCAAATGCTTCCTGTAATTTCAGAGTAGCAGAGGAGAAAACGGCTGGGTGAAATTATACAGCAGCCGCCAAAGGAGCGAAGGGAGAGAACTGAGGTAAGTATCTCCTTCTCCACACCCCTCCCCCAAAAGCCCTCCAACTCTTTACAAACAATTTCGCGAAGCATTTAGGTGTTTTCTCCTCCACCGGGCGCCCTTGTAAAATAAAGCCCTACCGCACAAGAGAAAGAAGCAGCAATTGCTTTTCAGTTGATAGAGCAACCACAAAGATAAGTTTTCACCGGCGAGACTTCATGGAACTGCTTCCCTGCTCGCTAAGACCGCAGCGAACCCCTCCCCTTGTCCCCTCGCCACTATTTTTGGTACCGCTCCTACCCTGGCCCCACTCTGCCAGGGCGCTGCGGGGGGACCCCCCGTCCCCGCCGAGGCGAGGCAGGTAGCCCGGGGCGCCGCCGCGGAGCCGGGCTGTACCTTTAAGGGGCCCGTCGCGGCGGGTGCGCGGCTGCATTCCTGCTCCGGAGCGGCGGCTGTCCCGACACGCCGGGCACGGCAGCCTCCGAGGCAACCTGCGCGCCCGCCCCGGCCCGGCGCGCCGCTCGCACCGCGGGAACAAAGCCCGCGCCCGCAGCCGCCAAACTTCCGCGGGGGGCCGCGGCCGCGTGCGCGGCGGGGACCCTCCGCTGCCGCCCGGCCAGGGCAGCGCCGCCCCGGGACCCGCGCCCCGGCCAGCCGGGGGACCCCGCCGGCTCCGGCCCGCCGCGCCGGGGCACGGGCAAGGCGAGAGCGCCGCGTCCGGGCGCGGGACGGGGCACGGACCTTTGTCCTGCAGCGGGGCAGGGCAGGGCTCCCCGCCCGGCGGGCGTGGGTAGGTGAGCGGCGCGGCAGGGCAGGGCTCCCCGCCCGGGCAAGGCTCCCCGCCGCCGAGCCCGGGACGGCGGCCGGGCCCCCCGCGCCGCCGCGGGGCAGCGGGCGCCGCGGCAGCCGCTTACCTCTGGCGCGGAGCAGCGCTCCCAGCAGCAGCAGCAGGAGCTGCGGAGGCGCGGGCAAGAGGCAGCCCCCGCCACGCCGCCTCATGGTGGCAGCGCCCCGGCCCCGCGCCCGGGCCGCCCGCAGCGACGTCCCGGGTCCCTCCTGCGCGCAGCACCGCGACCCGGCCGCCGCTGACTCGCTCCCTCCGCAGCCGCGGCAGCTCCGGGGCTGGGGGCTCGCTCCCCGCTCCGCCCGGCCCCGGCCCAGGCCCGGCCCCGGAGGAGGAGCCCCGCCGGGGCAGCCCCCGCCCCGCTCCCCCCAGCGCCCAGGCACTTCGCAAACTTTCGGCGCGGCAGAGGCGGTCCCGGGGCCGCGGCTCCGCAGTGAGACACACACCCCCCCCCCACCTCTTCACCATCCCCTGGAGCCGGCACCGCGGCGAGACCCCCGGGCTCTTCGCCCTTGCCAAGGGTGCGGCTCCCTCTTTGCGGGCGGAGAAGCCCCTCCTAGAGCGGGCCCGGTGCTCGGGGCTCTCGCTGTCCCAGCTCCCGCAGCGCCGCCAAGGAGCATCGCTCCGGGCTCTGGGCTGCCCGCCGCAGGGCTGCCCGGTACCCTCCGGTGGCTGAGCGGTTCCCCCGCGCCCTGCCACCGCTTCCCGGCTTGCGCCGGCTGTCTATACCCATGGCAAATAGCAGAGCCCCTGCTCCCTGTCCCATCCCCGTTTGCCAAGCGACCTCCAGAAACTGAAAGCCCCTAAGCACCTGGTTCCCGAGCCCTTTGCCCAGCGTACACGTTGCTAACTAAGAGAAACGTCTGATTTTTTCCCTCCGTTCATGACAAGTGTTTGGATATTTGGTGTTTTCCTGATAGCTGCAGTGTCCGGAGACAGGCGATTACGTATGAATCTCGGATACCCTAAAAAAAGAGCTAGGGTCGTTGCCTGTAGGAGTAGAAATTAACGCTTGGACAATTGTCTGATGTGCGTTCTGGTCTCTGTGCTGCGTTTAAAAGCAGGCAGGCTTTCACTGGACATCGTCGTTAAAGCCAGTTTTATGATCCTCTGTGGCACGATTTGACATTTTAAGACATAGGGTTGGCAATGCAAGAAACTGTTGTTAAGTAATTAATCTCAGCTGGTTTCAAAGTATTAACCTGAATGGAAAGCTGATTCAGATAGTCCAAACCCTGGACCACAGGGGAAGATGGGAATTTCGTCAAATTGACACCAAAGGGCCGGTGATAGGGATGGTCTTATTTAAAGCCTTCGCATAGACAAATCCAGAGGAAGCTGCAATTAATCCTCTCCTTTAAAAAATCACAAGAGCAAGTAAACAGCACAGCACATGATTGAGACAATTCTGCCACTCCTATTAATTACATGTCAAATAGTGAAGACAAGGGATATTATTAAAAACGTCGACATAAAATTAAAGCAGGGACTGACTCTTGGCAAATTGAGCTCAATGTAAAGAAAAAATAATCCAACACAGAGCTTCACGGAGGAGGACCACTCCCAAGAGCAGGAACACCATGAGAAACAGCAGCAAACCATGCATAAATTTACAATATATGGCCCTCAAAATTTAAAAAATGCAGACTTTTTGCTTTATATGCAGAATCACTGCTACAAGATAGGAATAGACCCACTTTACACAGCGTGAGTGTAATAGCGTGTAGACTATGGCATTGAATTCTACATATTTGATAGGCAAAGTGTAGAGAGTTGCACAAGAGTAGGAACAAATACAGCTAGCCAAGAGGGATTGATGGGTGTGGAGAGATTAAAAAACCTCCCTATGCTAACACTGACTCGGAAGCAGTGACAGAACGAGGCGTGGAAAGAATATGAAATTATTGTACAGGAATAAACTCTAAGATACCAGAGTCTGAGATGACTGAAGTGGAAGAGTTTGGAACATTGGGTTGAAGTTAAGGGAGAGACAATACTAACGTCCCTCTGACTGGGGGCTGGCAGACTGGCTAGCATGCAAAACCCTTCCTGCATCCCCCTAAAATACAGGGCAACATAACCAAAATTCATTTAAGTTTATATTCTCTACTGAGGCTAGATCCTCAGGCACTATAAATCAGAGGAGCCCTGCTGACTTGAGGCTCACAGAAGCTTGTAAGAAGTTTAGATGCTGAAATACTAAACATGATAAAGCACAGACACGGGGCCCAGAACTTCCTGATAATTATATACTTAGGCCCTGGAACAGTCTTCCAGCAGTTGAGATGAGTATTTTCTAGTGTTTGAAACAAAAGCCTCTTGAAAAATATTGTCCTAAACACAAATAAATTCACTCGTTAGCTCTTCAGTCCTTCTCTCCCCAGGGAACAGATGTTTTTACCCACTTGTGTTCATTGAAGTGTGTTTTCTAGTCCTCTGCATCTTGCGCTGCATTCTGGCAAATCACTTTCCTCTCCAAGCTCAACTTCCCTATAATTATATCTCTGTCTTATAAATCATTTTGAAATCCCCTGGTGAAATGTTAGAGGAGCACATAGTATTGTCTTTCACAACAATATCCTAAATAGGTTGCAGTTGAGCAGATGGAAATTTATATTATAAACCTCGCAGTTCTCTACCTGTTGATACAATACTATGAATATAGCCCTGATTCCATCTTTGGGATCTTTGGGGAATAATTGTAAAGTAGATTTCTGCAGTACAAAACGGATATTTTTGTGGAAAGAAAACTAGAAGGGTTGCTAAATAATGCTGGTAAAATTGAACCATATGCTTAGGACTTGCCTCTTTCAGACCAAATAACTTTAAAAAGGACTATGTAAATATCAGAATGCACTTCAAGGTACTTGCTTTCACCCACAGCTATGAGGGAAGAACATTATCAAGTAACTTGTCGCAATTTATAGATCACTGATAAGTGATACATAACACAAGTATTGTAAGAAAGAGGAGAAAGAAGCAATTAAAATATCATTAACAATTAATTTATATGACAACATGCTTAGTAGAAAATAACACATCAGGCATTATAAACGGAGCAGGGAGAAGATTATTAACATCATAACCATTTTGGGACATAATTCTCCCCCCACCGCTCCAAACAGACACATTAGAGAAATAAACCAATCCAATGACAGAAAATAACTATTATGAAATAATACTAAAAGTTAGCATCATTTTCAGAGTGATTTCACGTAGCAACCCTGTGTCAGGAAAAACAGAAGCAAGGGCATGGTGTCATTGGAAAAAGAAGAAAGGAAGGAACCAGTACAAGGTAGGATTACTAGGGAAAATACACTTTACGTATTTTAAAACCGCAAAGACCTTAAGAAGAGGTTAAAAAAAAGTAAAAAAAAAAAAAAAGAAAAGAAAAAAATGGGATGGGCAGTTTTGGTCTTACCTGTCCAACTATTTTTAATGCATTCAAATGGGCCCTTCCTTAGGAAGATGCTTCTCCACACCTCAAGTTTCCTAGAAGAGAATGACAGATCAGATAGCTTAATTGCTATGTTCAGAAAGGTTTGGAGCAGTCATGTTTTAAATATTTGAGATAGAATCAATTAATTTAATAGAATGAAAAAAGCACATGGAAAATGGGCAAAATGGATTTGTGCTAAATCAGGTTCCCTTTTTTTAAGTAATGTTAAGCTCACTGGGTAAACGGAAGGCAATGGACAGGATACATCTTGTACGGTTTTTGGCACTGTCTCACAGGACACTTTCATAGAATGGCACTTTAAATACAACTAGTGGAAGGTGTGCAGGCATCTGATAGAGGAAAACCACATTGGTCATTAGTGGTTACTCATCAAAATGCAAAGACACCTCAAAAGGACACCTTTCAGGGTCTGTCCTAAACTCTGTTTTGTTTAGTATGTTCACTGACAACTTAGATGATGCAATATTTATGCTTCTAAAATCTGGGCTAAAAAACCTGATAACCTCAAAACAATGGCAAGGGATGCAAACACTAGGAAGGATGAGATAAGACACCCCACATGCTACTGACAAATTGGACAGGTTGTCCAAAAACCAACAAGGAAAAAAACAGTAATGAGAAATACAAAATAATATTCTTAAGAAACAGACATCAATAAACAATGTGAATTCCTGACTAGACAGAAGAAACACAGCAAAACCAGATCTTAGGGTTGTACGGATAATGAACAATACAAATCAACAGTGCAGTGCCACTGCCAAAAAATGCATTTAATTCTGAATGTGTTAACAGGTGTGTTATATACAAGACAGTTTATTTGATTTCTTCACTTTGCACGGTACTGAAGCCCCGAGTAGCATACTGTGTTTGGTTCTGGCTGAACACCTTAGAAATATAAACACAGCAGAAGAGAAACAAGAAAATAACAAGAATGGGAAGTTTAGAAAACAAACCCTTTGAGAAAAAGCTGAAGGAATTAGATTTGCCTAGTCAAGAAAATAAAAGCTTCAAGGTAGATACAGCTTTTCGATACATACACGCTCATTACAGAGGTGTTGGTCAGCTTTTCTGTATGGCTCCAGTAGAAAGACATGAAAGAGTCAACTTGATTTGTGACAAGAAATGCTTAAAAGATTTTGCTCATCAGCATTCCAACTAAGGATTTTTTAACACTGGAGCTGAGTGTCTAGGGGGATTGTGGAATCTCTTCCACCAGAATTTTTTAAGAACAAAGTTTGATAAGCATGCTGGTACCAGCCTTGATATATTTAGCCTTGATGCAGTGCAAGCTGGACTAGGTGATCTTCTGGGACCCCTTCCAAACCTAAGTTCCGCAATGGATATAATTCAGAAAATTCTAACTGGAAAGATCATTACAAACTCTACACTCTGGTTGATCAAATTCTGTTCTTACTAGTGAGCTCCACTAACTAAACAGAAAAGCCAAGAAAATAGAAATTTGTTCTCAACAGAGCTCTAGGTTCAAGATAAAATCACAGGTTCTGTGCTATCAGGCTATTTTCCAATGGCCTTTTAAATTTCTATCATTATTCCACTGCTACAATACCTACATCGGTTCCCTCTTCAGTATCACCAGCAAACCAAAGAGGTGGTAGCTTGGAACGCCAGGTAAGTTAAAAGATTTTACCTGTACATAGGAAGATGCAGTTACACAGTTGGGCCTCTGAATTCACTGTTGGACACGTAAAGAAACAGTTTAATTTTCCAAAGAGCTGAGGGACCTATAACTTTCACAGCTGGTGACCTAGTTTGTAAATTATGGTCTCTGTGTTAAATACATTAAATGCAATTTTAGCATTGATTTATATTTTATGCTATCACTTTTTCCCTTGTTGCCTTCCCTGAAGTTTTCTAAGCAGTGGCACTACTACTGTATACCCAGATATGCTCATAGGTGTCATAAACATTCAAATCCTGTCAGTATTGTCCTTTACAGTGTTCAGTGTTTCTCAAGTTATTGCCCACTTACTGTTAAGAAAACAGTAATCCATGTGCCACCTTCTGCAGTGTTATCACAATTGTTTTCATTTACAACAAAATAAAATTCAAGTTAAGTCAGAGCTTATGTGTTACTTCATTTTCTTCACCCTTCATTTATCTGCTGCTTTCTAAGCATTCCAATTGTACATTTATTTTGGGAGATTTTGTGGTCATGTCACGGACTGCCATTAATTCTACTTTGCAGTGCAGAACAGCAAACTAAAGATTACATTAAATGGCTACATTCAGAAGCTGAGATATGAAGAATCTTGCAAAAGGCCCTTTGTAATTTAATGACCAAAGTGCAGCTTCATCTGACTGCCTCCCCCCCCCCCGCTTTATTTTTTGTGTCTGGAAGGTGGGACTGAAACCAACCTGCCAGGCTCTTCAACCTTCCACTCTGGGGGAAAAAAAAACCACCCTCAGTAAATTGACTTTTAAACTAGGGAAAAAAAAAAAACAAATCCACACCAAACCTTTCTTCATGTTTCCTTTGAGATGGTAGCTCTTCCTGGGTATCTTGCAAGCTGGTTCTGCTCCTTCTTTTGCTGGTTCCCTTACATCCTCTATGTAAAAATGATGCAAATACGGCCTCTTCTATTCCTGATGAGACTCCTCCCTGCAGTGAAATGGCAATTACCCAGGCCTTGCACAATGTCTGCATTGCAAATGTAGCCTGTAGCCTAGCCTTAGGGACAGCACAGTTTAATACCTTGACTCTGGCACAGAAAAAAAGAAGAGGAAAGAGGAAGAGCATAAAAGGAAAATGTTCTTTTAAAAGCTAGCAATAGAAGAATTCAGTTTGAAGACAGAAGTCTAACCACCTTCATGCTCCAAACACATTCAAATGGGTAAGTAGCAAGCTGTGGCTCCTAAATTAATTTTTGACTGCACAGAGAGGCATTTTCCAAAGAACTGAAGACCTGTGTCTTTCTTTGACTTCAAGCTATTAATGTAGTTTGTCATCAATAGTCTCTGTATTCAGATAAAATGTTTGTGTACCACACAATCACAAAGAAAGGTGACCTTATGTCTCAGTATCCAGAATATCTCTGATGCTGAGTTTTCCTTTCTCAAAAAAATAGAATACATGAATTGGGCCTGTGAGAGAAACAAGTAGTCATGGGAATAGATGTGAAAGACATAAACATACCTTTCCCTCAGCTCACAAACCTTTCTTGTTTGTAGAAGCCCTGCCACTATGGAGATGAGTGACATGTAAAAATGTAGACAGACAGATAAAGAGTGTTTTCTTTCTTGATGATGATTCAGTTCTAATACTTTACTGGCATGATGGGTTAGGCAAGTACTGCCAGCATGCACAACATACAACCCTTGAGTCTTTCTGATAAGAGATACGGCATGTCAACCATCTGCTTTCCTATCAGTGGCTGAATCAGAGACGCCTCTTAACACCTCTCCCTCTCTCATATAAGCTCTTGATAAATGTGAATGAAGGAACAAATTAATTGCTTCTTACCAGCACTGAGACCTGAATAAAGGCACAGGTGGGAGCAAGATCTAGAGTTGCACACACCCTCCGCATGAGTCTGAGATCAGCCACCCACGTATATGCACAGACATCCAACCTCCCTCCTAGCCACATATACTTGTGTCCATGTCATTGCAATTTTAGGATTTTAGGGTACTTAAGCATATTAACATAATATTAGCATTCTGAGAGTTCAAGGTAAGGTGGGTTTGTGTATTGCATTTCCATTTATGCTTCATTCTCGGTCAGCAGAGTTGATGGAAACTTTATCGGTGACTTCAGCAAGCACAAACCCATGCTTTTAATGCACAGTGAAACCTTTGTCACAGAGACTGCGGGTTTCTGTTTCACATAACTTAGAGCACACTGACTATGCTTAGTAAATGTCAGAAATGGCCTCTAGTTACAGAGTTTGAGAGAAACTCTGATCCACATCTGAAGTCTTCAACGAACAATTCTTCTTTCACTAACACCGTGTAAAGTTTAACACATAAAGAGTTGGAACCTTAAGGACATTTTCTTACTATCTAACATGTTATTATCAGTTTCAAATGTGGAATGGTCAATCTATTTTGCTGTATTTTAGAAACTAGCAAGATAAAGTTAACAAATCAAAAGAGAACTTAAATACATTCCTCAGATAAAACTTAATTCATGTCTTCATTTGATACCATATTCTGGAAAACATTCCATGTTCCCTCTATTCTGTTTAGAATTAATTGACAAGATCTTCATTTGCTGTTTCAGTCTCCCCTGGTTTCTCTTCGCTCTCAGAAAGTGATTTGCATACTGCCCTTTCCATCTCCCATCCACTACTCCTCAACTTCTCTTCCTAAGTACTCCAACCATTATATCATCTTCTGGTCTCTATCTTCTCTTCTAGTGACTCCACAAAGATGTGAAAACACCTCCAGTATTATGTAGTGGAAAGGAAAGAACATTCATCACTTTGTCCTCTTATATTACCAAGTGAATGACTGGGATACCAATGTGTGCTTTCACTGAAAAAAAAAAAAAATACAGACTTCAGCTCTTGCATAGCGGCAGGGTTCCACAGCGCTCTCTCACCACAGCCCTAATAAATACTCAGGCTCTCTTTTGTGTACCTAACAAGCAGAACTAAGAATAATTTTGCAAGAATTCCACAATTTTAATGAATCTGTGATCTCCTCTTTGTTTTTTTTTTCTTTCCTTGCTTCCATCATTTGCTTTTCCCTGTAGATGTTATAAGACAAAAGACTTTCAGAGTATTTTGAATGTGCTAAGCCTCTGTACTGCACACAGAAAGTTATACACCTTTTCCATAAGAGCTGACCAGCGTAGCCATCAGAGTTACTGCTTCACTTCAGCCCAAGAAGCAATAGCTCACTCCCACATAGATTTGCCTACCCTCTTGCACACACAGAGAGCCATTAACGTATTATAATTTTCTCACACAGGCACCTGGCCTAAGAGATAACACAGTCTGGCAGCTTAAGTTTGCAAGGAACATTCGATGAGTAGGAATGAAGAACAAAAATTGCAGGCCTTCTTGGGTTACCCCCCAGGATGAGCTAAGCCTTGGCTGTCAGAAATGTTTCCCATGCCAGAATTTCATAGTGATATTTATTTTTACCAGGCATTTTAGACTTTTTTGTTTGGCATGAGAGATCCTGCAAACTCTGCCAGAAATGGCTGTTTTTCTTCCCTGCATCATTAGTGGGGCGGCATTCCAGCAGAGAAGGGTCACTCGCTTGGTACTTAAGTACTTTTAAAGATGTTGTCCTTTCCTTCCTGACGAGATAATGTGAACAAAAACTGAAGGAGAGTCTTTCAACAGTTTGCTGTTACAAAAAAGCCAACTTTGCTTGTGAACACTAAGCTCAAAACCAACCAGAATTTGGACAGTGCAATACATGCCAGGAATCAATCATACAACTTAAAGCTACCCTTGATTTTAAAATTAAGATGTGGCCTCCATAAGCCACAGAACCTGTCATAATAATATTCCCTTTTCTCATAAGCAGATCACCCAGAATTCAGAAGTACTCCTATGACTGAGGAGTAGAAGAATGTTTCAAGGTTTTTTTCCTAACAACTTACATTTAAAATACAAGGATCTGGGAACTTGATTAGACCTAAATCCTCAGGTGAACATGAAGTTCATCAAAACAGAGAGACCTCAAAATTACATCAGATCTCTGCTTACTTTCTTTCTGTCCACCAGTTCAAGGGGAAAAATAAAATCTCAGCAATCCAGATTAAAATGCAGCTAAACTAGTAAATAAAAAATCAATTATGATGGCATAATGTTCACAGCACAGTTTCCGGCATGCTTATGACATCTTACCAGTTAAGTATATTCTTGACTTAAGACTTCCAGGTATAATTACAGGTGTCAAATTTAAGCCCTTTAATGGTACAAATGTTGGCTACTTAAGAGACCTGCTGGTGTCATCATGTCCTATCAACTAGCTGGAAAACACACAGTTGTTTCTAGACTTCTTGTGGCAGATGTTAGGAGTGAGAAACTGTGAACCTTATTTCTCTCAAGTCCATTGATTGTAAAGAATAATGTAAGTCCTATCTGTTTATCTAGGTTTTTACCTGAAGAGGTAAGCTAGTATTAATACTGCATTATTAGAGGAAAATGATTGGTTTACTTGTTGTGTGAAACCACTGTGCTGCATGTGAACCAGATAAACAGTTCACTCAGCTTGAGAAGACTCAGATTAGGATAAGCACTAGAAGTACTGGATCTTTCTCTGTAAATGTCTCCTGAGGAATCAACAATATGAAAACACGGATTTCATCACATAACTTCATTGTGATTTTGGCTGACCTTTTTATTTGAGATAACCTTATTTTTAGTGCATGTGTTTAGAGAGTTTGGTTGTAATTCATAAAACTAATTATTAAATCAGAAATTTAATGGGAGGTTTCTATGGGTTGCATAAATGAATCATCCAGCTTCAGCACCACTGATTTTTAAAATGTCTTGCATAATAGAATCCTAATTTCACTTCCAAGATTTCCAATAATTTACATAAATAATAGCATGTGAAGCTCTTATTCTCCATTTCTTCAGATCTCTCCTCATAACTTATCTCTGCTATGATGCCCAAAATAATAGATTATCAATCAAGATTGACAGTTGTTTGTTTCAACTCAATGTTTTTCTCCTCTCAGTATGATTTGTTTTCGGGTGTCTTAAGATAAACACATTTTGTTATCAAACCTGCAATTTTATTAATTCTCATGTACTAGGTAAAGCTCAGTTGGCAGATGTGTGGGAAGCCTCAAAAAATACAAAGCACCACCAAACCCCAAAAAGCTAAGTCCTGCACAAGAGAGGCTCTTAGCTAACTGTTTTAAAACAGGACAGGCTTTGGACACTCAAAGGATGAACAAGAAAGGTTAGAGACAGTTTCCTAGTGTTTCTGTGAAACTGGCTTACATTAACTTCATAGAAGTCAGATGGAACAGGACTGAAGACTGCCCACAGCCTAGTTCTTTGTACATCATAGTTGTAATGCTTAGAGCAATAGCATTTCCAACTGTCACCTGAAGAAAAAAAAAATAGAAAAGTTAAGTTTCCTCCAATACGTCTAGGCTTTATTGTAACTACTTTAGCAATAATACTTAAAATTCTAAGCAAATAAAATATTTCATTCCAAGAAAAAGTAATAGAAGCCAGACAAAATGACTCAGTCTGTTTAAAACAAGGCATTTCCTCTGGAATTTGTTGCTTGATATCTAGTCCTGTTTATTATTCTATATAATACGCTGTCTGAAAGAGGAGCTGTTTCTCAGGACAACTTTGGCTAATAAAAAGAAAATATTTCAGCTCAACATTGATACTATCATCTAGGAAGGTGAACATAAAACCAGCAAAGAGTAAGCTAAGCAATTAACATAGTGGGGGCAAAGTACGTGGGAATGGAGGAAAAGAGAAATCTGATTTAAGCGAAATTGCTGAGAAACACTTATAAAACTGACACAGAAAGGAGTTTTTCAGTCCATGCATCATAACATAATAAAGAAATTTTCTTTCATGACATAATTTAAATTATACCACTGACTATTTTCAGACTTGTGGTCATATGGACTCTTATATCAGTAAACTAGTTTAATTTACCTAGGGTTATGATTTCTGAAAGACTACTTAAACCACGCTTGGAAGTGAATTAAGCTAAATCAAATCAAGGTCACTTTAAGTCTGAAAGAGGGTGTGCATAAAATTCATCAATGTAGTCCAACTGATCCTTCCTGAAAAACTGATTTGGATTCCCAAATGTACCTGGTAGACAAAACTCAGCAATTTTAGTTAAGAGATGTAAGCACCACCATGATTACCAGGGTAGATGGCAACCCTAGAAATACACTCCATAGGCTTGCCCTAAAGTGAGAGCTGTACTTCTGATAATCTACCAAGGGCTTGTGACAGTGAAAAATACATTTTTTCACCATTGTTCTTCCAGCTGGGTCCAAAAGAACATTAAGCCTCTGTTAGATTTCCCCCTCTTGGGGCAGCGATTAAACCTGCAGATGCTCTCCAGTGTCCCAGAAAAGCCTTCTCAATTTATTAAAATGCACTAGTCTAGGGTTCTAAAATCAATATGGGAAACTACACTTAATACCAATGGCCAGGCTGGCAGCATTTCTCCCTTTTCAGGTCATGACTGTGAGAGAACAGGTGAGTGCTGCAGTTGATCTGCTGTATCACCTAATCCTGGCTCTGGCAAGCCCAGAGAGAAGTATTAGTAAACAGGGAAGTCTATAAATGGCTCCAGAAACGACATCTTGTTTTTATATAGTTTTCTTTGAGTCGTTAATAGTCAGGCGCCACTACTACTGAAAATTATCATTATTACAACCACAAATGGGCTGTGTCCAAAAGGATTGCCTTAGCTGGTTTAAAGGAAATAACAAAGTCCAACCATAAGACACCAAAGAGTAATAAGAAAAAAAAATCCCAGAGAGCATGATAAATAGAAATATTAGAATGTAGTATTTAAAACTGGACTTTAAAGGCCTCTTGTAAATGAGTGCTCCACATGCTGATCAAGGATAAATCATGTTTACAGAAATTGTTTAAACAACAAAAAAGACGGTACACAACCTGTGGAAGGCTCTGACCAGCTCAGCTGACCAGCAATATGGGAGAGGAAGGCTTTTAGATTTGGCTTTTGAACATCAGTGAAACTGCCTGGCTGATAATAAAGGACTGCTTGTGAAAATAGAAATCTTGACACTAGTTTTAGAAGTGCAGGAACTGTGCTCTTAAACCTAATGATCACAGGGGGTCTATCAAATTCCATTTCTCCCCTCCAACAGTGGCCTAGAACCAGGTACCTCACTGAAAAGTATCAGAAAACCTGAAGTGAGCAGTTATGGAATAGACATCATGTTAGGAAAAAAGTTTTCCAAAACCCCATTAGTCAGATAATCGGCTTCACTGTGAAGGATAGTTCATATTCCTACAGATATTGTACGCTTTTTTCCCCTATGCTTTTATATGTAACAACATAATCCTGTGTTTTCTCATTCTGCTTAAAAATATCTACTTCCTTTCTAAATTCTGCTGAATTCCTGGCCTCAAAAATATCTTGTGTCAATGTATTCTACAATCTAATTGTATCTATTACAAAAAATTTCCCGTCTTTAAATTTATAGCCTATAACCAAATGCACAAACTGCAAAACTGAAGAAATATGAGTTTTTAAACGAGCTTCATTGTAGCACAAATCATTTTAGATAACAATTTTATATGTTATGCCTATCCTCTTTAAGACAATCTTACATTTTTCCAATTATTCTTCACATTGGAGTGTCTCATTGTCTGCTTCCTAACTTATTGTCTCTGCCCATCTTTGAAATATTTATATCTAAGCTATATCCTTTTAAAGACAGAACAAGCCAAAGACAGTGGAGTGTCCAGGCAATTTTGGGGGGAATATGAATAGGTAAGTTACAGTGTCCTCTTTGCCCTTTTTAACTGTGGCTGTCCTTTGAGTGTAGATTAAAGTTGAGTTGCCAACAGTCACACTCAGCTCTTTCCTCCAGTGGAATAAAGGCAGGTTATATGCATGCACAAGTGGTTTATTTAATTTCTGTTCTTGTGCATTTGTCAGTAAAAACATAAGACAACGCTTCCAGTCTTTTTTTTTTAACTCCTGGGATTGCATCCTGGGCTGGGATTTTTCTAATGGTGATGCAAGAAACTGCAAAGGAATTTGGAATTTTAGCCTCATCAGCTTCTGGGGAAGAGGAACCCAGCAGGGCTGCTTCCAGCCATGAGAAGAGCTTGGCCTCTCCTACATCCCCGGGACAAGGGCCGTTCCCAGCCAAGTTCCCAGACGAGAACAGGAAGAGCCCTGTGGCTCAGGACTTTTGTGCTACTTTCTACTTTCACGTGAATGAAGGGCGATTCCTCATGCTCCCCGTACCTCCCTCTCCACAGCACGAGGGTTGCAAAAAAATGGCAGAGGAGAGGTACGGACAGAAGAACACAGCTGTAAAGGACCTCCTTGGTCACCCTGTTCAGTCCCTGCTCCCTGGGACAAGGGTGCTAGGCAGTGCTGGGTGCTAGGCAGTGCTAGGTGCTAGGCCCTTCATTAACTTATTACCAGTCACCTTCACATTAGGGTCTTTCCCCAACGTTGTAGTCCCAACAGCGCCTGGTGTTACGCACTTTCCGACTTCCAACCTGAATCTAACCAGAATGACGTCTCCTCCCGCCATTTTGGCTCTTCAGCTTCACTAGCTCTTCTCCCTCCGAGGTGTCCCTCGGCCCTGGAGTGCGCTGCCCAGAGCATCGCCCACGGCCCCTTCCTCACGGCCAGGCCGCCATATTGCCCACAGCCCCCTCCTCACAGCCAGGCCGCCATATTGCCCACGGCCTCTTCCTCACGGCCAGGCCGCCATATTGCCCACAGCCCCCTCCTCACAGCCAGGCCGCCATATTGCCCACGGCCTCTTCCTCACGGCCAGGCCGCCATATTGCCCACAGCCCCCTCCTCACGGCCAGGCCGCCATATTGCCCACGGCCCCTTCCTCACAGTCAGGCTGCCATATTGCCCACGGCCCCTTCCTCAAGGCCAGGCTGCCATGTCACCACGCTCCCCCAGAAACCCTTCCCACCAGGTCACTCCTGGCAGGCAGCGGGGCTGGCGAGGGGCAGCCGCCCCGTCCCCGCTCGGGGGTGGCAGGGCGGGGCGGGGGCTGAGGCCGGGCAGGCGCGCCCGCCCGGGCGGTTTTGGGCGCGGAACCCTGGCGCCGTGGGGCGTGTTCCCAGCCGGGGCGAGAGGCCCAGCAGAGCCGGGCCCTGAGCTCTGGGAGCGTCGGGCGCCTTGGAAACGAACGGAAGCCGGGAGGGAGCGGCGGCGGCGGCGGGAGGATGCTGAGCCCCGAGCGGCTCTCGCTGCCGGGGCCCGAGTACCTGGGTGAGCAGCGGGGCGGCGCGGCGGGGCAGCGGCCCGAGGGCCCGGTCCTCTGGTTGTGCTGCGGCCCGGCCTGGGGAGGGCTCGGCGGAGCCGGGGGTGGCTGCCGCCCGGCCCGGCCTTCCCAGGGACAGCGGCGAGCGGCCTCAGGCCCGCGGTGTGCCTCCCGGCTGGGCCGGGCCGAGGCGGGTCGGAGCCGCTCCGTGTCCGCCTTCTCGGCTGGGGAGGGGGCAGCACCGGGGGGTTACAGGCCGGTGTTGTAGGGCGCTGCTTCTCCGGCTGCTCCCCTGAGGCGGGGGGGCTGCGGAGCCCTCCTGGGCGCAGGGAGCTCCCCTCCGCTGCCCTTAGGTGTGGTCTCCGTGAAGGCAGCGCCGGCCCGAGGAAGGTGAGCTGCGGTCTCCTGCCCTGTCTCCTTGGCACTGTGTGAGCAGAGGCAAGCAAGGTCCAGCTGCTGAATGGCAGACTGTAACCTCATTTAGCCCATTACCAACCTGTTTTGTTCGCAGATCTCTGAGCATCCTTATTTTATGCTCATTTCCCAGCGTTGGAAGGGGTGCTGTTCTTAAGTTGGGAGGTGGTTTGAATGTCAGCTTTTCTTCTGAAATAAGGTAATGTAGGTAATGTTTCCCACATAAAATGGAAATATTTTAACTTATAAAGCAGCCGCTCCCTTGCAGACTGCATTCTTTTAAGCTGGCTCTAACAGTTTGTGTTACTGCTTGATGTTCCAAGGAACTAAGGAGCAAAGTGATTTGGTGTTACTGTGTCAAATAAAAGTAATTAGGATGGAATAAAGTCAATATGACTTCATTTAATTGCTAAAGAGAAGATGAATTACAAGTAGTAGGCATTTGGAATGTGTTCAAGACTGTATTTTTGAAGTGAAACTCTTTAGCCATTATTTTCTAGGCCCAAGAGGCTGTTTAGTAATAAATGTTATAAAGGTATACATAATTTACTGTGGCTTTCTCGTACAAGGAAAGGTCAGAAATGATATGGATTGGTTTGTGCTACTTGTTCCACCATGATTTTGCCATCTTTGGTTAAGTCCAAATGGAACAAGACTAGAGAAACACTGCTGGCTTCCAGTAAATGGAAAACCTGTCTTGCAGGGAGGAGACTAAAAGAACTTAGTTTGTTTAGCCTAGCAATAGTGTCAATGGGGAGGGATCCAACTGTTCCTTCAAAGCACATCATAGCACTAAAGAGAGAGATGAAGTATTTAAGCAAAGGAGTGATCTAATTCATCTTAGAGTAGCGTCTTGTTGTGCTGTTGCTGCTAGGCTGCTGGTAGGGTACTTGGTGCATACCTGCGTAACTGCAATGCTATTCTGTGTTAAGGAAACTCAAGGCAGAAGTAAGAGTTTGTTTAGTGCTCTGTTCGGGGTGATTCTCAGGAGACTCACTTTGTTGAAGTTCTTATTGCCAATTTCGGTTCTGGAGCTAGTCCAGGTATTTGAGAACAGTATCTCAGTGTGCCATGTAGATACACCCTTTGGTTTTGTGCTGCTCTATCACACTATGTCAGCATTTTCAACCTACGCGTTAATAGAGAGACTCATAACTTTTCCAGAGTTGCTCTAGGCTGAAACTTGCAAAATGTCTTTTTTTTAATGAGCCAACTTGGTTTTAGGTTCATTTAATTGTTTTTAATGAAATAGGCACTTAATTTTTATTTGTGTGAAGGTTGTCAGTAAGGATTGAATCACTCACAACATTCCATGCAGCAGACTAAAAATTCTTAAAGTGTAAGAATAAACCAGTTTTCTGTTTCACATCTGAAGTTGAGAAATGAGACTTCTAAGAGATGTGCAAGATTGTTAGGTGCAAGCAGCTTTATTAACCTACTTAAAGTGAGCCTCCTTTTATCTCTGTTCCACATGCTGATCTACCATTCCCTTTTCATTTTTGTAAAACCTTCTAAATTGTTCTGACATTGGGGTCAGAAAAAGATACATGTGTGAGCATGTCAGGTTGAGCAATAACTTGTGTTAAGAGCCTGTTCTGTTGATCACTTAATATATCCTCCTGTTTTGGTTGCAATATCTGTTGTCTCTTAGAGGGGGAAAAGTGTCTGACACATGACGATGTTTTTGTCTTTGTGAGACTTTGTAACTTACCAAACTGCTCACATATCCTACTGAATGAATTGTGTATTAACAGTAGGAAAGTGGTTAACAAACCCCAAAAACCCTATCTCTCCCCCCACCCCCAAATAAACATACCTCCCCACATGTTTTCATAAGATGCTTTTATGTTTTCTGTATTGACCTGGCATTCTGAAATCACTGTTCTTTGGACTTGTTCTATTGTCTGCCTTATAGTTTTGTTAATGTAATTGTCTGATGTGGGGTTGTAAGCAATTGTGCTACGTTTCACTTTCTGTAATTTCATTCTGAAGTTGTGTTGCCCCAGGCTGCCACATAAGGTATTCTCTGAGTCTCCCAGATCAGATGGCACTATCTTTCCTGACCTGGAATGGGCAAGCTTCACGTAACCTCTTTTTCCCCTTTTCCTTTTTCAGTATCAAAAACAGGCCAACAAATAAAATGAGTGGCCCAAATAACATTACGTGCTGCTTGCCACATTACTTTTTTTTTCTTTTTTTTCGAGATGATTCTTCCACGTCCAATTTGGATGCTAAGAGGGAAATAAAAGCAGTTATGAGTTAAGATAGAAGTGAACAGGGAGAGAATTAAGCGTTCGCTTAAGATGAAAAATAATTGCAAAGCTTTGGTACAGCAGAGTTCCTGGAAAATAAAAATCAGGGCAACATGTCTCATGCCACAATGATTGTGTGACGGTAGGTAGAAGAATAGATGACTGATACGTAGTGAATAGGAAAGGACATGAGGTCTGCAGAGTTGGCAGAAAGGCTACAGTGAAGATGTTGTAACAAGCAGGACATTTTAAACAGCATTTTCACTGAATAAACAACAGTTATTGTTTGTGATAGTGATGAAAATGTGTTTCTTATTTGATGGATGAGACTGGAACTACAGTAGGCAAAATGAGGCCTATTTGAGACACTTTTCCATGCCTTCCTCATTATGGTTTAATAACTGGTGATTGCTCAGTTATTTATAGCAGGCAATGGAGCACACAGTGTATTGTTCTGCTCATGCAGCTGTCTTCTGAAGCTTCAAATTGCGTTCCATCGCGCCCCTTTCCTGTTATGGAGAAAAAGCAGTAGATTATTGCAAATTTCTAAACTTTTGTTTTTCTCTGGATTCTCCTCCCTTCTATACCACAACTCCAGGATGTGCTTTCTTTTCTTTCTTTGCCAATGTAAGACATGTAAGAACACAAATACTCTGTTAAGGAAGTGCCTTATCAGTAAAGCGTGGGGCTATTAAGTGCCAGAAACATGGTCATGTTTCCTCATCTCTCTCATAAGAAGTCTCAGGCTTCATGATTAGAAAGAACATTCATGGTATTGGTGCTTTTACAAAACCGAGTCGCTCCCAGGAGAGAACTTCAGTTGCGTAGAGACTTTGTAGATACCTAGGGTTTATTCTTCTTCTGAACAGTCTTAAATACTGAGTTGGAAAGTCCAAGTGCAATCATTTTCTTTAACAGCATCATCAGTGTGTAGGTTATGTTGTTATCCAGACATCTCAGCTAGCACTGAGTCTCCTCTTAGTCTAGATATTTGATGAGCTTCTGTGAGGCACTCTGGCTGAAAGAGCTTACGGTCTAAAAAGAGAAGAGAGTGCCTTTTTTTTTAAATTTTATTTCTTTCTCTGCTGTACAGATAGGAGAACTATAATGTGGAAGACGAATGACTTCCCCACTGATGTGTAAGAGTTTGCTTGTAGAAATGTGAGACATGTTTGAATCTTCTTAGACTTGGTCTAGTACTTTCTCTAAAAGATGGAGGTTTCATCCCCAAAGCTGCTGTTGCACTACAGGACTTCCACCTTAACTTGAAAGGTAACGGGTGACGTCTGATCCTGATCTAGGTAGATTTCCAAAACTGGAGGCTACACAGTCCTTCGTTTGAGTATGAATAGGTAGGGAACCATTAGGCTACTTAATGCCCTTATAACAAGCTAGAATGACAATTACTTCCACAATGTTAATAATACACTACAAAAATTCAGATTTAAAAAAAAAAAGAAGATAGCTCAACAGTTTTGCATTGGCGAGGCGGTGATTTCTAGCATCTGTATGACATCTTGCAGGAGGTGGTCTGCTGGAGGGGCTTGGACAATTAAGTCAGTCTGTGTGCAGCCTCCGGAGTACAAACTGAAAGAGTACAACGTCATGGTTTGTGATTAATATGCTGATTAATTGTTTGAACCAAATTTTCAGTTATGGTCAAGATTAAATTATAAACTGAAACATTTCTTAATTTTTTTGTTGAAAGTGGTTTTGAAACTGTGAACGTACGAAATACCATATAGTTGTGCTGTGTGGCCACTTAACATGTGTTCCTGAGTAACAGCGCACGTCTCGCATCATAGTGTTATCTCTGGTATGACAAGGTCTGCTTGTACTTCATTGCATGTTCTGCCCTTCAAAAAGAAATTATATATTTTTGAGGGTTAATAGGAAATCACACTGTGAAGCTGTGCAAGGCTGGAAGGAACTACAGCTGTACAGTGATTTAGCTTTTAGGTCGATTGCTTTGTTTACATACTTCTCTTGCTCAGGCGATATCTGAAGAGATTAAATCCCTAATGATATCTGAAGAGATTAAAAAGAGCATCCTGAAAGACCATTAATGCTGGAAAAACTTCCCATGTTGACAAGATTTTGTTCTTGCAGTTTGTATCCTTACTAATTCCCTCTTGCGTTGTTATTTTGGTAATATTTGCATGAAATTGATTTTGTATTACTATAGATGTATTATGCACATTGGAAAGACACAGCAGTGTCCTTAGTTAAGCTCCAATTTAGAATAAATACTGAAAGGGTATTTAGCTGTTATTTTATACACTCTTAGGATTAAAAAATGCCAGAAATATTCCAAATACATTAAAGCTTGTTATGCTCTTGAACTTCTGATAACTGAAATGAATCATAATGTTAATTGCATCAAATAGTATGTATTTTCAGCACTTCAGTTGAGGAGGAGGCAAATACTTAACAAAAGCTTGTCTTATTGTCCAGGAATTCCCACTCCTGATTTTTCAACATATTCAGTTATGCCAGGAATGAACCAGCCATAAAAAAAATGCTCTCTTATGTGCATAGAGTACAAATTGTTTTGGTAGACAGCTTGTGTTCCAGAAGAAGTCATCTCTCATGAAGAATTGAGCAATAATGTAGTTACCTGATTTGATAATAATTTGATAAATAAAGACTTACCTCTGCTCTAGGGCTCTGTTCTGCTTCTTCTTTAAACAAGGTATATGATATGTGTTTTACTATCCGATACCAATTTATTCCAATCATACTCTTTCTTCACCTTGTTTAATGCACTGTATTTTTCTTTTGCAGCATCTGCTGCTATTTTTATTGCATCTTCTGGCCATCATGTTTCCTATTCCTTTCAAGTATGATGTGCAGCTTCTCGGCAAGTGTGCTGATATACTGACCTTCAGGTTTTCTTCTGCCTTTAGAAAAAGGCAAATTTGTTAGAAAGAGAAGCTTCTTATCAATGTAGCATTAGGGTGATGCATTTAAGTTGTAAAACCGGGGAACTAATATGCAAAAATAGTATGGTTAATGTGATTGTGTTGCCAATACGTGCTGAAGTAGGTGTCACGTGACTGACGCAGACAGTACTGTGGCACTTCCAAGGCCTTAATCCTCTCTGTTCCTGAGCACTGCTGATAATAAAAATATTACATATATGCAATATCATGACTTAAAGGTGGCATGTATTTCCTTCCTTCTTCCTGAATTTCTGGTTTTGAGAATTTCGGCGCGTATATTCTGTTTCATGGAGTGGTATTATTTGCATTAAATTTTCCTTTTCCTTCAGGCTTTTTCAAGTATCAATGCTTGTTCTTACAATATTTATAATCAAACCTATGAATTAGTGGATTGTTTGTTCTCATAAGAAGATTGAAAAAAGTCATTCAGTGGCTTATAAAAGGACTATTTTTACTATTTTAAATACACATGCAAAATGATTTGGTGCAGTTACAACTAAATGGAATTAGTTCTGATTGTCTAATCTGTTGTAGTGAAGTCTGTAGAGATTGTGGATTGACTGTGGATGCAATCCTCATTTTGCAATCCTCATTTTGCCTTTTACATATAAATACTTACAGATTTCTATGACCTGGTCTGGCTGTGCTTGAATTGAACAGCCACTGTTGAGCCCTGAATTTGGTTCTGAGCCACAAGTCCATTGATTCCAAAATTCACTTTGAACCTTGGGCATGTGAATGATGCTGGGGTGTGGGCACGTGAATGTGGTAGTACCATTGGAGGCCCTTCTCCTAAGTGCTGCAGTAGCTGACTTGGAAGGAGTTGTACTGTATATATTGCTACTGATTGGACAGAAGCTCTAAGTGTAACATCATTGTTAGTGGTTTAACGATAAGAATTAAGATACCTTCGCACAGAGTATCTACTTAACATCAGGTCATGGGCTACCAGAAGACTGCTCTATGAACTTACACTGTCAGATCTTTCTGTGAAAGCTGCCTGGTAGCAAAGCTTGCCTTACAGCAAAGAGTAGCACCCGCCAAATGATTGTGGCAGGCAGTTACTTACTGTTTGGGGTAGTTGCATGGGATTTCAGGGAAGAGTTTAGCAAATATGGGTTGCATGAACCACTAACTTGGAAAGTTTTGTACAAGTAGGGAGGAGAGCCTTTGTTGCAGTAAGCCATAAACAAATAAATGCTGAAGATGATAACCTGTTGTAATACCTCCTGCATGGAAGCTGCAGTATACTGGAACCCTATCAGGAAGAAAATTAGTAGAGTCAGCAAGCTGTAATAGCACAGTTGCATGAGCATTTAGGCTTTACATTCTGAATTGGACTTGCTGCCTTATTACTGCAAAGTGAGCCTCAAAAATATGAGCAACATGTATACCAATACACCATTTAAGGTTGGACCAGATGATCCTTGAGGTCCCTTCCAACCTGGTATTCCATGATTATCTTCCTGAATTTTCAAAGAGATTGAAACAGTTAAAAACATATGAGTCATCCCATTTATTTTGCACAGGACTCCATGGATTTTTAACTCTGCTTGCATAAATAGTTAATGTTCCAGTATGATTCCAGTGTTTGTTATGGAAAGTACCATTTGTATAAATTATGGAACTACTATTTTGCTATAACTAGACTCCTGGCACTTTATTTTGCCTCTCTAGCCTGCTAGAATCTGCCTGCAAATTAAATTTTATTCTGTGACTTTTCTGTGTAGGGTAGAGTTGGTTGGGTTATAAAACATACTGCTTGTACCGTTCCATGGAACTGGGCAGCCAGCGAACAGGAAGCCAGAGCTGGAATTTGGTTTGGCAGTGTGAACTGTGCTACCTGGAAAACAGCACAGCAGCCGAAGAGCCAAAGAGAGAGACTTCTCAAGGAGATTGAAAGTGCTTTTATTTTCTTCAGCTTCTCTGCTCACCAATTTCTCCTCTCCTCCATGCCTCTACCTATTTTCTGGGAAATAGAGGGAGAGGTTCTTTGCCAGGATCCTTAGGCCATGCAACAAAAAGCTTAACAGAAATATCTTTTTACCAGCGACTGTATTCAACAGTGACCCATATATTACATATATTATTTTGAAGTGTGGCAGAAATGTCTTAAATTCTGTGTTGAAAGTTAATTTGTTGTCCAGGAGCAGACTCAAAGGTATTTGTTATAGAGGTCAGCCCCATGGTGCTGTGTAGCACTGTGGGACCATGCCTGTCTATTCGTGTAGGCTTTTAGGGGAGAGGTTAATGACTCCAAAGAAGCAAAATAACAAAAATATGTTTCATTGATAGGGGCTATTCTACGAAAGGAGGAGTGTATACTTCCCCAAAAAATTTTGAGAATGGTTTTGCAGTTGAGCAGAAGTTTATTGCAGGCTGAGATGAGTGGAAGCCTGTCTGCTAGTACCATTCCCTGCCTTAATCTGGTACCGCTGACAGCTCAAGAGGGGCCTGGGAAGACGGTTTCTGAGTGCAAGATGGGCTGCATAATGAAGAGGGAGGAAGGATGGGCTGAAATAAAGTTACCTGGTTGCTGTTATCTTGAGCCTGTGACTGAGCTGCACGACTCATTCCTCCCTCAGGGGACACAGGTGCGCAGAGCTATTTTTCTTTAATCACTCACATAAATTAAATTTATTCCTTTGCATTAAAATAATTAAATAAAGCTACGCCCTGTATCTTTTAGTGCCAGATAATATCTTTGAACCTTTGGCTCACCATTTTGCTATCAGCTGCAAGGTATTTTCCAGGGTGTGCTTAACCAATTTTACCATTGTCCTGAAAAGTGTTCTAGGCAGAGAAATCCCCTGATAGCAATCAATGTTCATACATACTTTTAATCACTGTATCCACTGGGAATAATCATTTCCGGGCCTCTCCTGAAGTCCACCTGCCCCACACTAAGATGAAAGGGACTTCCATGCTGTGTACCAAGTGGCACAGGCTTGATGCTTACCAGGATATTAAACACAGATTAAAATGGTTTGAAGAATATTGATGTGGGTCTGAGGTTGGCCGGTTGCTGGTGAGGGGATGATGCTGCCAAGTCTGGAGCAGATTGGCAAGGAGCAAGAACAGCCTTCGCCTTTCCTATATCCCCTAAGGGTTTTCTCCTGCTCTTTTTAGGACACGACACTACTTGCAAAGGTGCAGTAGTATACGTGTTTAGGATGGAGGTGTGTGCTTTGGGAACAGGGTTTGTATGCTTTCCAGGTTAGGAATGATTTTCCTTGGGTTCGTTGTGACTTGTCTTCTGATTGTTGAACTTGTAGATTTGGAAAGTCTACTGCTTGGTAGCTGGCGCATCACCCCAGACTCGGCTCTTTGTTGCTCCAACTTGGTTTCTAGCCAAAAACATCAAAGGGGCTCACTGGCAAATCTGTGCTGCTTCCTCCCTGGCAAATGCTTGATTTGTACAGAGTCTGCCCCCTGTAGAAGCAGCAAAATGGTTTGTGCTGTACCAAACTATCTTTACTCAGGAGTCTTGTGAGTGAGTGGCATCCTGTGCTTGGGTACTGGCAGATCCACCACTTCTGAAATTTCCTTATGTTTGGTTTAGGCAGTCACTTGAGACTGACTGTTGAGCAATATAAATCTCTCTTGGCATTGGGACCTGTTCCCCACCTGCCACTCCAAGAACATTCACTGATGTACTTTTATTTGCACCTTTAGGAAAAAAACTTTACAGAACAACCTTAGAGCTACTTGGCTTTGGTAAGAAGGGAAACGCAGGGAACACCTAAAGCTCTGCAACAGCCCCATCAATACGGCATTGACAATCTGTACAGGAAAGATGGCTGTGAATCGGAACAGAGATCAGGAACTCTGCTTGAGTAAGCGTTTTCCAGTGAGGCAGTCTCACAACTCGTTCTCCTCTTCCTTCACTTCCAGAATCTCAGGGGATTTTTAAAAAGGGTCAGCACTGTTAATGACTAACTCTGTGTAGCCAGGAAAGAAAGCAGGATTTAGGTCAGGACTTTTACTATCCATATCTGGGAGAATGAAACCTCTACTCTCTAACTGAGGGAGCAAATGCTTGTTGGCTGGGTGTGTAAGGCACACAACTAGGCTAGTCTGGCTCTGGGCTTTGCAGGCCCCTTGTATTCTAATTTCTGTTTCTTACTGTCTTTTATTTGCAGCTCAAAGACATGTCCTCACGTACATGGAGGATGCAGTGAGCCAGCTGCTGGAGAACAGAGAAGATATTAGTCAGTATGGCATTGCCAGGTTCTTCACTGAATAGTAAGTACATCAGGACACTGCCAATAGGGCCAGCCTGAGGGGGACTTTTGGAAACAGGCAGGGTACATGGAGAATGGAGCTGGACACATGCTGATTATGTTGTGAATGCTGGATTTCACTGGGTTAGCCAAGGGCTGCCTGAGCATGTTTCGGAAACGTGCATGAGTTTTGTACAGTTCAATACCTCTCCTATTGCAAACATTCATGTGAAGCAGTCACTTTGGGGAACAGAGCTTTTAAAACCATATAGAAAACCAAATTCTGCCTGCCTTAATCAGGGCTGTTAGTGTCAAAAGCAGAGACTGCTACTGGTTTCAGCAGCACTCATTCTTCCTTTTTCTGAGTATGAATTTGAACTGGTTTGTCTCCTTGTGTGATTGTTGTCCTATTGAATGCTTTAATAAAATGCCTCTTCCTCCCTTATAACCTGCATAAGTCCTTAAGTAATGAACATAATAGTTAGCACAGATAATCTCTTTCTACTAATTTGGAAAGATTTTTGGGGGGGAAAAACTGTGTGCTGGTCTTCAGTGTTGTTGCTGTTGACTCAGCCGATTGCTGTATGTTTTGCCAACTTGATGATGTCTTGCACAATGTCCAAAACACTTCCAGGCAGCTTCACTGAAGATCTTTTGGTAATGCGTGCACTTGCAGTGGTTATATGTTTCTGTCTTTTGATGCCCATTTGAAAATCTTTCCTTGCTTGGTTTTCTGTTATCCTTTTGTGGGACAAATCAATGTGCAGAGTATTTCACAACAATCTCTGTTCTACAGCAGTGGAAGAGGATCTCAAAGCATAGGAGTAGCTTGCTTTCTCAGTTGACCACAGTTTCAGGTTTTTTGTGGGGCTATTTTGGTTTTATTTTTTTCTGCACATCAGTATCCATCTAATCTCCACATGAGATCTAAGTTTGACTGATTTAACAACTTGCATTATGGTTTCTTGCCCCATGCACAACTTTTAAACAACTGAGATTCTCACTGATAAATGAGTAACTAAGATAAATACTGCAGCAAGTCTGAGGGGGAATTCTGAAACCTTGCTTTTTTTTTTTTTTTGAGATGGGGTAACAAGCGGTTCAAGACTAGCGTGGTTTTGACCATCTTGGCAGAGGAGGTAAGGTACAGGCCATCTTGCTACATCTGTTTATATAACAGATCTTTTAGGTAGATGGCATGGTAACAAGAAAATATGGTTTCTTGGTAGTACCTTATCTCTCTTGCTCTCAAGAGAGAGAGACTTCCAACTTTTACTTGGAGTGAGTCATCCATGTTGCAAAACCTGGAAGACCCATGCAAACCAGTGTGAAGGTAATTTTGCTAGAAGAACAAAGCAGCTTGTAAAGGCTGTTTAGTTTTACAGTTAACCTTTCTGTGTAGCTTAGTGTACCTAGAATGAATACTGACTTTAAAAGACCTCAGAAATCTATTTTAGAAGCAAAATAATACTTGGTACTACGTGGATTTTGTAAGGAGATTAATATTTTTTGTTGTTGTTTATAAAGTATCTTAAACTCTCAAAATGCATTCCCTCTTTGTAGACTACCAAAGTTAAAAAAAATAAGTAGTATCAGGAATTAAACTCATACTGGTCATTGGTTTGTATAGTAAACTTCCATGTTCTGAGCAAGTTGCAGTGGTCACTGTTAAGTGAGGGTTGTGGAGAATTAATCACTGAGAGCAGGTTTTGGGGAACAAATGAAGGTACAACCTGTGCAATCACTTGATGTGATTGGGAATCATGATACTCCATCTGGTATAGGTGAGTTTCCACAGAAAGTAATGCTGAGATTAGTCAGCTGAACAAATAGTCAGTAAATGAGCTTAAGAAAGATAAAGAGCATAACTACAATGACCTCCACCCACCAACAGGATTTCTTTACTAGGGTTGAAGGCAAGGTGGCTCTGAAACACCCAGCTGAAATTGTCATTCAGGCTTCTCTCCAGATTGGATTTGGTTTGCACCTGCTTTCAAGTTGACAATTCAGGGCCTTTTCTAAACTTCTCATCATATATACTTAAAAAATTAAATGGTGAGCAAAGAGGTCTTCCACACTTTTTGAAACTGCTCACATTGCTTCTCTATGGTATTTCTTCATCATGAAATGAAAACCACCTGCTTTTCACTTCCTATTCCTGTTCTACCTTTGAAAGAATAAATAGTAATTCAAGATCATTATAACAAACAAAACTGTCACCATAGTGTACAACCCTCTGATTGACTTAGGTGCTAGAGATCATGTTTTTCCCCTTTATTTTCAAAGATGTGAATTTCTACAATGGCTTTTTGTTCACACTGAGTGTTCTGTGGAGTTTCTGATTTCTTGAAAGACAGGAAAAGGCTGCAGGTTAATTTTTTCTGTGAGTAATATAGAACTAGTCATTCTCTTTTTTTTATTTTCTTTTTTTTTTTTTTCTTTTATAGTATGTCTGGAGTTTAGCAGATCAAGCTGTGTCCCTGTACTAAAGCACAAACAAGCTTAGTAATTTTGAGAGCTGTGAAACTCTTAAGATTTGAAATGTGGGATTCTTTATTTAAAGTGGAGAATAAATGATCAGCAATATGGGTGTAGGTAGACTCAGAATACTAAGTTTCCTATATTGAAAGTATCATATGTTCTGGCTCCCAGGGTGTAGTGGTGAGCCCTCACTGCCCAATAGATTTCTGTTCATCCACCCAACTGTCAACATTTGTTCAGGCTGTGCTTTGAAGGCTACACTGACTTCATATTGCTCTGCCAAGCAAATAAGCTTGATCTTGATTTTAATCTTTAATCTCAGTATCTTCAAACTCAAAGATAACTTGTGAGATTCCAGAAGGTTTATGTGCATTCTCCCAGTGTCTTCCTTTTTTATTCTAAGTTCCAGTTTATTCTAAGTGAGAGGATTGGCATGTGCATATTTTGAAGTATGCTGCAATGATTTGAGGTGAAGGGACTTGGTATTAGTGTGTCCAGTTTTTCACATTGTGCTTTCCCTATTTATGCTCACTTAACCCTGGGCTTGGTCTCTAATTTTCAGAAAGCTAGCAGCTAGGCCCAAGCAAATGACTTTTTGTTTTAAGTGTGTATGGGATAAAATAACGACTTCTGTAACTTTTCCGAAATAACAAAGTTAGTGTCTCAAGGATGGGTGTTAGATACTCTCCAAACTCATCTCAGACAGCACACTTTTCAATAGAGTAGTGTTCCATGAACAACCTCTCTTGCTGGATTCACCACTGAAGAGCAATCATGGCCTTTCCATCATGCATTGCAATGCCTCACCTCACCATGAGTCACTTCAAATCTTTGTGCCAGTTACAGCAACTGTTTTTATGGGTAATTAAGAAAATTTTGTTGGGGTTTAGCTTACCTGAGTGAAACTTTAGAGCTGAAAACTATGTGGTTGTGTAGTTCTGTGTGGATCAAGCAGTGTTTTGCAGGCAATGAGTGTTTCTAGTTGTTTCTAGGAATGAAATTGGGTATGTATTTCACTGCTATCCACAGCCTAGCACCGGGATTGCTGATTGCAGAGGGCTGACCTTCATCTTTACAGTTCTCCTTCCAGTATATTTTTAGTCTTCAAGGATATTTTTTTTCTGCCACTTTATTCCATTGTTCATTTGTCCCAGTCATGTGGACATCTGCTTTCAATCTTGGGAGTTCCTTCAGGCTCCCCTCATCTGACTTACTCCTGACTCTTACAGGAATAGGGATCAATCACCCTTCTCCCAATTAATCCACATCTTTTAGCTAAACAAGTAAAACTATGCCTCTCTTAGGACTAGTCTTGATTTTATAGATATGCTGAAATGCTACTGGTATTTGTTCATTACAAACCCAAGAAATATCTGCTCTGCTTTCGAATCTCCATGAAATCCAGGCCCTTGAAAGCCCTCTGTGTAATTACACGGTAATGCTGCTTTACTTCTTCCAGCCTAACTTCTGTGCCAACATATCTTAAAGAGACATGTTCCTCCTATACATTATTTATCATCTTGTTTTCTTGATCTTTCCTGTACTGAAGAAAAACAGGGCCCCCATGCTAATGCATTTGATCACGCAGAGGGAATGTGCATAGGATCCTACTTCATATTTTCTGGGATCTTAAAAGGAGTCTGTGTGGTGGTTTTTTTTTTTTTTTTTCACTTTAGCTGGAAGAAGCAGCAAAACAAATTTTTGACCAAGAAAATTCCTACGAGTAATTTTTGCTTTTCTTCTGGGCTAACCCTTTGCTTGAAACTTTCTCTTCCAGCTTGCAGGTAGATGTGCTACTCTATTCAAGACTCTTTGGAAAGCTCAGAAATACTAAACAGCGATAACTTACCTTGTCCAGGAAACTCTTCTTCCTGTCACTTTTAGAGTTTGTTTGATAAACCAAACACAAGTGAACTGGAGACACAGGAAAAGGCAATTTTTTGTTTATTTTCTTCTCCCAAAGCACTTCTTGTTTTCTTTTGTTTCTGGTGAAATGTGTCCCTGATCACCTGCCAGCTGGAGCATGATTGAGAAAGACTTCTTGCTTTTAGCTTGCAGATGCATCACTACCTTCGTTGGGCTCTGCAAACTTATGTTTGACATCCCCCTTTTCCTGTAAAGGATGTTTCTGCTGGCTCTAACTTGAAGTGCCACTGCTGGATCTTGTGTGACAGTTTGATATTTGTCGGAGAAGGTGTCTGTGATGTGTGTGTTTGGGGGGGTCGAGGATCAGATACTGCTTTTAGATCTGTTGTGTGTCTGGCAATTCAAAATACCAGGTCTGCGCTGTGTAGAGCCCTGTTTTACACAAAGGAACATTTGCTTTGTTCAGAGTAACAGGACTGCCAGTGCTATATAGTTTGAGATCCTTGGATAGGAAGATGTTATCATGGTGAGAAGTATCAGCTTCTAGCAATGAAAGTACCTCATTTTCTCTTGCTGTCTGAATTGGCTGGAACAATTTGTTCAACTCATTCCTTAGGGACAAATATGATACTGCTCTCTTGGCTTTCTCTGGTAATAGCAGTGACATAGCCTTTGGTATCAGAAAAACTTTTGGCTTGTTCATTCCTGTACTGCTATACAACATCACCTAAATAAATCTGTAGAGTAAACAATGTTCTCCTCTTGAAAATGGTCTCAGTACTCTGGGGAGGGGGGGGAGGGCAGGGGGGAAGGGCCAGGAATGGGACAGATGGGATGCCCATGAGAAATAAGCCACTCACTGAAGACAACCTTAATTGGCAACTGGAAATAAGCTGAATTATCTGCTTATAAAGAGGAGAGATTCTTAGAGCCATAATTTTTTTTTTATCTCTGTGTATGTAGACCTTATCATGGTCATCATATTGTTGTCATCTGCTCTGCATCTTTCCCCTTTTCACAGTAACTTGTTCTGTCTTGTTTGCAAGGATAGTGTAAGCTCTTCAAGACAGAAGTGATATTGTACTGCATGTACTTCACAGAATCTAGCATTGTAGAACGTTGTCACTGTGCTTTGTACAATTGTAGTATAAACAGCAAAAATAGTAGCGAGAAGGTCCTTAGGGCTTTGACAGGTTGTGCCAGATTCCCCTTCTGAAAGATGGAGCCATTCATTAGAATTTCTCAGTAAGACTGTTTGGGGGAGGGATGTTGGTTGTTGGGGTTTTTTTAGTGTTAGTTCTGTGTGTTTTGAGCAAATCAGTAGCTTCTGGGAGGTAACAATACTTCCAGGTTCTTACAGAAAATGTTGATGTTCTCTCTAATATAGTTTTATGAGCTATTGCAAAAATGTTGTTTCATGTGTTCCTCAAATACTCTCAGGATTCCTACATGACACCTGCTCTGGAGAGAAAAAGACAAAATTATCACATTCAATGCAAGACTGCACTGAGCCATGCGATGGGCATGAAGCTGCTGCTGTCAATGACCTAGCTGTGAAGCAGCCCTTTGGGCTGAAAAACCTCAGCTGGGATAACGTGCTTGGTGGTTTCTAACAGGCTCTTACTTGGGATTCCTTGATCCCTAGGGCACTGCATGAGTGCTGTCTGCCTCTCCTTTACTCTTTGGTTATCAGTGGAAAGAGAATGAATGTATGCACTTAGACACGGCACTCGCACCAGAAGCTCTGGGAAGTAGATTTTGCAGCGTATGCAGATAAGTTGCTATGAGAGAGATATTTTCAAAGTCTCTCACTCTCCACAGAGTAGATAGATTTGCAGGACTGAATTTGTTGATAAATCTTTCTGGGAAACCTATAGCAGTTGCATATTTCTCCACTTAGAGTGTTGCTAGTGGACACAAAGCCTTTCTGTTAAAAGTCCATTTGTTGCCTTCCAGTCTTACCTCTACAGAGAAGAGTTGTCAGAATGGCAAAGTCTCGTCCTTGTAATCTAAGTTTCTCCAACCCATATTAGAAATGGGATTTCAATACCTGCTGTCTACTGTGCATGGGGTATGCGTTTTGTATGAGAGCTATGGAAGATTTGGGGGGTGTGGATTACTCAGTTTATTTGTGATTAAAATTATGTGAATTTTGTCCAGAACCTGTAGATCTGCCACCTGAAGCATGGTGTTTTTATTGAAGAATTGCTTGACAGCAGAAACAGCGTTGGAATCTTCATCTGACAGGCAGGATCTATGAATTCCTGATTTTCCCAGAGTTGTTTCTTTGTAACAAACATTGCAACAAGTCCTAGCCTGACAAATATGCTGATTGGCATGACTGCTGTTGAGTAAACAGAGGGAAAAATGCATATATTAATGGGAATAACACACTGATTCCCACTGTAGTTTGTACATGTTGCCAATATATTAGAAAATGTAGTGTTTTCTTCCCACATACTCAAGAATCTTACAGGTGAGCCGATACTCAGATGAATCCAAACCCTCACAAAGAAACACAGGGTGGGGGAAAACGTAAAAAAGCTTTTTTTGGTAAGTGGGACAAACTTGGAAGGCTTGTAGCTAAAGGAGCAACATAGAATTGAACGTGAAAGACAATGTCTACCGTGGATGCTGCATGTGATAATACACTCCACTCAGGAAACTTATAATGCTGTTTTGGTGACAGAAAAATCTAGAGAACTTGCCATAGCTTATGAACGCTAGCACTTGATATCAGTGTCTTGTCAGCACAGGGTAGTTGACCGCAGATAACCATTCACTCCTTTATGCACAGACTTGAGCTGCACTGTGCTCTTGCTATTTGAAGAGAGGTAATCACAACTTTCATATGCAGTGTGGTCAGATTATGGTGCTTCTAGTATGTATTCAGTGGTATAACAGTGCAGCCTCTGCCCACTACTTTCCTATTCCTTTACATCATGGAAATTAAATATTTATCTGCGGTCTTTGTCAGAATAGTTGTAGAAGTGGACTGACTACCTTATGGAGACCTTAGGTAGTTGGGTATATTTGTATTCCTTCTTACAGCCTTGAATGTTGAAATGCAACACATTTGCCATGAAGTTAAGCTTCCTTTAATGATAGTTAAAGCACATTTCATATAGACAGTGTTGATAGCTAATAAAACTGAAAAACAGACGTTTGAAATTTTCCAAAAGCTGAAGTCCAGAAACCTGGCAAATGGTAGAAGCATTAGAACTATATGTATCTGAGTTAACTGTGTTGGTGCTGTTTCTCTGGGCTAGAGTTGAATGTACTATCCTCTGTCTAGTTTTAGTTCATAACTCTAGCATAATTCTGTTTATTCTTCCAATTTTTTTATTGCTTTTTGTCATAGTTGTTAACACTACTAGTACAAATTTGGAGATGTATACATGATCCCAGCTGGGAGTTAAAATCAGATTTTTGTGACACACTTCAAATGTGTAAATTTATTCTTGGAACAAGTCTGGATAATTTAAGGAGAGAGGGAAAAGGACAAAATCCTAGGGTTTGCTGAAAATTGATCTCTCGGATCTTGATTAGAAGGTAATAGAGAAGTCTTTTTTCTTCGTTATGTGCATTTGTGATACAGTTTTCCTACTCCCCAGTCCATCCCACTGTTTGCATTTGGCAGTACAACAAAATAGGTATGCAAGTCATTGCTGTTCTTAAGGAAATCTTTAAGGAGCCTCCTGTATGTGTGCCCTCTGTGGTTATTTTGCCATAACTCATTTCATCAGTTGGGTATTTCCTAGTGCTTATCATACCCTTCTTGGGATGCCACACGGTCTTTTGTTTAACTTTATTTTCTCCATCAGTCTACTTGTTTTTAATAACTGTGGTATTGGGTAGTTACTTCCTTATTCCTGCTCTTGTATTTCTGATCACAAATCTCTGCTCTGTTTTAGTTTGTATTCTTGCAGAAGTGAAAGGGCCCTCAAGTCAGAATTGGTGAACTGTGACAATCTTATATTGTCCATCTTTCACTGAGGAAAGGTCTGTAGTAGAGCTCACCATGACACAAAATAGATATTCGATGCTGAGATCACTCTTTGACAAACATCTTTCTTCATCGTTCTGGAAAACAGCTCAGCTGTCCTTGCTGAGTCACTGTGTTGGAATATATAGGAAAGAATTAGAAAGATAAATAGTGACATATCCACAACAGATGTAGTGGGACTATTTACAGTCTTTTGCATACAATCTGCAATGTGTATATAAAGCAATAATCTCCTTTCATGCTTGGTCACACGCCGCAAGGATTGGATTTTCTGCAGCTTCTGTAAATGTTTTGAAGAACACTGTTTTAGTAATGTGAAATTGGCACCTGGAATTCAGTAGAAATTCACTAGAAAATAACAGCTTTGGAAAAACATAATAACGTAGGAAGTTTGGTACCCATTGGTATTTTTTCCCCTTATTGTATGTTTTTTATTTTTAAGAATTACAAGGCATAGTTTTATCCTTTTCTGTTAAGAATTGCTTTTGGAACATACTGTTTCCTCTAATAAAGTTTTTGATGTCTCAAGCTGTAAGAAAACCGCTGTTGAATACATGATAGCTTCATCAATAACTATACCTTTCTCTGTATTACTAACGCATATGGTTTAGTTCTGGTTTTAATTAAGCATTTTGGCGTGAGTCTAGACTACTATATGCATATAGGAGATCAATTTCAGGGGAGTTCTTCGCTTCCTTCTTTCTAAGCTTATAAGACTTTGTATTAAATTGGAATAAAGTAGTGTAATTTTAAGGAATGCTTTATTTTTCCCAGAAAGATCTTTAGGAAAAGATGGATCAGAACTGAGGTTGGGTTTTGTGGTGTTGGAAGGAGTTTTGTATTCATTCGTAGGCTGTAAAATGTTGTGGTGTCACAGAAAATCTGGAGGAGCATTTCTAATTGCCTTGCTAAGAATACGTGTGTTCCAATGTGGACAAGGCCAACAAATGTAAAATTTCTCCTAAATTGGATATGCCAAGTTGTAAAAATCAGCAAATGCCTGCAGCAATGGGATGTGATAAGCTTCCATAATAGGATTCCTTATCCTTTACAGGGTAAAAATCCCTTAGCCGTCTCTGCATCCCCATGAATAGCAAACTGCTGAAAGTCTTGTAGCTTGCTTGAAAAATGCATTTTTAGAACTTGGTTTATCTTCCTTTTCTTTAAAAAAAGAAAAAAAGACTGGTTTCTAGAAATCTGGATGTTTTCAGTGAACCTGAGACTTTCTGTGCTGTGTAGTGTTGAAACCATACAGATTCCAGAACACATTAGTGTTAGAGACTTGCAGTAACGTCATGTCCTGCAAAATTAATCCTATTGTGTATCTTCAAATAAATTAGACAAACTGTAGCTGGTCAACACAGTAGCCAAGCAGTTGCAGGGAGCACAAAGTGGTTTAACTAAGTAATCTCTAAATGCGGAGTTAGCATTAATGTCAAGTGATGAAGCTTCATCTATATTAAGGAATTTTGGCAAGGTTCATTTGTTGCCATGATGGAAATACTGAAAGCTGCTCAGTCTGATATGCTATAGTTCTTGCCAAGGCAACTGAATAGGTGAGAAAGTCTTAGTTGTAAATTCTTTTCTTCTGAATTTCTCCAGTTTAACCAAGACTGCAAAGAGCAAATATGGAAGCTGCATGCATGGCACCGGTATTGAATATCTTTGGAACAGTCATTAAGTTATAGTTTAGTAGTTCCTGGATCATCACAGTCTGTGCTGCTTTTGGCTGGGATAGGGTTAACTTTCTTCATAGCAGCTAGTATGGGGCTGTGTTTTGGATTGTATGGGGCTGTGTTTTGGATTTGGGCTGGAAACAATGTTGATAAAGCAGGAATGTTTTAGTTAGTGCTGAGCAGGGCTCACACAGCACCAAGGCCTTTTCTGCTCCTCACCCCACCACACCAGTGAGTGGGCTGGGGGTGCATGGGAAGTTGGGAGGGGACACAGCCGGGACAGCTGACCCCAACTGACCAGAGGGGTATTCCATACCATATGACATCATGCTCAGTATATAAAGCTGGGGGAGGAAGAAGGAAGGTGGGGATATTCGGAGTAATGGTGTTTGTCTTCCCGAGCAACTGCTATGCGTGATAGAGCCCTGCTTCCCTGCAGATAGCCGAACACCTGCCTGCCGACGGGAAGTGGTGAATGAATTCCTTCTTTTGCTTTGCTTCTCTGTGAGGTGTTTTTTGCTCTACCTATTAAACTGTCTTTATCTCAGCCCATGAGTTTTCTCACTTTTACTCTTCTGATTCTCTCCCCCACCCCACCTGGGGGGAGTGAGTGAGCAGTTGTGTGGTGCTTAGGTGCCAGCTGGGCTTAAACCACGACACAGTCATAACATGATTGTGCTGTTACCTTTTAAAATAATGAAAAGTCTAATTTATAAAACGTGGAATTGTCTTACAGTAAGAGATACAGGAGACTACGTGCAGAATGGAGCAAGCAGGCCCTTACTTGTGCTTATACTTTGGACTCAACTTTCTGAAAAGCCAGTTTGCCTTCACTCGGCATTACACTTTGATCTCAGCAGTAGAAGATGGGTGCAGTTATTTAATCTATTTCAAATTCATACTCCTCCTTCAGTAGACATTGATATTTTGGTGTCAAAATCCATCTCCAGCTGATGTCAATTCCATGGCTACTTCCAGAGTTGTTAGACTAGAGGAAATCTGAACACTACCTTGTGTTGCTTGTATTGTTAATAATGTTTCTCCTCTTTGTGCCATCTTCTCACCCTTGCAACAGGTTCACTGCATGGTTTCTGTAGCATTTTGCAGCTAGTGAATGAATTCCACAGTGAGGCAGGGAAGCCAAAAATACATCTGTTGGTTAATAAAGGAAGCCAAAGAATGGAGATCATGGCTGTATGATAATAAAACTTATTGGGGACTTGAATCTGTCATACTCTCAGCATATAGAAGATTATAGAGCAGTTCAATAAGGAATTTTCTCTTGCCCCAAAATGTCTAGTTGGACCAGTTTGAACAAATACTAAATGCATTAACTGGAGAGTTAGCAGCTTTCTTATAATTCTGGATTTTTTTGTATTTTATTATGTTGGGGTTTTTTTTAGGTTTGGGGGAAAGGGCAAGGGTTTTTGAGGGAAGCTGGGAGGCAAATTGCAATGATCTCCATAAAACTAGTTATAATGGTATTCATGCAGCTGCTTCTGTGGTGTGCAACTCGCTGTGTTTTCTACTGTAAAAACTAAATCTCTGTTTATACCAGCAAGACCTTTCTGGAGTCACTGAAACACAATGTGGTCTGAAATAGCACCTGATCAGACTGACAGAGTTAGTCGTGGGTGATGGATGCTTATCTCTGAAGGCTTCTTTACTTTTCCCTTAAGCACCTTGGAGGGCTTCTGCAGGGCTATTTACCATCTTCCTTTCTATGCTCTTTCCCATCTTCCTGAATGCTAGGTTTCCCAGCTCATAACTCTAAGAAGCAGCTTTATTTCAGAGTAGAAAGGGGCCTCAATATGTGGCCTATTATATCCATATCAGCTTGCTTACCCTTTTCAAACAACTATTGTGTTTTAATAGGGCCCTGCCTGGCAGGGGGAGTCCTTAATTCCTACTATGTAAGAATGGCCAGCTTGAGTTACAGCAAACTGCAGGATGCTGCTCTGATCAAAAGGCCTCTGTTTTTAGAGATTCCGCCCCCAGCCTTTGCGTTGGTTTTTTTTTTTTTTTTAAATCCTGGGCTAATAATTCAACACAGTAAGGTCATTTTAGCTTTTGATTTGAAAGCTCAAGGTGTTAAATTACTGACCTAGCATAGGAAAAATCATGGGAGGGGGACCCTAAAAAAGATAAAGGGATTCTGGGTAATAAAGAGCAAGCACAGCAACTCTTTTAATCCTTTCCTTCTCCAGAATCTGTAGACTGGTCTCAGAGGGTTTGATTTGCTACAAAGCAACGTAAGAAAGCCTGTTAGCTGCGTACTCTGAGCTGTGTCACAGGTGCTGTGGTTCATTTCCTTTCAAACAGTACTTGGGATAATCTCTGTACCACCTGTATTAACTTTGCCATAAATACAGAGATTTCTGAGCCTATACCAAGAAGCCTGAAACAAATAATTAAAATTTGTGTCGCTCCTTTCCCTCTTTCCATACCCTTCAACTGAAATAAACTTGAGTGGGTGAGACAGAAAGGATCGCAAAAAATCCAGTCTCTGTGTTTGCAGTGTTACATCACCCAGCCTTGCCAAAACGTTAAGAGTGTTAATGATTTCCTATCTGCCTGGTTGTTAAAAAAGGATTTTTCCTTAAAGCCAGTCATCAGGAATAACTTTCAGCATCTGTTTCATCTTAGCACTGCTAACACATTTCAGAGGAAGTGCCTAAAAAGCACTGCTAATTTCATTAGAGAACGATGGTGATTTCCTTGAGGCTGACTTCATTGTCCCACATGTTAATATCTGTGGAATTTTAAAAAGCACTTGATACAACAGCTTTGAATTGAGGAATGCTAACTCGCTACCTTCCAAGAAGGATAAGTAAAGAAACAGTGCAATGATTGGTCTGAATATTGCAAGTAGTGTAGTACACTTAAAGCAATAGGTGAAGAATAAAATAATCTTAAATTTAACTACGTTCATGCGGCAGTAATTTATTCATCACAGTGGTGAAACTGGGATGTTTTTCCCAATGGTGCCTACAGTTTTAAGTGTTCCTTCTCAGGGCTCAGGCAAGGTAAACCTCACTTTGCTATTTCAGCGCATAGCCTTGGGGTAAGTGTGATTGGTCGCATGGGGATGCTTTGTGTGTGGATGAGTTATTTAACAACAGAAATTGCCTGGGTTTTAAAGCCTTTTGAATTTCAGTATTTTCTATTGCTAGAGCTAGTTCTTTGTTACCCATTGTACCATAGTCTCTAATCCTAATACTCCTGATTATCCCTACTTACTGTGCTTTGGTTCACACCATGAAGCAGTCTTGGAGCTCGTGACCTGGGTTCCTTTCATATGAAACTAAACTGGAAGATGTGTTCCAACTGCAAATGAGCATTCAGCCCATGGGACCAGCCTAGAGCTAGTCCAGAGTGTGTGTGTTACAAGAAAAAAAGAACCCTGAGATACCCATAATGTTGACATCAGGTCCTCTGCACTGTTTCTCTCTACAGATGTTTCAGTCAGTCTAGACATAGCCTCCAATGGCAACTTTGCGTTTGAGACTACCTTACTTTTGCCTAAGACTCTCAATTCTGTTTTAATGAGTTAGACACCTGTGTAACTGGGAAGAAAAGTAGCATGTGGCAGGGGGAATTGTTGTGCTGGAGAAGCAGCATAAGCCTTCAAAGTGAGTTTTTCTTCCTTCATCATGCTCTCGATGGAAAATGCAAGCAGTAATGCTGTAAGTTAAGGAATAATGGTCCTTGTTTTCCATTTAGTAGAGGAGGAGTCCTGTGAACTCATTCAGCTCTGTGCATGGTAACCAAAGGTGGCACCTGCTAGGGGGACAGCAGGGTCCTGGCAAGCTCTTCTGTCCTCCTCGGGGGACTTGGGCTCTCTCTGCATTGTGCATATTTGGCTTTGCCTGAGTTCAGCAGGCAGAGGCTAACTACTGTACTGGGTTTCAATTGGGATGTTACCATAGCATCCTGGGACTTTTACAATCTATTTACAAGTCCAAAGGTTTGAAAAGAGTGCTTGAAAGTTTCTGAACTCTGGCAAGTTGCCGAAATGTAATTACACAAAAGACAAAGCCTTACTGAAAGCAGCTCTGTTCAGAGAAGCAGCACCTGAGTGCTAGAGTTCCCAGCATAACCATTTCTGAGAGCTGGGGCTGTTTCATCACAGTCTCCTCCAAAACTTTTTTCTTCCTCTCACGTGCCCGTGACGTCCCACAAGCGTAGCTGGGTGTGCTGCAAGACACACCTTTCTCAGCAGTGTGCATTGGAAGAGGCTCTGTTCTGTGGTTTGGCTGCTCTGGGGCATGTAAAGGAATGGAGTGAAAAAGTAATCATCATGAAGTCCATGCTGTAAAAGTTTCTTTAGATCTTCCCATTGAGCAAGAACCTTACTTTATTTTTCTCTCATCTTTCTCCAGAACATTCTCACAAGTGAATGGGAAAAGCCATTTTGTTAATGGAGTACCCAGTTGCATAACAATTCTTGTGTGAAATATGAGTGTTTGCAGTGAACTGGTGTTAACTAATAAACATTCAGTTCAATTTCTAGTCTCAGTTTCAGCAAGACATATAAAATCATGTCATTAGTAACTTTTGTTAATGTGCCTACTCTATTTACTGGTAATGTAGAGGGCCGGGGCAAGCATTATGTCTGCAGTAGGAGGTTTGGAGACTTGCAGAGTTGTTGACAGCTTTCTTCTTGAAGGAATCTCTTGCAGATGGCTGCACTGAATGCCTAAAAGGGGGAAAGGAGAAGTTAACCAGAGAACTGAAAAATTATTTTCCCTGCTTCTGGTTCACAAACCCATTTCTAATTGATTGAGGACAAGCCTTGTTGAGATACCCTAGTTTGTTCTTAAGTCGTTCTCCTGCAAATGTGCTGATAAGCTCTGGCCACCTAACTTTGCTAAGGGTTTGTGTTGTTCAGTGAGAGGAGGGCAGATAGAGGGAAGACCGAGCAATCCTAAGGGAAGAATCTCAGCAGCTGTTAAACTTGCTGAGAACGTTTGAGCTAAGTTGGTTTCTTTGCTGTTGATATCTTGCTTACTTAAGCCATTCCTCTGAGTCTGCAGCTTGTTTTATTTTTGTGTTCAAAAGAAACTGGAAAAGACATCTGTTCACATGTATATAAAAATCATAGGTAAGGTGTTGGTGATACTCTCTACATGCTGTTGGAATACCTGCAACAGCTTTGGGTTGTCACCATTTCTTTTTCTTCCAGAAGGATTTACCTGTAAGCCATTCCCACTTGCCACATTAACAGTAACTTCACCTCTGGTCAATTGTTAAGGAAAAGGTGGCCAAGTTATTTTTGTATTGCCCACTTACCCATGATAAAGGAATTTCAAAATATATAGTTTGTTCAAAATGTATTAGTGTTCTTGTCTCTTGTAGTGATCTTGACCCTGTCTGAGAATAGCTCTGTTGACTCATCATTGGACTGCTTGCTGGATAGCTCCATCATGGGCTGGCTCCTTTGAGCTGAACTTTCACAACTTATAAAATGGTATTTATAAAGTAGGATCTCTGAAATGGACTATCTTAACTGGGATAAAATTCTGACTCCCATGCTCGCAGACTTGAGCTTTTGGGGAAAAATCCTTCCATTGTATGGTTAAACAAAATCTTATTGCAAGAAATGAGGAATGAAAGAAATATTGTACCTCTTCTACTCAACTAGCTGGCGGCACTTGGCTGTCAGCACATCCAGGTGTGCTGATGTTCCAACATATCCACCCACTCTTTTAACTGAGTGAGCAACAACAAATGATATCATACCCTTCTGCCTGCTAGGTTTAGAGCCATCCCATGCAGAAAATGCAAGTGACTTGAGTTTTCACTTATTAGAGCTAGGGAGTAATATAGTAGGGCTGTCTGCTGCAAATTAATAATATGTTAGCCTCATGTCTGGACCTTTTCGTTACAGCTGTGCCAGGATCTGCTTCCAGACGTTGCATGTGCTGTAGTTGTTCCGAGCAACATAATTTGGTGCATTTTGTTGTATCATTGTGCCTTCATCTTCTTTCTCTTCCTAAACGTCTCCTTTATGTGTGTTATCTTTCTGAAAGCTGCCTTCTCCTATTATACCAAGTTTCTTCTTTTTCATTTGTATCCCTTTTTTCTCCATCAGCCTGTCAAATCATCAGCAAAGCAATGCAAATAGGAAATGAAAAAAGTCTTACAGGCTGTGGTTTGGGATGAAAAGATCTGAAATCCCATTTCCAGCTTTGTCACAGACATCTTGTGGGACTTCATGCAGGTTGCTTTCCCTTACTCTGCACTCATTCACTCTAAGGCAGTGAGCTACGGCACTTTCTAATGAATACTGTTTACTTATAACGATAGTCATGGGAGCCCTTTCCTGTAATTTTGGCGTAATTTGATCAGGCCCATGATTTATTTATTTACTTTAATCTCTTGGGACAGTGGCTGTGCTTTCCTCTGGTTTGTACAGCACTGGTGCATGAATAAGGTTTCATAAATACAAAATAATATATTTGTCCATGATATTTACAGAAGGAGTATTCCTAATTCCAGGATTCAAGAGTCATGAGTGTTTCTTAATCATGAAGTGATTGTACTTATTTTATTTGAGTTGCATTTCCTTCTGGGTAGGAGGGCTAGAAACTGTTCTGCACCTAGCTTTCAACACATGACAAAAAAATTGCATTTACTCACATGTGTTTGAGATCCAGGACATTAAAAAACAAAAATTGTGATTCTTTTCTGAAAAACTGAATTAGCTTCTCCCCACCAGCCCCACCGGACACCCCCCCAGTTATTACATGACTTTTTAATTTTGCTCACTCTGGTATAATTCTCTTTCAAATGTGAGACCCTTTTCTATACTATGAAGGATAAAGTGATTTAAACTATTTATATTTAAAGAGATGATTTAAAATTGCAAACTGAGAGCGTTCACACTGACCACTGGATTTTGTCTGTTGTGGAGATGCTACCTATGGAGAGGTTCTGCTGTGATGAAAGTAAGCTTGTATCTTTTCATTAATTCTCTCCTATGTGGGAGACTTAAGCTGCTGTCCCAAGTGAATGTTTTTAATGATCTCTCTGGAGTGTTTGAAAGCTTTGTCCCACTTGCACGATGCAGAGTGAAATGCACAAAATCTATCTTTGAGGCAACCCTGTCATTATACTTTTTGGTATATAATGTTTGCATTTGCATTTCTATTGTTCTTGCATGTTGAGCTTTACCATGCCCAAAGGAGAGCTTCTTACGCTTCAGAGAAACCTTCTTAAGACAAATGTTTACTATAATGCTAGCCTAAAGTGCTTACAACTCAAATAGGAGAGATTTGTACTAAAATACAAGAATGTGAATATCAAATTGATTATCCATCATACTGACCAGCTACTCTTTTCAAAATGCACTAGTGCAAAATGTTGTTTAGTGAAGTGCCAATCTGCTTTTCATGACAAATAAAGTAGATTTTATACCTCCAGTATAGTCAAGTTTCAGTAACCTAGAAAGGAAATCTTGAGGCTTCTGTTAAAGAGGATTTTTGTTTGGTTTTTTTTTTTTGTGGCTTCATGGAAAACTGTGATTGGAATAGCAGTGAAGTTCAAACGGTACTAAAAGAAAGGGCATCTTCTGATCAGATAATCAACAGTTACTCTTGGCCAGCCATTTTCCAATGGATTGGTTTCAAATAAGTGGCTCTTGGACACCCCTTGCTGGGATTCTTTAGAATGAATTTTACTTTCACAAACCTCTAATTCCTGTAATTAAGTTCCAATGTGTGGTTTTTGCAAATAGTCTTCTCTCTAGAGAACAGATGGCTATAAGCTTTGGAGATTTGGTTTCACAAAATGTAACTGCCAGTTTTCTTGCTACTGTTCCAGCTGGCCCCAGAACATTCACATCGGTTCAGCTTTCTAATGTTCTTATGTTTTGACTTTATCTCCGCAGTTTTAACAGCGTGCGTCAAGGAACACACATCTTGTTCCGTGAGTTCAGCTTCGTTCAAGCTACCCCTCATAACAGGGCGTCTTTTCTTCGGACCTTCTGGAGGTGTTTCCGAACAGTGGGGAAAAATGGAGGCAAGTATTCCAGCATCTGCTGCTGTCCTATTACCTTGACATTAAAATCGTTAGCTAGGCTATTAATGCAGTACAAATACTGACACTTCACACTGTGTTCCAATGTTCTAATGTTGTTAATAGGGAAACACAATCACAGTTGCCTGTGGAAGAGTTAAAAAATGCTCGCAGTATAAAGTAGCGTAGGAGCACCTTGTTGCCAGTGCTTCTTCCATTACAGAACAGCGTATCAAGCAACAGTAGGTCAGAGGGAGGATGTCTGCCTGGGGATGGATAGGAAAAAAAAAAATATGCTGGGGGTTGGTGGATGGGAGCAGGGTAGCAGACCTGGAGATGGTTAGAATGTAGGGTATGGAGCATGAGGCAAGTAGGTGCTGAGATTATTAAGCATTGGGGTACCAAGTGCTTTGACTAGGAGCACTGCAGGAGGTAGAGTATATAGTGGTGTTGGGCTGTAGGGTGGTGAATGCTGCCACCTGCGCTGTGCCTGAGCTAGTCCTGGCACATCTCCTAGATGATGTTGCAGGATCCTGATGGCTGTGGAAGGGGGACCACTGACAACTGTGTGACCTCTTCCCCAACCCTACCCACAAGGAAAAAGCTCCAATGCCAAAATAACTTCAGCACTGTACTATCTTGTCTAGCTATTCTTATACTGCACTTGTTATATTAGGTATTACAGAACTGGCCAGAGTTCAAAATAAACTCATGTAACTACATGCAACTAAAATTATGTTTTGTTTTAGTTTTTAATTTAGTATTTTAAGCAAATACACTGAACATTACTGTACAAATATGAATTTTGTTCATTTTTTTTACTAGAAGTCTCACTTATTTCAGGCTATTCAGCCTCACTTCTTGTTGCAGGGAAGACTAGAATCATTGCCTTAAATATAGATAAAACCTCACCTTCTGGCTAAGCTTTGCAACAATTCTGCTCATGGTAAACAGAGTTTGTGAGACTATGAATAACGACTCGACTTCTTTGACATGATCCTTAGAAATTAGGCAATCATAGTTAAACATGACAAAATCTGTAATTAGCTACCGAAGTGACTGACTATGCTGTCTGTAACACCTTCTTCCCAGTGATAGGTAGTTTGTTGTGTTCTAAATCATTTGTATGAGTTCAGGGATAATATTTTTAGGATTTCAGGTAAATTGTATGATACTAATCTAACCAGTATGCAGTGAGGACATACCTGATTTGAGGTCAGGTCACAGTCAGGAAAGATAAAGTGTAGACTCCTAGAACATGTTTCTATAGGAGAGTTAGAGATGATAGTGAAGAAGTCATCCACCAGAACTGCAGCTGTCATTGGTGAACCTTGTTGACAGATTAAGAATCTATCTGATGGAAAGTACCCACTACTGTAGTTTCAATGCAAGTTTTCATCAAGCTTCATCTATCTAGCATCTGACTCAGCCAGATGATGGGCACCTGGATTTGTTGGAAAGAACAGAAAAGTTTTAGCTACATAGTATCTCCCTTCTCTTTTACTTTTAGCAGTTTTATGTGAATATGGAAAAGGTTGTGGAAGAAAATGTAGTTGAAAGGGAAGGGAGAGCATGGGAACAAAAGCTTAGGTGGATGTTACTATGCTCTGGTTGTGGCCTTGAATGAGTTCAACAAATATTTTTCTGACTTTGAAGTCCAGTGGCTGCACTTTTTAGTCTGAGCAAATATGGCATATTTATCTGTATATTTATATAATTATATACATTTTCTTCTTACATTAACTAGAGACAGAAATGCATCACTTTAGAGAGCTTGCTGTCAATATTTTCATCCACTTGGTCCAATTTCTCTAATTCTCTAGCAGTAATTATAGACTAGAACCTTGATTTTATTAATTTCAGTTTTATTTGCTATCGCATTTTTTCTGCTATACTTGTGCATAGGGGAACTCGGAACATTCATGGTCTCTTAAGAACTAAACTCATTTATGAAGAAGCTGAACCTGTGCAACGTGGTAGGTGAAATATGGTCATTACCACACTCAGGCATAGACTAGACCTGGATTTCTTTCCTTTAAATACGTTGCTTTTAGATGAATGCGGGAAGGAATCACATTATACAACAAATAGCAGCAACCAGAAGTGAGATCATTGATGATCTGAACTATAGAATGAGTCTCTTAACAACAGAAAAAGTCAGACTAAGTGATGCCCAAAGCAAGTAAGACTTTCAACTTAGAGCTTTCTTTAGAAGCGTGGCTGGTGGTACATCTTCTAATTGGATTATTCCAGAAATTAGTTTTAAGCTGTTTCTTTATGATCACTGCACTAGAACACAAGACCATGTGTACATATCAAATTAAAAACAGTTATACAAGCTTGCATGGAATCATGAGACTATCTATAGATAGTTTGTTGCTATAGCACCTCATTTTATAATGATACAATTTCAACAATTTAAATATCGTATTATGTGCAGGAGTGTATTGGGTTTGTGTGGCAAGATTTTGGTAGTGGGGGCTTACAGGGGTCACTTCTGTGAGAATCTGCTAGAAGCTTCCTCTGTGTCTGATAGAGCCAATGCCAGCTCGCTCCAAGACAGACCTGCCGCTGGCCAAGGCTGAGCCAATCGAGAACGGTGGTAGCGCCCCTGTGATAACATATTTAGGAAGGGGGAAAAAACTGCAGTGGAACAGCAGCCAGGAAAGAGGAGTGAGAAAAAATGTGAGAGAAACAACCCTGCAGACACCAAGGTCAGTGAAGAAGGAGGGGGAGGAGGTGCTCCAGGCACCAGAGCAGAGATTCCCCGGCAGCCCCTGGTGAAGACCACGGTGAGGCAGGCTGTCCCCCTGCAGCCCATGGAGGTCCATGGTGGAGCAGATATCCACGTGCAGCCCCTGGAGGACCCCACACCAGAGCAGGTGGATGTGCCCGAAGGAGGCTGTGACCCTGTGGAGAGCCCGTGCTGGAGCAGGCTCCTGGCTGGACCTGTGACCCCGTGGAGAGTGGAACCCACAGTGGAGCAGGTTTGCTGGCAGGACTTGTGACCTCACGGGGGACCTACGCTGGAGCAGCCCGTTCCTGAAGGACTGCACCCCATGGAAGGGACCCATGCTGGAGCAGTTTATGAAGAACTGCAGCCCGTGGGAAGGACTCATGTTGGAGAAGTTCATGGAGGACTGTCTCCCGTGGGAGGGACCCCACGCTGGAGCAGGGGATGAGAGTGAGGTGGAAGAAGCGGCAGAGACAACATGTGATGAACTGACCACAACCCCCATTCCCCGTCCCCCTGCGCCGCTCGAGGGGAGGAGGTAGAGCAATTGGGAGTGAGGTTGAGCCCAGGAAGAAAGGAGGGGTAGGGGGAAGGTGTTTAAACATTTGGTTTTATTTCTCATTACCCTACTCTGATTTGATTGGCAGTAAATTAAATTAATTTCCCCAAGCCGAGTCTGTTTTGCCCATGATGGTAATTGCTGAGTGATCTCCCTGTCCTTATCTCAACCCATGAGCCTTTTGTTATATTTTCTCTCCCCCTGTCCAGTTGAGGAGGGGGAGTGATAGAGTGGCTTGGTGGGCACCTGGTATCCAGCCAGGGTCAACCCATCACAAGGAGGTAGGTAAGTTATAGAGTCCTCGTAAGAAATTCTGTTTATAGTTATCCTATACTATGCAACAGAGCATGGGACAAATAACCTGCTGGTTCTGAAATTTGAAGCGGTATAGCTTGGATTAATGTTGGTATATTGCTTTTGAGACCTGAACTAGTATCTTTCTGCAGGTGTATGGATAGTTATTCATTGAATGTCAATTTTATTTCAGTCGAATTTCTTTGTGCAGAAAAGGGTGAAAATATGCTCTTTGCCTTCTACAGCAAGATTCTGCTCTGTCCCAGTTTTCTCTTCTGGGTTTGCTTCTGGGCAGGGATTGCTCCGTCCTTCAGTATTGTCATTGACTTATGCCTGTGAAGAACTATGACGGCATCTTTTGTTTTCCTTTATCAAAAGTATTACATTCACTAACTTCCATGTCTCCTAGGATGTTCTTGTTTTTATTTATTCCTTTGCCATAAAAGTGTTTACTGCTGTTTTCCCCTCTCATGTACTTTAAGTTTCATTCCAGATTTGAATTTCTGTTTTAGGAGTGAGTGGTGGCTTTTTCTTAGTTTTGTCCATCTGTGGAGGGTATCCCTGATAAACTGCATAAAAGCCAGCTCTGTGAGGATATAGGTCAACATAATAAATGAGGACTTGCATCAAAGCTTGCACCCTGGCTGGAGGAAGCAAGGGAGAATAAAATTAAAGATGTAAGATGATGCAATTTCCAAGTTTATACAAAGTCAAAAAACCCCAAACAAAAAAAACCACCCCACCTTTCTGCTTGTGAGTGTTTAATTGGGATTTTAGAAAAATAGGCAGTATCTTACAAATGAGTGAACTGATTGCTTAATCTGGCTGCTAGTTGCTCCTTGTTGATGCAAGGAAATTTACTGCTCTGTCTGTCAGTCTTGAAATAACCATGCCTTGACTTGGAATACTCACCTTGTTCGCCCAAGCAGATGCATCTAGCCATGAGTTCTCAAAGGGCCAGTAAGAGAGAAATCTATCTGAACAGAAGCAATACTTAAATGTAATAACCTGTGTATGTGCAGAACCATGTATACACCAATTGAAATGCACTAACATTACTGTTTCTCTTGGGAAATTACTGTAGATATTACTTTTCTACTTAATTCCTTATCCTTTTGAACTGCTGGAAAGTGGTTCTTCGTAGAGAAATGCAGCAGCTTTTATGCTACATTTTTCTATGTTAGCCTTGCTCCTCAATGTGTTCGAGTTACATTGCCCTTCATAACTCTCTTGTTTGGAGACTAGATTTATTTTTCCTTTTGTCTCCAAATAGCAAGGAAAAATGACTAGCTTCACTAAATGTGATAGTAACATAACACACTTCAAAAAGTAAAGAAAAAGTGTTTTGTGATCTTTGTTTTGTTTTAAAAGAGGATTTCTATTTGGTGATATCCTGCTTTTTTTCTTTTACAGGATTTCCCACTGTTTTTAGAAGCTTAGCAAGATGAAGAGTTCTATTTTCAAGTATGCATAAGCATATCTGGGATTCCACGCATTGGGAAACAAAAAATTAGGTTTATTTTAGAATGTGATCCAGTGTCAAGAAGCTGGGGTGGACTTCACAAAACGTCCTCCCTCCCTTAAACACTTACCAATGATACGCAACACCCATAGAGGTGGTTAGAGGACAGCTAGCTTGTGTGTTGAGAAGCACAGAGCATAATGCTCAGTTAGCAACACATTTCTTCCAAAGGAAGGCAAAATGACCACAAGTCTTGTTTTCCCTCTTCTTATGCTTGAATTGACCTCTTGGAATCTAGCTGACCTGCTCTTTTGAATTGTCTGTTCCTCAGGACTCTTTAATTAAAACTGTGCTTTCTCAGTTTAAACAGCCCCTGCAGAGTGCTGTGAAGCTTCATAAGGTCAACATATGCCTCTCCCAACCCCCATGGCTTTCATGTCTTGTTGGTTCTCTGTTTTTAATTAAAAAGAATTTTTCCTTAAATGCTTTCCAGCCAATTAGAGAAATTTTGCACTGAGAAACTTGTTCCAGGCCTGATGTATTGAGAAGTGAACAGAAAGCTCAGTCAGGACCATTGGCACTTTTTTCTAGAGCCCCAGCTTTCTTTGGTGCTTTTCAACAGCTTTTCTCTTTTCTCTTTTTTCTTTCTTTCTTTCTCTCCCCCACCCCCTCCCCAATTTAAAATTGCTTCCAGCAAAAATAGCTGCTGTTTGATACTTTAGATATAGCCCTGGAATGTTTCAGCACCAGATACAGGATCTTTTCCTTCCACTCAGGGGTGATTGTTACTTTATTTAGATACACACCACTGAAGCATAAAACTACTGCAGAAAGTATGTTGGGCTATATTGGTTGAGGATCCTTTTTGCAGACTCTTACCTCCCCTTCAGACAAAAAGTACTGTAACTGCTCGTATTGGAATAAAATCTTCATATAAACTTATCTTGTTTCCTTCACATTCATCACGTGGTATAATGGCTGCCTCTTTGCTTCTGCACACTTGCATTAGGAAATTGGAAGCCTAACTAACTTTGGAGCTTGTGGAAGAAAGGCTTACCGTGACCAAGCACGCAATCTCTGTCATGGAATGAGAGGAGTGGTCTGTCTCTCTGACTAGTTCTTCTTGAGTTCGCCAGGAAGGCTAGATTCCTTACAAAAAAATTAAAGAAATGCTCTATCCGTATGATTCACGTAACCTGGAGATTGAGAAGAGCTAGAAGAACCACTGTTCTCCCAGCTCTTTTTTGAAGATGCTATTTTAATGCATTTTGCTGACAAGATTACTTTCTTGAGGTTCCAAAACCCCTTCCTTCGCTAGTGTCATTCTAATGCTTCCACATGTTTTCCAAATTCCTCGCTCTTTTTTTTACTCCCTCCCTTGTAAGCTGTTAACACTATCTCTGTTTGTAGCTTAGCCAATCTCTGTTCAGTGAGATGCATAGAACAATACAGCGATCATTACAGTAAATGTCAGAATCTTCTGCCCTTTCCCTTTTGTTATTAAAACCAAATCAGATCTTTATACCATGTTATTGTAGGAAAGTTTTAATGACTCAGTAAGGTCTTACAGTACGTCCTAAACATAATTAAGCTGTGGATTTTAATACAGTGTTCTCTGGAAGCTCATTCTGCAGTGAAATAGCCGTGGCCAAAATTATTGATCTCCAGCCTTTAGTCACTTTGCAGTTATTTACCCTACTATTGTAGCTGTTGCTATTTATGATTTATCAATGTAGCTCTGCCTGGAACCACTGATGACTCTGGAATATCAGGACAAAGGATTTCTGAAGCTGAGAAGAAATAAGTGGAGGATTACATTTTTAGAGATGGTGAGGTATATCTACAAGCATTGTAAGTTAAAACACCTGCATTACATAGATCTAAAATGCACTGCAGTAGTCATCTGTAGAAGTATTAGCCCGTGGGTCAGTGATGGAGTCTTAAGGTAGCCTCTCCCTGAATTCAGTTCCTACCATTCTGTCAATGCAGTTCGTGAAATTAAATGTAGTACACTGGAAGTCCTCCTTATCTAATCTGGGTTTGGGGTTTTTTTTCCCCCCAGTGTTACATTTCCTTTTCAACTATATCTCTGAATATGCACCAGCTCATCTTAATTTCCAAATATTTTTTCAGCTTTGTATTCTAGATGTATATCTCTCTAAATATACTTTTTTTGAAAACCAATAAGCTTTTTTTTGTTTTCTAATGTGTTCTGGCTATTTTGTGTCTTTTGACAGTTCTTCACTGGTTGTGTCATTGGCAGATTAAATGAGTATGTTCTTTACTTTTTGTCCCAGTTGAGCGAAACATTTAAATGGGCTTATGTACAGTGATCATTGTTGCATTCTGCTAAGCAATTACCTAAAATTCAACTGGTAATTATTATTACCATTTGCTCTGCAGTCTTTTGGCAAGTTTCCCATCCCTATGACAGCATTCTTATTCAAACCAACTGAAATGGATTTTTTCAATTAAGACTTTTTTAGGTTCCAATATGGGCCTGAAGAGTTAGTATTCCAAATTGTGGGGAAGTTCCCTGGAATAAAATTAGTTCTAAGTTGCATCATCTGGGCTGGGATTCTGAATGCTCCATGTTTTTTATATTAGATTAACTTGGTCTATCTGTTCTCTCACTTGTGACAAGTCTTGAGAGATGGTCTGCACACTACGTATGCATAGGCGATCATCCAGTAAAAGGTCTATGAAGCATTAGCTTCATTAACTAGTATGTTTTATGATGTTTCTGGTCTACTCTTCAGCAGCAGAGATGCTGAAAGGAAGAGAGGGAGGTAGAGAAAGGAGATTAAAATCTTGTTTTCTCTTGATTCCTTATACTGTGACTTTCTGCAAAGAGGTTGTAAGAAAATAAGAGCCTCTGTGAAGCCCACGTCTGCTTTCAACCCACTGTTGGCTCTTAACCTTCCCTGAGATGTGAAAGTGCCTGAACTGAGGAAAGAATTATCTTCATCCCTTCTCAGTGAACCATAAAACATACTTCTCCCCATGCTGTTGGCTTCAAGTGTATGTCTGTGCTGTGTAATGTGATGTTTATATAGACAATCTAAGCTCAGGGTTGGTATTTCCATATGGTACAATTCAGCACTGTGTCAAGATACTAGCTTGGGACCTGGAAGTTACAGAGCTATATTTCTTTGACAGCAGCCTGAGACTAGTTGATCTATCTCAGCAGGTCAGCTGACATATGGGGAGTGTTGTTACGGTGTGTCCGTGTAGCTCATTGCTGCGGAGTAAACTCTGGCATCTCTGTGTTGAGCTACTGTGAGCAGTGTAGATGCAATCTGAGGAAAAGCACTATGAAGAGAGACTGTGTGTTCTGGTTCAGTGTGAGCAGAAACTCCTTGACACACACGCAAGTAATTCTTCAAAGTAGCCTAGGTGCTAGGAGATGTCATGACAAGTGAAGAGATATCTACCTTTTTTAATACCTATCTTTTAAGTACTGTTGTCCAGCTGTACAGAAAATTTCTGAACCAGTTGTCTTTGTGTCTTTATCATCCCAGCTGGTTCTTATTGCTTTTCTCTCTGGTGGTCTTGTTATTCATAGTTTCCATCACTGCAAATTCACTTCCTAGCTTTCCTAAGTTAACCTAATTGATTTATATAGTGTGCTCCTGACTCTAAAGTCCGCGTCTCCTGTTGGGTCAAGCAGGCCTGACTTATATCTAGAAGTTTTTTGCCTGTCTGTTGACTATGAATTTGGACAACTACAGTCTCTCACCCCTTGTTCTTCCACTCCATCTATTAGTTATACTCACAAAAACTTTAAATTCAGTTATTCTGGTAAAATAAGTTTGGGACTGCCATTCATTTCTTTTTAGGAACTGATTTTTCTTCATGGTGTTAGAAGGACTGACATGAGCTGAATTTCTATTGCTGTGACTATGTTACCGAACTCTTCCAGCTGAATTTCTGTTGCTGTGACTATGTTACTGAACTCTTCCAGCAAACTTTTTCTACTTTGGCAAGATAATTTGTGCCTGCATACTCATAATCTCTCAGTAAGTCCTTAGCGTGCACTTCGTTTTGGGGCCTTGGTGCCATTCAGTATGTCCATGTTTGACTAAAGGTGTGATGTTGAATTAGTTTAGCTAAATGATACAGCTGTGCTTAGGTGTAGATATTCTTACAGCACTTCAAAGTCGCCTTACCTCGATGAATGTCTCTAAGTCTGGTTTAAATCGGTATGATTGTGAATAAAGGTGTTGCATATGATTAAAAGGATTGTTAGTTTATGCTCTGTTATGCAGCTTTCAAGAATCCTAGATGAGCATCAGTAGAAGTGATCTGCACACATGATAAGTACTTTGATATGCTACTACTACTTTGTGAAATGGGGATAAGGTAGTACTATGGAAAACCTGTACTCTGCAAACAAGTTATGAAATGTAGTCGGTAATATTTATAAATCAAGCTTGATCCATTTTTAATTTGTTGCAGGGATGTGATTCTGATAATGTACAGTCTTGATACCTTCCTTCATAAGCTGATCTGAGAGTGATTTGCATTCTATGCTCTTACTAAGCATGAATCTCATCATCTCTGTTGGCACAGTGGACCTTTCTTGAGCTTGGAGGAGGAGATAGTTGAATATCAGCAAGACCTTAGAAATGCTTCAGGCGCAGGAAAAGCTTCCACAGAAGTTCACACCTTCCTAGACTTCAATGTCAGTTAGCCAAAAACCACAAATCTGTAGGATAAAAGCTTTGCTAGTTCTAGTGCTCACAGAGGTACTTGTCAAATCTTGTCTTCTCTGAGGTTTTCCTGCATTAAGGTCAAGTCCCAGAAGCAGTCAAAATTTACATCAGCTGATTTAATAAACTGGTATAGATTCCCCAGTAGAACTTGTGTATTATGTGTAATAGAGTAACCTGGTGTTGCTTAATAGAAGAAGCAATAGTATCTAGGGGGACTGGAGAGTACACGAAGTACATAATAAACTTAAAGGAAACCGAACATTTGAAAAGAAATGGATTTTTTTTTTTTTTTTTCCTGTTGGAAAGTGCAACTATGTCAGGTTCCAAAGTGTTACTAGTGTTCATTTTCATAGAGGGAGGAGAGATGTCAGGAAAGGCAATATTGTCCTGAATGGAATTTCAACCCTTCCCCTTTTGTTCCTTTGCGCTGTAGGACAAACTTTCATTCTGAACAATATTCACACCCTCCTCTAGTCAGCTCTTTACCTGCACCTTTTTTTTATTATTTTGTATCATTATACTATCCTCCTGAGTTTAGTCTTTTTGATCATCTGTTTCTGAATTATTTGTTTCCTTCTAGCCCTGGTATCTTGTTATCTATCACTACTGTTCTCCCTACTCTTTCTGCTGGAGTTAAGTTATTGCATATTTGAAGTTCTCATCTACCTTCCAGTCAAATTTCCCTTATATAATTCTCAGGATAACTTATACATTATCTGAAAGGAAGTCAAACTGTCAGTGCTTTTGGCATGAAGCTGTCTTTGCATCACTATCTTATGTCAGAAACAAAGCTTTTCCTTTATTTCCTCTTTCTCATCCCCACTCTCCATGCTGCTAATAGATACTTCTTAATTTCTGTCAGCAGTGGCAGAGGGATTGCTGTGCTGTGCAAAGCAGATACTAGTCAACATGATTAGGGTACCAAACAGTTAATATCGCAGCTTCTTCCTGAATGAATTTTAATTTTTTTGTCTACTCTGATTGGAAACTTCTTTTATCAAACCCTTGACATGACTGAGTGAGTATAATTGTCCTTAAGGTGCTGAGAAGTGTTTCATGGCTTTCTTCTGTGATGGACAGAACCTCAAATGTGATGTCTTAATTTCAGAGTGATTATTAATGATGACATTTTTCTGTACCTGATGTTTGAGGATCTCCAGGTATTTTATAGATGTTAAGGAATGAAGCTTCCCAAAAATCTTGACAATACTATTTTCACTTTACAGTTCCAGAAAGTGAGACAGGAGAATGAAGTGCCTAGCTGAAGTTCACATAGTCAGAGGTAAAATCAAGATGTCTGGCCTTTTGATATTATGAATTCAATTTTATATGCTAAAATTGTATTTTTCATACAGATATAGGCTTCTTTTACCATGAGACAAGTAGGAAAACACACGTATGTTACTATAAAGCAGTATCATTTGGATAAATTGTTTGTAAGAATCTGTTGTCTTTTTTCTTTTTCAAAGTTTTGAGAGTAATCATTGCCTTACTTAGAACAGTGGATCACTGTGCATGACCTACATGGGATGATGTAGGATGTATTTTTAGTTGTTTCCAAGTTTGATGTTACAACCCCCTTCGCTACTTACTTTTCTAGACAAAGCCTTTAGAGCAAGATCGAAGTCAGATTAGTTAACATATGTCATCAAGTTCATCACCTCTATTGTAGAACCACATGCTCAGTATCACTTTCACAATAATCCTTCCCCCTTTGGGAGGGGAAGGTAATTTCATGTGTGTGCATTAGTAATGTATACCCTCTCTGAAAGTACCTTGGCTCACAAGCATTCTGGTATTTAGCTGGTAACTGTATCACTTAGAAAGCCAATCTCCATGTATAGAAGTTGCTAGCTTCTAAAGTAAAATTGGCAAGAGATTTTCCCTTTTGAAGGAGCTCAAAATAGAAACTACTTTATATGCTGGAGTATCTTCTTTATTCATCTTCCTTCATTGTAAATTCACAGTATTTCCCTTTTATATAGAGGTTGCAGTCTTTTGCTGTTTTTTCCATAGCTTCAAAGTACTAACTAGTAGAGTCTTGTTCAAGCATGTTGCTCTTCAAGGGACCACCTTATAAAATAGCATACTGTTCTTTCCCTTTAGGTCCAGTCTGCTAGGCAAGTTGCACATAATGTCTAGTGAAAGATTTCCTAAACACATCTGTTCTGGGAAGGGCCAGCTTCTGAGTTCTTTTATTTAAGCAGTGAAACACGGAAGCCTAGAACCTGATCTGGCTATGTTACAACTTGCTATTTATCTGGAAATACAGGCTTAAAAGCCAAGCTTTGGATCTCAAATGCAGCAAAGTGAGATTTTGGCATTTGTTCTAAAGAGGCTGCTGCAAGGGAAAGTTGAGTATGTGCACTGGTGTAGCTAACGCCAAAGCTAAAGAATATCTGCTGGAGCTTGTCCCTTGTTGCAGCTTGTGTCCATCGTGTCTTGTCCTATGGGTATACAAGCTTGATGCCCAAACTAGAAATCTAGTTTTCATAGGCTTCTTTGACAGTCAACAGAGAGTGCCTGATCCATAGGGCGGTTTTGAACAGTTTAGATGGGATCCTGGCCATGAATCACTATCTGGTAATCTTTCTCTCTGTTGATTATGTTAAGAGTTTAGGTAGAGCAGCCTTTTTGCTAAGGACCTAAGTTTGGTGCCTGAAGTTAGGCAGCATAAAAATTACCCTTCCGCTCTGCATTTCAAACATGTGCTATTTTCCAGATTAATATGTTAAACGTTTAGCAAAATGTGTCTTTTTCTAATGATGCTGTGTTATTTCATTTTAGTTTGGCACTCACTATTCTGTAATGCTCATGAATAAACCTTTTAGGAAAGTTTTTGATTCCACGATGCTTTTCTTCCCTTACAAATCTTCCACAACTTTTGTATCTAAAGTATCCCCAAAGCAAAGTGAATACTATATTAAATCTTATTAGACTAGAAGAGTTAAGAAACAAATCAATAGTCACTGAAATAAAATTTGTAATCTTTTGAAGTATTTCATTTGAATCCTAGCTAAGACATCTTGCAGAACTAATATTAAAGGAAAAAAAAAATCTAGTGAAATGTTATCTCTTCTCAGAAAGTAAATGCTGCCAGCTTTAGCAAATTCAGCAATTAAACATGAGTACTAAAGGAAGCAGGTTTTTTATGAAGTAATACAGCTACTGAAAACTTTGTTCATTATGTCTTTTGGCTTTCTCTGTTAGAAGAATGTATCTGCAGCATCCCTCTATACACCTTCGCATGCACACAGAGAGTCTGGAGCTTTGTTTTGTAAGGTCTTATGCTGATTTAAAATAAATCAAATTAGTTCTTGTGTACTCAAAATATTATTTCTGATAATAGGCATGCTTTAGGTGCGTGTAAAGTGAATCTGCAGGCAAATAGCCGATACTGAATAGGGTTTTGGCATTTTTTTTGTTGATGCCAAGTGGAAGATGTAAGTATTTTCCTCCCTTCTCTACTCTCCTTGTTGTGCTTAGTCTGCTGGAGCAAATGTGGGACAAGCAAAGAAATACAAACTGGCAACTCCTGAATCCTAATCCTGTTAATCTGTGTCTTGGGCAAACTGCTTAATCTCAATGTACCTTCATTTTCCTATTTATAACCCAGAGTTCCAACTGTTGGATTAAATTAAGTAGTCTTTGGACATTACAAGTTTTGGCTGGATGGGTAAAACTGAGACTACTTAGATATCTGTATAGGTCAAATTTGATGGAATCAAGGCCTTAATGAACTCTCACTTTTTTGTTAGTGGTAAGCGGTTAATTTTAGACAGATGCATGTAAACTTCCTTGCAGCTTCTTTCCATTAAAATAATTTAACTCTTCTTTAAATACACAAAAAAGAGTGAGTAAAACAATATAAGCATTTGAAATTTAAAAACTTTACTATAAAAACCCCTTTAATATCAGTCTTCTTTTTCTTCTTCCCTGCCCCCCATTCTCCAATTCAGACTCAGAAGTTTTTTCCTATGGGAATTTTTCTGCCTTTTAATAATTCTTTGGATGATATTAAAATCAGTTCTGGAGGAAGGAAAGAAAGACTTTATGATAGTTATAACTGAATTTCAAGAGCTATATCTATTCATTTGAAAACTAACCAAACCTGCAGAGAGGAAATATGAAAGTGGCGGCTTTGTTCTGGTTTGGTTGCAGGAGATTTGTCACTAGCAATGTGCACTATCACCTTGAACTCTCTTTGTATTTGAGCATTTGCTAAATGTTTAATAAAAAATTAGGTGTTGGTCAAATACATCTGATACTTAATTTGCGGATATTTGTATGATTCTATTTCTGATTGGTACAAGTTGAACATATTAAACCCATAAAAACTCAGATTATGAAAGTGACATTGTACAAGCAAATCAATCTTCTTAATTGCCTTTTCTTTTCTGAACATTTTTAATGTAATGTGGATATAGGTAGAGAAGGGTTTTACTTTTTATCACTTACGACTGCTTTGCAGAGCACAGACCTCAGTATTCAATGACTTCTAAGGAATGGCAGTAAGGTATTTTGAGAAGAGGCTTAGGTAAGTGTTAAATTAATCTAACATTTTAAGCAGCCTCAAAACACTGCATATTTGCTTGCTACTAAGTTAACTTTTCTTAGAAAATTATTTATTTGACTTGTAAGGCTGTTTGCAGGCAACATAGCAAAAGGAATTTACATAACTCCTAAAGTTACACAATAATGATCAATTTGAAACCGCAGTGTAGTAGCAATTGACTGTAGAGGAGCCTGAATCATAAGGGAGTTAACTGTGTCATCAAACATATTCCTTACAGCCTAGTCTGTGTGGAACATCATTGTACCAGTTATAGCCAGAAGTTATTCTAAAATCTTGTTTTCAGACTATAGTAGCTTTTTGAGGAAATACAAGCAGAAATAAATAAATCCAGGATGAGATAGTTTGTATCTCTCCAGAAGAGATGATTTAAAGAAAATATCAAGAGAGTTTTCTTCAATATACTGAGTTTTTAAATCACTGAGGTATCCAGGAGTGACTTTTCTACTCTTCAGGAACCTTGTTCAGATAACTTTGAACTTGAAATGGTTTCAAGGTAAATGCAGATACAACAGATGGTATTATCCTTGAGCCCTAAAGAAAAATTAGCATTCTGGTTGCCTTCTGTGATGATTTTGAGGAGAAACAAAACCAAATAAGCAAAAGCAACAACACTGAGAAATAATTGTAAGTGAAAACATCTCACAGAAAATACCTTAAATTTAGCCTCTGAGACTGGCTTACATCTGCTGTAATTGGAAGTACAATGCAGAACTTCTTGGGACTTGAATGCAACTAGAGCGGTGTGTAAGCTGATCATCTTTCTGCACAAGTATTTATATTCCCTTTGCTAACTGAGGAATTGTCCAGATATACTCAGTACAGTGTTCTTCTATCATTTCACTACTTCTGTATGGAATTTTTTAAAGCTTTTTTTAAACTCGGATCACTTTCGTAATCAGATTATAACACAGCTACTCAAACAATAGGTTTGGCAAACTGAAAGAGCAGTGAACCGTGACAGACAAAGTGAGGGTGAGAAATTGGCAAGTTTGCTACCGAAGAAAGAGATACTGGAATTCCACCTTCAGTGTACAAATTGAAACCTACCTGATGAAATAGGCACACTTTTGTTCTACTGAATGCCATGTGTGTTTCAGCTTATTCTTGTTAGAACTATAAAAATGATCATTTGCAATTCTTGGCTACATTTTTTTAAACAAAAAATTTATTTGTATGAAATTTTATACCTGTCTATAGTTATGATGCCTGTGTCAGGCGGCAAAATACAAATGTGATTCTAATGGCTAACTTTAAAAAAATCTTACTCAATTATTTCAAGCAACATTCTCTACCTCTCCTTTCCATGATAGTTATAAATTAAAACTAATTCTGGTTTACAGCTCGCTTCTGCCTACCACACTAGGTTAAGTAGCTTTTAATGGATGTCTAAAATATAATTAGCTCATTCATTATAACGATGAGTGTAGCAGAAAGTGAGGAAGATTGAGCATAAGTGGCAGTAAATGTTTTTGACTAATTTATAATGCTGAAATTAAAATTAATAAATTAGGGGGGGGAAAACCCTTGTGTGGTGCTTCACAAGCAGAGCTTGACTTTTGGGTGGGCTATCATTATGATCACGCTGCTTTTGTTTGTTTGTTTGTTTGCTTTTTCTCCTAAAACCACCAGAAGATGAGCAGTGCATACACATGCTTCTCTGAAATCACGACAGTGCATCACAGGTGAGATCCTGAAGGGATACTGTGTTCTGCAGTTTTAGCCTGGTCTGGATGTTACTTCTACAAGAAGACCTTTGGTTCTCTTCTTTTACAGTTTTAGCATGTGACTTCCATGTCTCAGTTGAAAAAGAAGTCCAGGGATCGCTAAAACGTCATGATAGTTCAATTGCTTTTTAACTCAATTGTGTGTGCACTTTATTGCAAGCTTTGGATGCACTGAATAGATGTATTCTGATAAAGCTACAGCATGCAATCCCTTTGCTTCCAAGTGGTGTCAAGTGATTTGTAAAGGGCCAAAAGCACCATTATGAATTGATAGGAGCTTGGAAGACAACAAAAGGGAGGCAAGACTTCACTGTTTTTGAAGGAGTTTCAAAATTCTGAAGGATTTCAAGTTTTTGCTTGTGAAAATCAAACTCCCAATCCCAGAATGTTTTACCTGAGTCACAGGTGAGTGAAGAAGCTGCCCGGTAACTATATTCTCTGTGTAGGCTTTGTCTAGCCATGAAGATGAAGGTGTTGTAGTAGAGATGTTTTGCTTGTTTTGGGGTGGGAGGAAGCATGGTATATTGCATTATTTCTTAATGCAGCCATCTTCAATTGTAAGTATATAAGCAGGTTAGAGCACAGAGGAGCACCTGTTCCCTGGCATTTTCTGGCAGTTGAGTATGTAATTGTGTACCTTTTGTTGATGGAACAGCTTGGTATCAGTGTGTGAGCTCAATCATCTGAATAACTGGCAGCTGGGTCTTCTCCCTGTAAAATTGCAGGCATTCTTCTCATATCATACTATCCTCCCTTGCATTCCCTCTTGTTGGCTTCAGTCCCTCCCCTAAACCTTCTATTTCAAGGGAAGAGTCTGCCAAGGGTGCATTGGCAAGAAAACCAAATTCTCCCTCTGAAGAGCTGGTGTCACTCATTAGCATGTGAGAAGGGTGGTTGTAAATAAACAACAAATTATATCAAGTTCTGTGTAGTATTAATTCTAGTAATGTATACAAGGACATGCAGCTGGCTGGATAAGGTAGAGATACCATTATTGTGTGGAAAGAACTGATCCTTGCACCCAGTGAAATGCTTGCCACTTTATCCCAGAAGCCTTATTGTAACTAGAATAACTATCTTTATCTTAGCATTATCTCCCATAATCGAGGGAGGTGATTCTCCCCCTCTAATCCACTCTCATGAGACCTCACCTGGAGTACTGCATTCAGCTCTGGGTCCCCCAACATAAGAACACAGACCTGTTGGAGCGAGTCCAGAGTAGGGCCACGAAGATGATCAGATAGTTCAAGCTGGAGCATCTCTCCTACGAGGACAAGCTGAGAGAGTTCGGGTTGTTCAACCTGGAGAAGAGAAGGCTCCAGGGAGACCTTATAGCAGCCTTCCAGTACCTGAAGGTGACCTACAAGAAAGCTGGAGAGGGACTTTTTACAAGAGCATGTAGTGATAGGACAAGGGGTGATGGCTTTAAACTGAAAGAGGGTAGATTTAGATTAGATATAAGGAAGAAATTCTTCATCATGAGGGTGGTGAGGCACTGGAACAGGTTGCCCAGAGAAGTTGTGGATGCCCCTTCCCTGGAAGCGTTCAAGGCCAGGTTGGACGGGGCTTTGAGCAAGCTGGTGTAGCGGAAGGTGTCCCTGCCCGTGGCAGGGGGGTTAGAACGAGATGATCTTTAAGGTCCTTTCCAACCCAAACCATTCTATGATTCTGTGATTACTTCTAGTGTCCTTGGTTTTTTTAGTTTATCTTAACAGGTGAAAGAGAACCAAGAAAGTACATGTGTGTGTCCTGTAGAATTGTCCAATACTCACTTAAGCACTGTCACCTGTAATGCATTTTATGATCCCACATTCTGTCTTTAATATAAATAAAGGGCATATACAAGACTGTATGTTCTACCACGCAGTGTGAATGGATTGCCTAGGGCAAGATGGAATACTGCAAGTTGAAACCTGTTCTTTCAGAGATTGTACTTTCGTTACCTTGAAAGCAACATAATGTGTCTTTCTTCACAATCAGTTTTAAAATGGCTTTAAAACCAGACTACCATGCTTCACATAGCTATGAAATATTCATAGTTGGTTTATCCTGTTTTGCAGTGGAAAAAGCTCCAGGTCAGTATTTAAGAGAAGGATATCCTAGTGGTAACAGTTTCTTGTGGTAAGAGCTAGACAGGAAGAAGAGACCTATTCTGGACATAGGACTAAGATAAATCGGAAACTGAAGCTGTTGTCTTCTCTGAATTGAGTGCATCTGAGACCTTACTAATGCCTTAATTAAAGCTGCAGTACCATGTCAGCATAACCTGATCTAATTGCTGGCTACTGAGATACTGCCTTCTCGCATCCTTCTTATGGCAGCTCCAACACTTGTCCGATCTTGTGCTGATCTGTCTCGGCATGCTAAACTGGCAGAAAACTATTCAGTACTTCTGCTGCTTGAGTTAGTTTTCTGCCCACATAGCCCATTGAAATGTGCCAGTGTGAGGTCACACGAGAGGTGGGACACAGAGTGTGGTACTCTGCAACCATGGCTGAACTCAAACTGCCTAGCAGTTTATAAGTGCAAAAATCCCAGTGTTGACAAACTTGGCCCAAAAATACGGGTCATACTGCTTTGTATTGATACTTGGCCCAGTCTAACTAGGTAATATAATGAATATACTAATATTATGTTTTAAAACCTCCTTTAGAGGGTAATACACTTCTTGAGTTTAGAGCCAGAAAGTACCATTAGGCCACATAGTCTGACCTGTATAGCACATCATTAAACTTCACTTAGTAACACCAGTATTGAGCCAAAACACTTTTGTCCGACTGAACAATAATTTGCATATCTTCCAGAAGGGCATTCAGGTTTGATTAAGTCATGTGAGCCTGAAGGGGCCGAAGGGCCCCTGGGAAAAATAGCAAGAGGGAGTCAGCTGTTGGTGCTGCCAGAGCAATTAGGCTGGCCTGCAGCCCGGTCCCCATGAAGTACTGAGTTTTCATGGGAAGGAGGGCTGCTAGAAATAGCCTGCTCTCGGACATCTTCCTGGTGTGCTCGCACATGCTTTAGCATGCAGGCGGGAAGCCTGACCGATGTGTAGTAGTTCTGCCCGCGTGCAGAAGGGTGGCCCTTGTGCACACTCCATGCTGCTGCTGCTGAGAAAACAGTTGCTTGTGAAGATTGATTGTGATGATAGAAGGCCCAGGTGAGAAAGAAACTGTCCTGACAGGGGAGGAAGGTTGTTTATTTGATAACTTTTGTTTTGTCGGAGGTCAGAATTTACTAAAACTTGATTTTGAATGGAAAAGTATCATTAGGGGCTAGTAAAATCAGAATCCTGAACATGCTACTACAATCTCAACTTGTGACAGTCTTTAACAAAGTGATTATCGTCACCTTAAAAAGATATTTTTTAGAACTTTATGAAAATTATGTTCTTTTAAATATTTGAATCATATGTTGAAGTCAATTTCTTATCCTTCTTTTCAATAAGCCAAGTAAATTATCACACTGAGCCTCTCTCTGTGAGGCATGTTTCTAAACACATGATCATTCTTGTAGCGCTTCTGACTCCTGTTCGATTCTCACTATCATTCCTGAGTTGTGGGTATGTCAGATTGGTCAAATGCTGGTAAACTCAGCCTCTCTACTTGACGTTGTTGTCTTTACTCATCTGAGGACCATATTATTCTCCTGATTACATTATTCCGAGCATTTGTGGTCACCTTCCTCTCTAGTTGTCTTCATAAAAACTGTTTACCCAGGTGGAGCCCTCTGCATTCTTTGTTTCTAGATACAGCATTTCATATATGAGGATACTCTAAGCTAGGTGTGAGCCAACTGTGTCAGTTAGGTTTTTCCATGTTGCTACTCATTCCTTTTAATTTTTAGTGTTTCCTCCTCAGTTTCTATATGGGTCACAAATATTACCAATTCTTGTTCTTTTCTAGGCCATTAATTGAAAAATTGCTTCAGAGTGTAGAACTGAGGGGGTATTCTTGGGGATCCTAGGAGAAATGCACCTTCTAAGTAGTGATTCCTCATCCTCATTTTCAGACATAACAGTTATCCTGTTAACATGTTTGGTGGTTGTTTTGACTAATTCAAACTTTTTAATCACAGCACTGTTCAGTATAAAGTGTAGTATCTCTCAAAGCCTAACTGTTATTTGATGCTTTTTTACACCTAGACTTGTGTTCCCATTTGAAAAGATTACTTAATTCACCAAGAAATTTTTTTTCATGGTTGATAGCTATTAGTAATTAACCAATGAAGTCCAATACTTCCTGTTTGAATATTTTGTTTGGGAGTACTATCAAGCTGGCCATGGTACAGATGCCTAGGTTATCTCAACCAGTGGCACCACTTTAGGCCTTATTTCGACCCCATCCTTGCCCTCATTGGTATGCTGCATGCTCTTGTTGGGTAGCTACTTCAGTCAGAGTAAGCCCCTGATCTTATAAATTTTAAGTGCTAATGTGACTTCAGCTTTTTTCTAGTCCTATAAAATTTCCCAGGTGTTTCAGACTTTGAAAAACAATTCTCAGCAGTGCTGAGAGCTTGTCAGCCAACCCTCTTCAAAATTCTGACAGAAATTATGAACATCTGCTTTTAATTTTTTAATATGTTAAGTACCACTCCACTACTGACATTTTCCCAAATTATCACTGAAATGGAAAATGTTTCGGATTATGCAGAAGAAGGAGGATGATACATATTATAATAAACACAGCACATGCTTTTTCTAAACACTACTCTATTTTCCCCCCATGGAGCAAAATGTCAAGAGGACTATCATTACTACAGTTTTCTCTTGATATGCATATCATTATCTTTGTCTTTTTGTCCCCTGATTTTTTTTTAACCTGTTTCATTTTGTTTCTCTTTCCAGTTTTCTGCATATTCCTGCCTTCTCACTATTATTCACTCCTGTCAGCAGACTCTTTTGTAAATTGTATTATTTATTTTTATACTAATTAGGAGTCTGTGAAAGATATCTATGCTAATGCTAGATGAGTTTTACTTGAATCTTCCAGCTGAAATGTATCAGAAAGGTAGTTAAAATATTGTCAGTGTTTGGCAGAGAATTTAATCTCTCCTATTATCTGAATTTCATCTTGGGTAGGCTGTGTGCTTTTGGAAAGGAAAATATGTGACATACCATCCAAATAAAGTATAATCCAAAAATCTGTCAATACAGATGTTTGGCGCCACTGTGACAATGAAATTTGTATGAAGTAGGCAAGAATGACAGATGTTATGAAGAAACTAGGAAAAGTGCTATCATAGTATAATGCGTAAGAATAGTATTTGCATGATGGAGGAAACAATGATATAACTTACACAGACTTGAGGTAGGTAAAGTTTTCTGCATGTTCCTAATTTTGGCATTTTCTGACACTTAAAATGCTTAGCCATGCAAATATAATGCGGTATTATTGTCATGTTTTAAATGGCTTTTCCTTGGGTTTTTTGAGATAAACGAGACCTTACACTACTGAAATAATTGATTAATACTAACTGCCTTCCTATTCCATGTACTGAACAAATTCTGTAGCAGGTAGTTCTTCTTTGTTCATTTTATAAGCTGTTCATGAAATTAGGTAACAGCTTGGACAAAGCCTTGTTATGTTCTTTGCATGACTTCCAAAACATCTGAAGGCATAAACGGGGAAAGTTTCAGTTTGAAACAGGAGATTTTAACATAAGATGAAAATTTCAGTGCTTAGTCAATGCTGTAAAGTCTCTAAAAGCATTATTATCTATAAATGGATTGAACCCTGCTTATCCTTATTTTATTCTATTGAGTGGAAAAATAGATTTTGAAACTGTGAAGATCCAAAAGCAGGTCCTTCAGTTTACTCAAGTTAGAGTGGTTTGTTGTAATGCTGTTTGCTGTTCATAAAGTTGAGTAGTAAGTCTTCTAAACAGTGATAGAAACTAACAGCAAAGGCAAAATATGTCTTATGTGTTGGCATGTCAATCCAAGTGTGGGTGGATTTTCAGAATTTTGAACTCTTCAGCTATTAATAATCTGCTTTCTGCAGAGAAGTCTAATCTGGTAATTTTAGAATTAATTATTACACTTTCAACCACGTGATAATCATGAGTAACTCTTTAAAAAAAAAAAGGAAAACAAAACTTCAAAAGGGTAGGTACTCCCATTACTAGGAAAGAAAATTGACTTAGTTGGAAAACCTTAAGGCAGACATGGCACTTTTGAAGGAGGTGCACCTTTCCAAGTCAAATACAAATGCGTAAGAGAGACAGGGTGGAACTAGCTTCATCTAATGACTTTTTTGCCCAGAGCGAGGGATGTTCCTATCTTGTTTAATAAAACCGTTTAAAATGCAGCCTCTGAATGCTACAAAACAGAGGCTCCTGCACCATTGCTGTGTACTAAAGTGACTGGTTAAAGATTCATTTGTCCTTAATTAAGATGACCCTAAATTTCTTCAGATGGTGGCTACTGGAGGATATAATTGGAGGCACCTGGCACTTGTTCACTAACTTTAGTTCAAGATTTTACTCTTGTAAGAGATTTTTTCAGTAGATAAATTCAGAATGATTTATCCCTTTAATTCTCTAGCTTTAATAACCATAAGCTATTTCCTTAATGATTTAGAATTGCATGATGCAGGAGATAGTTAAACTTACTCTCCAAGAGATTAATTTCCTGCTTTTTCACCTGTGTTGACTTTTTTTTTTAAAACCAGAAATATTATGGATTTCATTCACCTTTTCTAATCACAGGTACTATAATTTGTAAAATATTGCTTGTCACTCTGTCCTGCTTGCCATGGAGGTAGGGACATTTTGTGGATTGCATTCTGAGGAAGGTGATGCATGCATTGCTTTCAGACATTGGAGAAAGAAGAAGAGAGTTTTACTGGGAGTCCCGTGGCCAGCTGTTCTACAAGGTGGCTTGCAAGGAAACTGGTTCCTCCCAAGGAAGACAACTAAGCCTGCATGTAAATAAGGACTTTTAGGTTGCCACTGGTAAGGGAAGAAGTAGTCCTTGGCCTCCTCTCTGCTCCTAATTTTCTTCCCTTTCTTTGTGGGGGTGCACTTGGCTGTGTAGTGAAGATAGCACAGAGCTGATCTAAACAAAAAATAACCTGGCAAAAAGAAGTTACTTTTCATTTTACTCAGTTTCTTGTCCCGCTCACAATGGGGCTGTACAGGCTGCTGTGCTGGCATAATGGAGAAGATGGGAATGAAAGTTAGGGAGGAGAGTAGGACTGCCCTTTTCAGTAGATGACCCAGTCTAAAATCTATGTATTACAGCTTTGCTTAGTGGTGATATAAAGGGCCTAGCAGGCCAAACTTGCTCTTAGCACCGTAAAACTTCTCTTCCTCAGAAAACAATTTATATATAAACTTCAGATCTCTTGTTTAGAACTGTAGCATAAGCTATCAACAGCTTGCTAAATTTGTCCTGTCTGGCTTTAACTGCATGCTGAAGAGTGGGAGCCACAGCAGAAGGATGACTAGTATATTGGCTCAAATAACATTTTACTGAAAATACCCTGGTTGCAGGTATTTTGAGCCTCTTTCTGAACTTTCAATACAAAAAGTCTTATGGATGCTTAACCCACAGATAATAATTCCTTTATAGTATAGGTCCTACCCTTTTCTCAGTTTATGGTTCTGCTCATCCCAAAGTTGTCAGAATACTTTTTTCCACTTTTTCCAAAAGCCCACTTATGTTACAGCCAATGAAGTAGCTTTTTTATTTTTCCTAACTTTCCAATGTACATTATAATTTGCTATACATACAGAGAAGAGTTTGACTGAAACTATGCATGTTTTACCCAAACCATAGATGTAGTGGAGCTGGCTTTGACAAGCAACTTTAATATCTTTCTGCCCTTCTCAAGCTGTGAAAAAGGCTGTAGGGGAACCAACAACATTTGCCAAAACCGTTTAGCCAAATGCCTAAACATATCCTCCAACCACACGTATAGCGCTCGGGCACAGCAGACTCAGTCTGAGTCAGACTGACAGTGCTTCTAGAATAATTCTGTTTCAGATGTTAAAATTTGTGGATGGATAATGAAAGCACCTCTGCTGACTGCAAGTACATTAGAATAACAGAGCAAAGCACACCACTGCAGACAATCAAGAGACTAACATTAATCAAGGTGTTGACCTGTATTTTGTATTGAAGCTTCCCCAAACAAACAAAACCACTGAAAACATTAATCAAGCTACTACCAGTGGTTCCTTCGTCTCGCAGTACCAGCTCAATTGAGAGCAGGTTAGCCTGAGGATGCTTGCTCTTTACTAAGTAACGCTATCTCTCACACTCATCTTCTGAGCATATCCACTTGTATTAAAGTGCCTTCGTGTGGCAATACTTGAAAGCCTTCTTCAGAATTCTTTGTGCCCTATGTTTTGACTGAGCAATTTATATTTAAACCATTTCTGCTTCCCTTGCCTGTTCTCTCCCTTCCCTCTTCTCCCCCTCCTTTTTCCTGAGTAACTGTAGGGTGAGAAAAGAAGCAGTTTTGCATTTCAGTACACTTAATGTAGCCAAGAGGTTTGTTCGTTGCCGCTTTGTACTTTCAGGCAAACGAGAAAATTTAGATTAATAGGTTGTTTATTCTTTTACGTGTTCCTCAAATCAAAGGCACTGGATTGCATTATTAAAGAAGTTTTGTGTGGCAGGCTTGGAACTGTCCTCACTGAGCTGTACATGAAGAAAAACGATTGCTTTTCATCCCCCACTCATTATGCAGACTGGCACAGGAACGCTGTTAAATGCTGTATCATGTACTATCACTTAAAGACCTTCCTTCTGTACAGCTGATGTTGGGCTCCAATTTCACGGGATGATCTGTCTTGGAGCAGACAAGGAAAACTCTAGAAATAGAAATATGTATGTCCCTGTATTTTAAAAATTTAAATATTCACCAGTTTAATAGAGAGGTTTTGTTTAGAACACTAGTGACTGTCTGCTTCGCAGTGCTCTCAGATCTCTTCATTGGTGATTCTGTTCATTTGTTTCTCATCCATTCAGTTAGCAATAATGCACAATTAGGCTTTCAGCGATAATCTACCCAGCCAAATTAATGAGGAAAATATTCAACATTATTTTGAGACCAGACCCATAACTGAAGGATCTAGCTAGTGTTGGGTAGCTGACTAAATGTGTGACTCTGTCCCGTGGATGTTCTGTACTGAATGGGCAACACGGTATCTCTGGCTCTCTGATTACATCAGGTACTCTAATTCCCTTGGTATTCTGTGACAGAAGAGTCTCTCTTGACCCAAGGCCTTCTGCTTTGAAAGTGAAAAGTCTGGGAGATGTAATTTTAAGAGAAGAGGATGAGATTGTGCCTGTCTTATTTACATAAGAAGAAAGAAGTTGCTTTGCCTTATAGGTTCTACTTCAGCTTTAGCTAACATTCAGAGCAAGAAAGGCAATATTGCACATACAGCACTGCAATTCATCATCTTAAGGAATGGGAAGACTTCTGTTGAGTGCCACACACCAGCATCGTCAGGTGTGCAGTGGGAAGTAAGCAGTGTCACAATTACCAGACTGGCCGAACTGCTGAACTTACCTTGTGTAATAGTAGGTATTATTCTTCTTCAGTCTCGGAGCCTGACGCAGGATGGAATAATAATTATTTTTCTCATTGTATGCTGGGTTCCTGATTTTGCAGTCCCTCTGCCTGAATTAGAACCCTCTTGTTGGTCTGACTGAAACTTAGTTCCTGCACTTCCATTCTCTCTGAGGTACCAGTGCCAGGTTCTCCAAGTCTCCCTAGAGAAAAATGTTTAAAGAAAACCTTATATGTAGCCTTGTTTACAAGGTATACTGTCATCTTCCACCTGAGGATCATGCAGAGTTCCTCCAGCCACTTCCATATTTCACTCTTCTATGTAAGTTTGCCTCTGTATCACAAATCACTTGCCCTGACAAGTAACCATCCTCTTTCTTCACAGGATCTGAACCCCTTTTGGGGAAATGAGAGTGCCAGTGCTTTGGGTTTTAGGGTTTGGGTTTTTTTCATTTGTTTGTTTTCAATCTCTGCATAGGAAAGTGGTGGTACTTTTTCTAACTGAAACATGCAAATGTACTAGAGCCTTGTAACTGCTGTCCCAGATTTTCGGGGATAGTATCATCTTTGTTTGGTCTTTTTATAACTATTCAATTCTCTAGATTGTTCATTCATGCCATGTTTTCTATTCCCATTAATGCTTGCAGGCCTTTATAGCCAAGTTCATAAAAGGATTACAGATCTCTATTTATATAGTTACGCATCAACTTTTAACCTGTTATAAAGTGCCTCAAACATGAATAATTAGTCCACTGTATTTTTCTCTTGTATTCCCAAGCAGGGGAGGAATTGTGACTGAATCCCAGACGTCCTATGCGCAGGTAGTGCTGTTTGATCTGTGACAAATCTGTGACTCAGCTGAACATTGTCACTTTTTTTGATAAAATCATAAATATTTTTCATCTTTCTGCTTAATAATTCTAGATACTATTTCACCTGCTTTAATTTTACCCCTTCATTCAATGATTTTTTTTTTCCTTATAGCTTTTGGATGTTTTTGAGTCAGATATAGCCATTTGCTGATATATCATTATCACTAAATACTAATCTTGTTTACGTTACTGACCAGCAGTATTCACATTTACAAAAATAAAAATACTGTAAAGATGAATAATAAATTATACTTGTTTTACATAGCATAAGTTTTATCTGGTCGCAACTCTTCTGTCCCTATGCCTATTTAGCATCTGAAGGCACATTATTGCAGCCACAAACTCCACTCCAGCATCTTCACATATTCCTGTTATACCAGAGACTTCTAGTAGTTGTATAGTTTTCTTTTTGTTTCCTAATAGGTATAATTGAAAGTATTTTGATTGCTTCCTTTTAACATCTGGAATAGTTAACATTTTTACTCAGATATTGAAATTAGAATCTAATCTGTCTAGCACTGAAAAGCTTTCAAATCTACACTGTATTCATGGAAAGACTTTAGAATGATACAGGCAGCAGTTCAAAAAGAAAAGGAAATCAGAAGAAAAGCTCATTAAATTCCCAAATAATTCACTGATTTGTTATTTCAAACCTTAACTGCAAAGCGAGTAATGGTGATCTTCCTTGTGCTGTGGCAGTGGGTGCAGAACTGCATGTCCTTCATTCAGCAAAAGTCTGTTCTGGTCACAGCTGTGTATACAAAGCTGCAAGTGAAAATGAGATGTACACATAAAGGCTCTCAGTCTATTTCCCTTTGCAGCACTCATCTGTTTGTTCTTTACCAAACCCCAGAAAACAGCCTCCTAAAAGGAAAGAGCAAAAGTAAATAATGAGAAGATTTGTTTTTTCCCTTGATAAACATGTCATGTAAAGTGACTTTCCAAACATATCCCGTTTAGTGGGGATAATTTAGAAACCTTGAACTTCAGCATTGTTTGTTGCCCACCAGCATGGATCCTCAAGGCCCCTATTCTTCCTGTCAGAGTTTCTGATTCCAGGAGCTGGTAAGTGAAGTCTTGTTTTGGCACGTGGACCCATGTTCTCAAGTCCAGAGAGTCACTTCTGTATTTCTCTAATAACTGAGGAGCTGTTTCCTGTAATTTGTATTTGTCTGCTGAACATCTCAGAGCTTTTTTGGAGGTGGGATATTTTCTGCTTTCCTTTTGGATCCCCTGTATGTTAAAAATGCTATTTAATCTTGAATCTCTTAAGAGCTAGAACTACTAGTTTCAGAGCCCTTAGTACTGCATGTAGGTGGGGACTTGGAACAACAAAGCCTGAAGCAGATCCAGACAGGCGATAACTCATGTGAAAGGCAACTGGAAGGAGGGATGTTACTTTTAAACGTGGCGTGAAAGTGAGAAGAGTATGGATTAATACATTTATATAGCATCCCTTTTTTTACCATCCACTTCACATAGAGTACTACTAAAATGCAGCTACATCTGATGTAATGAGTTTAGATAGATACAGTTCTTTCGCCAGAAACACCAGGAAGCAATTTTTTCCCAACAGGACAGCATTAAGAAACATTTATAATTGCATGGAGCAAATAGGACCTCAGCTTTTAAGCTCTGCTTTGAAAGATCCAGCACATTTCCTTTGAGTCAAGAACATATGCTGAAATACATTACATTTGAGTACTTCTTAAAGCTATATTGCTGTATGATTTGCACCATCTGATTTTCAGACTCGCTCCATAAGTCTCAACATCGAATGGGAAAAGAAGGGCAAATGTTGCAGCAAATAAAAGGAACATGTGTTTTGTAAGTCTTCAATGGCTGGAGATGCTTAAAGAGCAGCTTTCATCTTGACTCCCACTCTTGAGGGTTTATCGTACTTGCATTTCCATGATGGTTTTTTTGCTGAACAGTCAGGATATTGTTGCATAGGAGACGAAAAAAAGTAAGCGAAACCACAAAGAGTACAGTTATGTTAGAACAATGTAGCTGAGGCCCCAGCTGCTAGTAGAGGTTACTACAGTGTTACTCACGCTGGATGGCCCATCTCACTGTTGTCATTACATGGGTTAGTCAGCAGTAACTGTATTTGAGGGTTTAGGACTCCTGCCACCTTTTATTCCAAGTAAGGACAGTCCCATGTCTTTTAGAGGCTGTGTTTCGTTTCTTCTTTGCATTGTCTTCTCAGTGGCCTACATCACATCAGCAATCCGTCCAGCAGTTTCCGCAGAATACTGATCATGCTTCCTTTAGGAGAAATCACTTGCATATCATATCTGGTCAAAATCATTTGCTCACTATGCTAAGCTATCTTCCCACCACTGATCAGTTAAGTGGTACTCCTTTTTATTGCTCCTCCCGTAAAGATCCTTACAAAGATCTTGAAGAGCTTGACCTCATTATGAGGCTGAAAAAGATTAAACAACTGAACTCTATTTTCAGTTTCTACAAGCCAGGATTACAGTATGGATTCGTCTCTACATTTGTCCTCCAGTAGATGGCCTTTTTTTCCCCTCTAGAAAGCCCTGTGCGGCAACAAGAAAGTGTCCTTTTTCTTTCCGCAGCAAGAGTTGCTCTTTTGTCTAGTTTCTTACACTTCCCTGATTAACATAATATATGCATACCATCAGTGTTAGGGCATAATGCTGGAGGATTTAGGGCATTTGCCTGAACTTTACTCCAGCAAAATATTCTTAACTTGTGGTTCACGGTAGATAGTCCATAGAATTGTATTTAGCTGTAAAATAGGTGGCATTTAAGTTAAACTTTGTCAAAGATGCATGATGTCCATGAGAAACTTTCAGGATTAATGGACATCTGAAGAGTTTAGAACTTGCTGGGCTGAAGCTTAAAGAATGTAAAAAAAAAAAAAGGCTTTGTTTCATTTTTTTAGAAATTAATATCTGTGTTAAATTCTTATTAAACATGCATTTCTCCATGTGAAATACAGAGAAAACTAACTTATTTCCTTCCCTCTCTTCTCAATCCTTTCAAAAATTATTGTTACTTTTTTTTTAGGACACACAGCTCTCTAGAGTACTGTAAGAGTTAAAATCAAGAGACGTTACAGAACTTTAGCCAAAAGCATACCCATAAAAGGGGTAGTTGGATGCCTTGTTGTTTCAGGTTTCTCTTAGTGCATTCATTCTGTTCTGCATTCAGACCAGTTCTGTAGTGGTGGTCATTTATAATCATTAATCTAGCTCATTGATATTGTAATGCGTTCCAAACATTCTCTGTGGAGCTTACATGCTCCACTGCATTTCCTTCTAAATAACTAATGATGACTTCTTCAGTCTTGTCATTAACCAGATTACCTTCCTCCAGCCAGTTCCCTTATTGACTTGTTTGGTTTGAGGTTCGTTTTCTTCTTAAGTTTTTACACTCATAAAAGAGACTCAGTATCGATGTGTTTGAGAGCATTTTACATGACTGAACAACACTGCCCAAGCATAGGTCCAGATAGTGCAATACTTATTTTTATGAATAGAGGTTTTGACTGTTGACTCAGAGGCTCCTAAAAATAATGTCTTTTCCCTTCAGACTCTTTTCTTTAGCATTACAATTTATGAAAGAAAATTGGAGAAAACTAGCCAACAGTCTGGGTGCTTGGCATTATACCACATAGCCTGTATATAAACCTATATATAAATACACTGTGCAGTAAAGTCAAAGAATGACCAGGACTATGAATGGCTTTCAGTTCTTGGAAGAGTCATGTTTAAGTCAGGTAGTCAAATTGTTCCAGGTGAACACAAGTGCACAGAGAAAGATGTGCTAGACCATTCAGTGCTTTGTGGATCACAACTAGCTGCTTGAGTTTCAACCAGCTTCTTGAGTTTCAACCACAGTGAGTTGACTGCTTTGCATAATTGCATACTGGTGTCATTTTTGGTGGCATGTGGGATTCTCCATTCTTCACAAGCCTGAACTTGTCTCTTTCATGGTTGGGGTCATGATGGACATGTTTCAGAGAAGCAGTATCAGAGCGCCTGCTGTGATGACAGCTGTCAGTGAAGGTGCAGTTAACTGTTCAAAACTTTGCAGTGAATTATTTGAGAGTCGATGTGAAGTAGGGACAGGGGGAGACACACCAGGCTGTCCTTGATCATGCTCTAAATTATGCTGAAATATTTTGTCTGTCTTCCGTGGAGTAGCAACTGCACTGTTCCTTGAAAGCCTCTTTCAAACCAGTCGTTAAAAGAGAAAAGTCCAAAACATTTGTGTTTCATTCATTGTTCTGAGAAAGCTGTTGACCGTTGCACTTCTTGCTTTTACGTGCCACCTTGAAGTCTGAAATACTCGGGAGATTCATGGTATTTGAAAATACCTGATTCTGCTGGAACTGGTTCACCGGAATCTTTCACTGGTGTTCCCTGGAAAGATTGGGCTAGAAAGAACTGGAAGTCAAGGAGATCTTTGATCTGAGATTGCTACAACAATCTGCAGCATTTCCATAGTTCATTGTATCTCCTCCTTAACCTCTACCTCCTTTTCTTTTTAGGCCAACATCACAGCTTTCTTCTGCTCCCTGACCCTGTGTGCGTGACATAGATAAGCTGTCTGCCAGCTAACTGTATTTCTTGGGGTTCCCAAAGCAGAAAGGAAGTACCAAACAGTAACTGAAGACTGTGTGCCTCTCCCTGGCCATAGTCCCATTATTGTCACTAGACCTAGTACATATCTGAAGGAGGAGGGGTTGTATGTAAGGTCCTGTATTGCATGAGATGCAGCTGCATACCACCTGCCCATTTACTCTGCCCATCTCGTGATGCGTAGCTATGAATTCTTTAGTTGTTTTGAAGATCTTAAGCTTAATGACAACTTGTTTTCTTGAGCAGAGGCTGAGCCACATCTTGTCTAAAGATTACTGCTGCTGTTTGAGAGCTTGGGGAAATGTCGATGGTCCCCTCCAGTGAAGCGTTGCCGGCATTCCTGTACTTCACTATTAAGATTGCTGTGGGTCGCGTTTCAAGTGGTTGAGCAGTCTGCCCCCCAGATGGCCAGAACTCCAACAGCAATGTTTGCTCCTTATTGTTTACACGACCAATTAGCTCTGGCATTGGATTGATTATTTTCTCAATGAGTGACTGAAAACTCCTGAAAGTGTGGAAAAATCAACTGTTGAACAAGATAGAAACAGTTTAAATCTATTAGTTCACCTATTGCTCGGAAGATCTGCTAGTTACATCTTTAGTGACATTACAGTGAAAGGAAAAAATCGTTTTGTAGTTGACACATATAAAGAATGTCAAATGTCACAGCATTTCAGTTAAAAATTACTCTCACTCTGAAATCGTACCTTATTTCTAGTTCTCTAGTTTCTGTCTTAAGAGCCAGTCTTGTGTTGTGTTGTTTTGGTTTGGTTTTGCTTTGCCTATATTTCGTAGATTAAAGTGCCTCTTATTATCTGATGTCATTTCCCTTGTAGCTACCTACAGAGGGAGGATTACCAGGGGTGATCTTTGCTGTTCCACAGCCTTACAGTTACCCAAGAATATACAGCATATTTGTGATCACGCTTAACTTCAGATGTTAGGACATTCATAACATTTCTTACTTGGCTTTTTAATGCCTCTGAAACATGAGGAGAAGTCATACATTTTCATACTGTAGTCCACAAAACTAGCCTCTTTGTTTGCTTCAGGCCTATGTCCTTTGGAGAAGGCTAAATGTCCTTTTGGATCATACTCAATGAGCTGAGCATATCTTTAGGATTATATGAGCTTCAGAATATCCACAAAACTATCTCTGCAAATGTTAAAGAAAGCTGCGTGGAGAAAATTGGGTGTCCATGTAGTAAATAAAGTTTAAGTCACTATTTGGTTGCTGTAGTCAATAATGTACTGGAAAATTTAAACCAGGCTCTTTTGTCTGTCATCTTCTGTCTTCTTTTTCTACTTCTGGAAATACTGACAGAAGCTGTGGCTGCTTCTCCTTTCTTACTGTTTGCTGTTCTTGCACTGCAGGAACTCCGAATTCTTTACGCTCCAACTTCATTCAAGGTCCCATCCTATAGTTAAAACAAGAAATTAAAGAGTTAACATCTTTACTCTTGCATTAGATATAGTGTTAAGGTTCCCAAAGTAGGTGGAAAGTTCAAACTTGAGTCATGTTTCAGACTGTCTGTGGATTCAGGAATACCACACTGCATCAGTTAAACTCTTCCACTATTGGAATGTTTTCTTTACAACCATAAGAGCTGAGAACTTTTTTTATTTTTCTAACAAAAGTTTAATTTTTTCAGTTTGTGGATGCTAGCCACATAAGCACGCCTTGGACTGTACCTTTGGCACAGCTCATGCTGCCCTGAGTAGCATTCACTCAAAGCTGAAGTAATGCTGCCACATGAAATGTTTGATACTGAAGGATAATTATGGGGAATTTGAAAGGGACTAGAGGATGATTAAAGTTTGTATAAACAGCAAGATTCTGGATCTTGGAGATAGAATTGGAGCAGTTCTGTATAAATTCATTTTTTGTTTTTGTTAATCTGGCAAGTGTTTTATTGATAAAAGGGCTCAGGATCAAAGGGCAGAAAAACAATCACACCATGTAGAGGGTTTTACTCTTTAAAAAAACCTTTAGCTCACTCAAAATACAGTGCTACTGGAGCTTTGCCCATAATAAGCCCACTTTTCAGTGAATTTACTGTTTATATGAACTGTCCAGATGCCTTCCAGAACAGATGAGTTCATTCTTCCCCTCAGCTGCAGCTGAATCTTACCTGAGAGCCTCAAAACTAATTGTCTGCTCAACCACAGTGCTAATCCCCTCAAACTGTTCTCTCTTGTAGCACTCCCCCAACAAATCTTTTTAGGTCAGTCTGCTTAACTCTCCACTGTATTTGTCCCGAGTCTGACATAGGTTGTTCCAGGCAAATCTCACTAAATCTCTGTCACTCTTTGCTTTTTCACACCATAAACTGGGTCTTTACCTGTTATCAATGGGAGTCACCTATCTCAGTCTGCCGTTTGCAGCCATGCTCCTTTTGTAGAGTGCAAAACATCTTGTTAGTGAAGACTACTTGCCTGCAGCAGCACCCTTACATCTGGCAGGATTTTCCTAGTATTCTCGTAGGTCAGGAGGGGCAATCCAGGGTGCACCCAGTGCTGCAGGGACCCTCCTGGAAGAACCGCCCCCCCCGAGCCAAACTCTAGCACCTCCTGAGCATTCCTCAGTTACCCTGGCTGCTTTTGCTGTCATGTCAGAAACAAAGTCTTCTGGGGTCCTGTCCTGAGGATGCCCTGGCATGCCTTCTGGAAGGACCTAAACAGTATCAGTGCAAAGAGCAGATGGGGTTTGTGAATAACCTGAACTCATCTACCTGCTTGGATAGTAAGTATGCCAAAAGTTCTGTCTTAAGAGTGTGTCTGGTAAGAGTGTTCACAAACCGTCTTCGCAGATGTGGTGCAAGTACAGCCAGTAAAGCTGAAGCTACTTTTAATTAGGAGGATCATTAATCCTATGACAATGCCTTGCATACATCCTGGACTATAAGAATTAAAACATCTTAAGCAGGGCATTACCTGAGCCTATCTAACAGTTTATCTCTGCTGAGGAGGGGAGGTTCTGCTCTGCCTCTCCACCTTCTTCTCTCTTCCCTGCACCTGGCCATGCTCTTCCACAGCTTGCTGCGCATGAGCTTTCACCAGATATTTCTGAGAGTCAGTTCAATTCACTAGCCCAGGAAAAATGTTGAATTTTCTCAGTAAGGGGCCTGCTGAGTGCCAGAGCTGGTACAAGGGGTGGTTCAGAACCACGTGGCCAGCAGCAAGTGGTGGGAAAGGAAAGACTGGAGAGTGGAGTGAGACCTGCGCCTTTCAGCAGGAGAAAGGTTTTAGATTGGCTTAGCTGCTTGTTGAACTTCACCATCAGGAAGCCAGAGATAATGTATGCAGTTACTAAAACAAAGAAAATTTTTTTTTTTTTTTTGCTAGTATCTAATGAGATTGAGCCAGATGTTGGTACAAAGCCACGTAGTCTTTCAAAGCTACCTATGTCCAAGACTCCATGTAAAGCACAGATTCTTATGTTGATCCATGAAACAGATTTGACCATGACCCTCTTTAAACTATTTGCTAGAAACCTTCCTTTAAAAAATGAAGTTGGTTTTGAGGTAACCTGGCAGAAATCTTTGGTTTCTAGTGCATTTTCCTGTCACCTAAAAGTAACAAGTGGGTCTCTCAGTTTTCTTCTGATTTTCCGATACTCTTAGGACTGTTTTCTAATGATTGTGGGAGCTGTCTGTACACTTCAATGGCAGAATGAATCCTGCTGTACACGTCTTACATGAACACGCTTATGCAACTTAAGGGGAAAGTGTGTAAGTGCTTATTCTTTATTGTTTAGTTTATATTTATTTAACCTTCCATCTCAAATCATGGGGATAATGATGTGACCTGATGTTTTGCTTTTTGTTTGTTTGAAAAATAAGGAAAACCAATTTTTAAAATTAGACAAATGCACATTCTGGATCTGGTTTCTATTCATTTTATATCTCTTCTTGTCAGTGGAAAAAGCGAATTAGTGAAAGAAACAGCCCTTGAATGTTTTTATTTTGTTTCAAATTCTTATTTAAATAACCATTCTCTCAAGTAACAGGAACAGATCTTATTCATGTTAGGTCATAAAATCTCTCAATGAAAAATTTTATAAATGATTAATTGAAAAGGAAGATTTATTTTTTTTAGAGTAGAAAGTTTTATGAGGAAGAAATGGGGTTTTACACAGCTGTATATCACTGTTTAGGTCTTATGTATGGATTAATTTTCCTAGAATCCTTGGTTTTCTGTTTGTTATTAGCACTAGATATATGGAGAGATGAAGAAATTAGGCTATAGGTGTCTTGTGAACAAGGCATGGGCAGAGCATAGCCTATTAGCCAGATGTGAGGTGTGAAGTTGCACTATTATCAATACTCATGTTTATATTCATTTTTTTGTAAAATCACAGCTGCTTTGGACAGCACAAGAACACCTAGACTTTTATTTTTAGGGGCTTTTGTTTGGTTTTGTTCTTTTCTACAAGGTTGCAAGCCTGCACAGACATAGAGGAAATCCTAAGGATGTGATACTTACTTATACCAGAACCATTAAAAAACTAAAGGCTAGGAAAGGCTCTCCCAACATTTAAAAAAAAAATAATTATTATTTATTAGGCTGTTCTCTGTTATATTTCCAGGAGAGTGATTTACAGCTCTATGACTTTTTGACTCTTGAATGACTTCATGACTGTGGTAGAAAAACAACCTGTGGAAATTGTGTGTCCTGCCATAATCCAAAGGGGAAGGCTGCATTGCCCAGGGCTCCAGCCTGCTTGAATAGTGGTTGTACATAAAATATGATGGAAACAGGAAACTTTAGTGTATATTCATCAAGGCAATCCTTGTGTTTCTGGGAAGTTACTAATGTGACTTTTTGAGGCAGATTTCATACACCAACTGCAGTAAATATTCTCCTACTGCTTTGGGCATATTTATAGCTGTCACAGTGTTGTGACAGCATTGTAGACAGCTGCTTCTTGTGCCGAAAGCAGCCTAGATACTGCAGCAATGACTGCAATTCAGGCTAAGTCCTAAATATTTATTGGCTTCCTGGGCCGATTTTACAGCCTTCACTGAGCTCCAGGCTTCTGTGGCTAGGCTGCTGTTGGTATGAAAGATAACTAGTTTAAAGATAGCTCAGGTGTGTCTACACTTCACTCACAACACTGACAGCCACATAAGCTCATCATTTAACATTCCTACAGTTTGCATCACTTCACGTCAGGTGCCATCTGTCAGCCACATACAAACCAGAAACGAAGCTGGTAAAAATAATGTGGTGTAAAAACCAGGGAAATACAAAGCAGCTGCCTTCAGGTTTCTCAAAGGTAGGCCATTTTTATCCAGAAAGTGTTATTCATTTTCTAAGACTGTACCTCATGGACAAATTTCCTTCTCAACTATGCCTCTGAAACATGAGGAAGAGTCTGCCTCAGGCAGTAAAAGACAATAAACTACTCACAGACAGTGAGATCTGTAGGGAAGAGTCAGGATTTTGCTAGTGGCACAGTAGCAGCAGCAGTGCAGGCTGGCCAGGAGTTTGAAGACCAGTACAGCAAAAATTATGACCGAATGGTTAAAATACTTCCTGTGCAACTCTAGCCATACCACTTTACTTTTCTGTACTTACTCTATTAAGCCTCCCATCTTCTTCTTGGTGTACTGCTGTTTTAAAATCACTTTGGAATTTGTTATTAGCTGCTTTGCAGTAGAAGAGCAAAGTGGTATGTTGTGTTATGTTCACTGTCTCCCATAGTATTCTCCTGGAGAAGCTGGCAAATCATGGCTTAGACAGGTACACTCTTTGCTGGGTAAAAAACTGGCTGGACGGCTGAGCCCAGAGAGTCGTGGTGAATGGAGCGAAATCCAGTTGGTGGCCGGTCACAAGCAGAGTCCCCCAGGGCTCAGTTTTGGGGCTGGTCTTGTTTAATATATTGATCGATGACCTGGATGAGGGGATCGAGTGCTCCCTCAGCAAGCTGGCAGATGACACCAAGTTGGGTGGGAGTGTTGATCTGCTGGAAGGTAGGAAGGCTCTGCAGAGGGATCTGGACAGGCTGGATCGATGGGCCCAGGCCAATTGTATGCGGTTCAACAAGGCCAAGTGCCGGGTCCTGCACTTGGGTCACAACAACCCCATGCAACGCTACAGGCTTGGGGACGAGTGGCTGGAAAGCTGCCCGGCAGAAAAGGACCTGGGGGTGTTGATTGACAGCCGGCTGAATATGAGCCAGCAGTGTGCCCAGGTGGCCAAGAAGGCCAACACCATCCTGGCCTGTATCAGAAACAGTGTGGCCAGCAGGAGCAGGGAGGTGATCGTGCCCCTGTACTCGGCGCTGGTGAGGCCGCACCTCAAATGCCGTGTTCAGGTTTGGGCCCCTCACTACAAGAAGGACATTGAGGTGCTGGAGTGTGTCCAGAGAAGGGCGATGAAGCTGGTGAGGGGTCTGGAGCACACGTCTGATGAGGAGCGGCTGAGGGAACTGGGGTTGTTCAGTCTGGAGAAGAGGAGGCTGAGGGGAGACCTCATCGCTCTCTACAACTACCTGAAAGGGGGTTGTGGTGAGGTAGGTGTTGGTCTCTTCTCCCAAGTGACTAGCGACAGGACAAGAGGAAGTGGCCTCAGGTTGCACCAGGGGAGGTTCAGGCTGGATATTAGGAAAAATTTCTTTCCTGAGAGAGTGGTGAGACACTGAAATAAGCTGCCCAGGGAGGTGGTGGAGTCACCATCGCTGGAGGTGTTCAAGGAACGTGTGGACGTGGCATTGCGGGACATGGTTTAGTGGGCATGGTGGTGTTGGGTTGATGGTTGGACTTGATGATCTTACAGGTCTTTTCCAACCGTAGTGATTCTGCGATTCTGTGTTCAGCTGTAAATGAACATTGTTAACACATATGTTGCAATCAGTCTTTCTCTATCCTTAAGCATGTGGTATGACCAAGTTTGTTCCACTACGAGAGCATGGTAGAGTGCGTATAGCTTACTGTGCATATAGCTCACTGCCCTATGCTGTGGGTTCAGATTTAAACGCTCCATGATTTGCTTCATTTGTTACTGGAACTTGAGATACAGTAATTTGTGGTAGCAACCAAAGTAGCAGTTGTGTATTCCAGTTTTCACTCATTCTGACTGGTACCTTCCTTCTTTTCTTTCTTTCTTCATCGTGCAGCGTTGAACACTATTTACTCAGCTGTGGCCTGGAGACAGGAAGGAGCAATGTGGTCATGCACCAAAACTGCCCTTGTTTATTCCAAGCAGCTCTTGGCAGACAATATGGTGCATGGGCAAATATAATTTTCTTCATGGTCTTCACTGACCTTGCTGTAGGGAATAGGAAAACAGTCATCACAGCAAACTGTGGACACCTCCTAAGGTCTGCGGTGATCCCCCTTCCAGTGTAATAGGTACCCATCTGTAGTCTGAGAAATTGATATGATTTATTGGTCAGGCGCCTGGGCTGTCTATGGGCTGAGCTGTGTTACGGCCTAAAAGAGTCTGCCTGCATACTTCAGTGACTAATTTGGTGCCGTTTCTCCAGGCATAAGAAGCACAGGGCTTCTTTCTTTAGAGAAGGAACTTCTTTGCACCACTTCAGCTCTGTGTGCAGTTCCCATCTAAACAGACCAGAAACTGTAATTAATTCCACTTTTATTGACAATTAACTTCACCATCTGATGTGCTGGCTGGAGAGGATCTCTGCCACCCTTTGGCAAAGTCTTTTTGAGCAGACTTCTGCTTTTGCTTTATGTTGTTTTGTTGTTTTGTGAGAGAAGTAAGGATGATGCTGTGACTTGGTATGAAGAGGGAGGAGAAAGAGACAGCATAAATTACTGTAAGTTTTAAAAGTATGTTATTTCCAGCAAGTGAGAGATCTCTATTTATGCCTCAAAACTAATGCTTGCTTAGGATCCAGTTGCCCTGTCAAGCTGCTTTTGTCTAGCAACCTGACAGGGACTGCAAGCAAAGTCCAACTTTCTCAGGAAACCTCATCCTTCAAAAAACCCCTAAACTCCTTCACCTTCAGGGGGAGAAAAGATGAGGCTAAGATTCAGAATTAATGAAAAGGGGCTTCGCTGATGAAAGCAGGCAGATTATCCTCCTAGAGCCTGTCTGTTCTGAATGCATGAGGGATGCTTTGTACGCTGCTAGACACCACACTGTGAAAATCTAAACGGGATCAAAGCAGAGCAACGGATATGACTGGGCTAGGTAGGGAGGGATGTAGAGGGTAAGATAAACTTAAACAGATTTGACTTTAAATAAATATAGTTATCAGTTAAATAAATTGGGTAAGATACAGTATGAAGAAAGGGTCATTATAATGATCTGTTGACAAATAAAAGGAAAAAATAATGGAGAGCAAGAAGTATAAGGATGCATAAATAGGAATTTGAACTTAAGCAAACAAAAAATGTAAACTGAGTATTGCATAAAGATTCCAAATGGTGTGACTCCTTCAGACCAACATGTAGACTTTTTAGACAAAGATCAGAAGTTTAATGCCCAGCATTATTCAAAGCTAGGTTTAGAAAGCCTTGAAGAGTAGTTGTAAGAGGTCCATACTGTCCTCTTCAGTTATGAGAAAGTGTCTGTTTCAAAAGAGCCTTTTTATTCCCAACTTCTCTGTTTTCCTCTAACCTGCTTCCCATGCTGAGCCTGTTGAAGATGATTTTATGAAATTTGCATGTACCTTATGTGATCAGATAATTTTCTTACGAACTTAGGACCAAAATCTCTATTGCTATAAATGACTGTTGATGTAACAAAATAACAGAGAAGAAAATTTTCTTTCCTTTGTGTTGTGTCATGAAAGATACATGGTGAGCTGAAAACTCAGTTAGTAATATGCATCTTCCTGCTCATGATAACTGGGACTTTTTCAATAATATCCTTTTGTAGTTATACATAAAACTTGGTCACGCTTTCCTTGATGACATTCAAGGAACTGATTAGCTCACATTGCAGGAGAAAACCCCACCATTCCACTGGATACCATCATTAACCCAAACTCAGATGTATGCTGACTGAAGGACCAAGTAGTATCTGCAATAGAGAGCAGCCTCTGATTTGTGTTTTAGTAAGAAATGACAATACAAAAAAGTTACAGTGCCCTCCATAATCTCCCAGACATCTCTAATTTCAATGCAGTCACAGAAATTTAATTCAGCTTAGCATTCAAGTTTTGGAACAAAAGATTCTGATGTGTTTATCCTTTCAGTAGAATGGTTCCACAAATCCCTGCAATGGTATTGTAGTTCTGCACAGGCTGGGACTTCCTTGTGTTAGAGCAGATTTCCGACTGCAGAATTGGCTTTTCCAGACAGAGCAAAGTCTTTTCTACTCAGCATGCAAAATAACCTTTTCATAGCATGACCCTAAACCTAAGGCGCTTCATGAGATAGAAAGTCCTCCCAAGAGCAGTGCCAAGTATAGTACTCTAGAGAGTGTCTATAATGGACGTCAAAGAGTCTGACAACAGTGTTTTTCAGCTATAGGGTTTCCTGAACTGAAGAGAAAAATAGTAGCTCTCTCCTCTCTTTCCTCCATTTCCCTGGCTAATAATGTAGGTCAAAGAAAAGTCTAACTTGATTTTGGTGACAGTCCTCCTGCAGTATTTCTTTAGTTGGCATTGAAAATATTAATTTGTCTGGGTTGTATGTTGGAGTGAAATGTCCCTTTGATACTGCATACCTGCCTCTTGAAACATCTGAAAAAGGCGTAGCATTTTCCTTTTCTCTCACTTTTGTTGAACTGCCAGGCTTTGACGAGTTGTGGAGACACGGAGAAGTGGTGGCTGTTGTCTGGGACAAGGTCGGTAATTTGGATGGGAGCATAAGGAAGGTTAAGATGTGTCTGTGGCAAAAGAACTCATGCTCTGTACTTCAGTCCTAATGCCTCTGCCCTTTGGATCCCCTTCCTGACTACTGCTTGGCTCTACTTCCACCTCTGGCTCTTTCTTCCATACTTTGCATTCCTCTGTATATAGAAGTACTGCAAAATTGCTGCTGTTCAGCTAGTCTTCTCCTTAACTCCAATCCACAGCCTTTTGGACTATGAACATACAATCATGTAGGGCTTTTTGACATAAGTATGTTTCCATTCCCTTGGGATCCTATAAGCTTCCCGAAGAGTCACCTCTCTCAGACTCCTGCTGCTGAACCACAGAGACTTTTCTTGACCAGTCTTTCATAAAGCTGCTCTCTAAAACATGAATCATTTGATTGGTTTTCTTGTGTTTTTTGGATCTTCGTTCAGTGCTTCCTATAATACAGTGACCAGATTTGTACACATTATTCCAGAAGAGACCATCCAGCTGCCTTACCGAATGCCAAAGTAGTAACGTTGGTGGTTTATACCCTGTAGCCTTCCATACACAACCCAAAAACCTTGTTTGCCTTTGTTACTGCTGCCAGATGTTCTGTGGATGGTTTTTAGGCGTATTGTGGTGAATGTCACCATGCCAGTGAATTTCAGCAAATTTAAGCAACTTTGAAATGATTCCTTTTTCCACATGGTTATATTCAAGTCAAACCAAACTGTGTTCTCACTTGAAACTGCCCTGTTTTGGTTACCTCTTTTTCACGCTGAATCACTACCTGTTACCAGTTTCTCTGCAGGAGTCTCTTCAATAGGATTTCCCCTTTATCAGGCCTCTTTCTGATTGTCTTTGCTGGAAACTCCATCTGAAAAGCCCAGTTCTGAGAGTCTAGGGAGCAGTTATATTGTCATTATTACTCAAGTCTACTTGAATTGAGAGTAGAAGGGAATATGAGGGCTTTTTTCTAGAGAGGAAGCAAGGGGAGGGACCAGCCCATAAAAGAATTACGATATTCTCACCTCTCTCTTCCTGCAGATTTGCTGACAGCACAGGAATACCACTGCCTGCTACAGCTGCTCTGCCCTGACTTCCCAATGGAACTCACTGAGAAAGCAGCAAGGTGAGTCCTCATCCTCTCTTTTAAGGCAAGATCAGTCCTACAGACGTGGACTTAGGAACTAGATCTGGAGGTAAAGGTATGGACAGGGACATTCAGCTTTTAAGATTTTGGGGAAAAGAGATAGCATGTTTTGAGGTTAAGAACAGGGTGTTTTTCCAGTAATGAGAAAGAGTGGATATTTAAGGTATACAGGGACTGAAATATCAGTGCAGAATGCTGCTGCTGGCTCTAAGCTCAGAAGATGAGTTGCATACAAAAGAATGTTAGCCAATGTGTTTTTAACTGACATGATTTTAAACTCTATTTAAAATAATGTTTACCATTTTTAAAATGTGTTCCCTCCTGCCCCAGCTTCCTACGGTTGATCATGTTGAAAAGGTACTAACCTCTGAAGGATTGCCAGTGTTTTAAAGTACGTTAGCTAAGAACATGGTAGCTAATCTGTTTGAAATTTTTTTTTAATCTAGACAAGGCCTAAAGCAGATAGATGGCTCAGGGCACTGATAATGTGATACGGCATTTTTTACTGATGGTGCTTTCTAATTCTAGTCTAGCCTAGGTAGTTGATTATTAACTATCTGATAGCAAAAATGTAATAAGGTATATGCATCTGTTGCGGTGGGGGGTCAGTTCAGATCTCAGTAGGAGTGCACATACGCGCGCACACACACACACACAATCACGGCAAGGTTACTGAATAAATGCTCTCATTCCTAGCCATTTCAGCAGAGGGGGCATGGAAATGTAACTTTTTTCATGGACCTAGATACGACATTTGGAAACAGGATCCAGGCACATGATCAGGATATTAGCTGCTGCTTAAGTTGTTCATGACCTAAATCATGAAAAGGTCCTCATTTTCTATTTGTCATTCTGTCATCTTTCTTCAGCATCAAAGTCCCATGAAAATTGTATTAAGAAAGGAGAGTGAAAAAGAGAAGCGTTATCCATCTGCTAGTACTTCCACTTGGCTGATTCCCTGGATTCTTCCCTGGCTCCTATGGGCTGCTCTCTGAATTGAACTGCAGTTAAAGCTGTGTTGGTTCAATTAAAACTAAAAGTTGAGCACCACTTTTTCCCTCTAGCTCATCAGTGGGCCTTTGGGGCTCCACAGAGTACAGTTGCTTGGCCTCCAATGCCAGACTAAGAAAGAATGCTAACCCTGTAGCAGGGCTATATCTGCTGCTTCCTTTCATGGAGGTACAAAAGCACCAGTCCCATGCGCTGGTGTGTATTTCATAGGGTTCCAGCTGAGCCGAGCCGGAATTTGTGATGGTGCATGAAAGGAGACTTCAGCATATCTACACATGTTATGATGTTTGTGTCAAGGAATTTAATCCACAAGGCTGTTGTAAACTAGAGGCCCCATTCAGGGGCCTGCTGCACTGTTGTGCGTGTGCCGTAGAGACAGACAAGCAGGCTTTGGGAGCAGGTGTTGGAGAGAAATGAGATCTCTGTCAGAGGCACACAGGCTCAGGTGGGGATGACCTCACTCCTACTTTTGGCTGGCTAGAGATTTACTTACACATTGCTATTATTCTGTTACAAGCTAATCTAGTTGAACAATTTTAATAAAACTTGTCGTATTTCTAAACCATCTTTCTCTTTCCTTCCAACTGTTGCTCGCTCTATCGTCTTTTTTTCTGGTCTACGCTTCCCATTGTCCTCCGTGGTCTCTGCCAGTTAGAAAGGTGAACTCTGCAGGCTGTCTTCTGGCACCTGTCGATTGAGTCCTTGCAAAGCGTGAATGTCACATACAAACCTACCAACATTGTTCCGCCTTCAGTCTGCACACCCCCAACAGTTTTGTTGCTAATTTGCTTGGGAAATGAATTAAATAAAGTAGTGGCGGGAGTAGCCACAGCATTCACCAATGCAGCCAGGACCTGTGTAATTATTGGCGCTCCTGGGAAGAGAGCAGTCGTAGCTGTAGTCTCAGTGCTGCATGACTGAGATGATCTCACAGCATGGTGCACTTCATTCGTCCAGAAGCTGTTGCTATGCACTGATAACAAACACTGGGAATAAGATCAGGAAATGTCACAGCAGAAGAACAGGGGCTACAACAATATAGGTTTTATTAGCATTACACCAGAGCGCTCCATTTTTCTGTTCCTGGTGCCGCACAAATGCAGAAGTCATACCCAAAAAAGAACCAGGCTGTCTGTGTCTGTGAGATTTCTTGGGTGTTTTTTTCTTCAAAGGGCTATAGCCATTAGCAGATTGAAGATTTTAATTTACAGAGATACCTTTGATCTTCAGAGACACCTTTTGGCTTTCTGAATCTTGAAATTGCAGAAGGACAGAAAATGAAGGGATTTTTCTGGTTTGATGCCATGATTTCAAGATCTGTACCTGAGCACTGACTTTTCTCTTGTAACACCAACACAAGGAACTCGGCTGCCTGCATTTCTGTAGCCGGAGCTGAGTAGTTCACAGCTCCTATGCTGTTTTATGTGGTGTGGGAGCTCGTGCTGCACTGATCAGCGCTAATCGAAGTGGGGCTTGCAAGTCTGTACCCCTCTTGTTAAAAGATTGCCTGACAGTGCAGATCTTGCCCTTTTTGCATGTTCTGCTTATTTTTGCCTGCATGTATCAGTAAACAGACCAAGTCCCTAAAGACTCATTTGAGCCAGCCTGGCCTTAAGACAGATTGTGTCAGTTAGCCTTTAATGGTAGCAAAGAACAGTAAAAGTCCTTTTAACTTGCCTGGTCTAGAGTTTGTCCTGGGGACATCCTGTCTAGTCTGGGTTTCTGAGATTTTAACCACAATCAGTAGATCATAAAGTTTCCCCATTGGCACAGTAGCAAGGCTTTCCTGCCAGCCAAACCCACTTGAACCCTGAAAGACCACTACACCCTTTACCAGAGTCCCTCAAGTGTAGGCATCTTTTTTCAGTCCTTTCCAAAGTTTCTCCTTGATTTTCATTATTCATTGAGTGCTGACTACTGACTTCATAAATAAGTCTGTGCCCTTGAGGGCTTAAAGTCTAATTTGGACAAGAAAGAATGAATAAGGAATCCCTTGAAATATCAGCTACCTGATGAACTCTTTTGAGTTGCAGTTCAGACTTTCAGATTTCGTCCTCAGTTTTGGTCCTGCTGTCTGGGTTACGGTCCCTGGCTAGGGTTCTCTCCTTGCCAGATATTTCAGGGAAGAGGTGCCGATATGTTGCATATGATGCTCTCCCAACTTCCCTGACTGGTCTGTCAGCTGGCTACGTGGGGAAATAGCCAGCTGCAGTCAATCTCCTCATAAATGACTGTATTGGATTTAAAGATTTCTCAACATTTCCGGAGTGCAGACTCCTGGGCCAAGTGGAGTCAGTAACCCAGCACCAGAGTGCACCTGCTTCTATTTAGACGCTCCTCTGGCACATATATGCCGTACAGTCTTCCTTACAGGCTCCTTGCTGTCTTTAACAGCAAGAAACGTCCAGTAAATTCTCAGCCCTCTGCCTACTTCCTCATGCTCTCTCCTCTAAGAAAAAGACTGGGGCTTGGTGCTGCAGAGCACAGCCATTGACCATAGCTTTAGATTTAACAAGTGAAATGAGTTGGTTGTCCTGAAGGTGATGTAATATTGTCTTTCTGCATAATGAATACTTAAAAAAACCTCTCCACTGACGTTCTCCTGCATCTCCAGGATGGAGAAATGCACTGACAAAAGCTTTGCAGCTTGTGCTTTGAGGGTATCTGGGAGACAGACCATCATTTCAAAGGAGGGAGTGCAGCTCATCAGCGATGTGGCCCATCACATTTCCAGGGCTTAAACAGTGGTTGGAAATGCCAGTGGCTGTGCAGTATTGCCTGAGAGATGAAGATGCTCTGCCTGCCAGCTTCAAAGCCATTTCCTTGATGTGGCCACTGACAATCTCAGTAACATGCTTATTAGTGAGAATTAAGAACTGAAGCTACTGCTTCTTTAGACAGAAGGAGGAGGAGGCTTCTGGAACATAATAAATAAATCAGAAGCACTTCGACATCTTCAAAGGGTTTTGTTTTAAATACTGGCTTTTCTCCTGGGGACCCTCTTAGCCCCAGTCTTTCTTCTTTGAGATAATTAATTCAAGCTGCTCTGCATGTTTGATTTTTGCCACAGTGAACAGAACTGGTCTGAGTGGCAGGGAAGTCTTGCAAGATCCTATAACTCTTCTAGGTCAGCCTCCCACACAGCTCCCTGGAGTCTTTTACATGAGACAGAACAGTGTTTCCTCAGCAATGTGTTTAGACCATTGATGCTGCATGAGTTGGTCTGTGGATTGCATTTGGCCCTGTGTTCAAAAGGGTTCTACTAGATGACCCATACTTTGGCTATAATGAACTGGTAGTCCTTCTCATATAACATGATACGCCACATACTGACTGTACAGGGGCAGTAGACCTGTACACAGTTGAAAAGAAGTGCCAACTACCTTTCTTTAGCATCATCCGAATACTCTGGTTTTTCCCCATCAAAGTAGAGTGTTTCCTTCTGTTTTCCAGTCTGAACTGTCATTGATCAGCCCAAGTTTGATTCTCCCCACTTCAGAGGCTGACCTTTTAATCCTTATGTAGTGGCAGTGACCAGAGCATTGTTTTGTTTTCATTTTTATGAACATTTTTGCCCTAACTTACTTCTGAAATCCAGAGGTTTTTTTTCTGAAAGGAGGAGTTGGACTTTGCTATCACTTATACTTCATCTTTATGGCCTGTGGCTGATACTTTCCATATTCATGAAGTATGCTTCAAAATAGAGATGCATGTAGCTCCCTACATGCACCTGGGGCTTCGCAGAGAGAAAGAAAACGTTGTCCCTGGCCCAAGAAGTCTTCAGTTTCCATGAGATTTGACCTGATAGTCAAATGATAGACCTGATAGATATGAAGAGAGACTGATTTATTCATCAGGAAGGGAGGATAGGATGTTCACAGTTTGTAATTAGAAAGCTGATTGTTGGTGCAATGTTATTTCCTCTGTAGTCAGGTGGTGTTTGTTTGAGTATAGATTGGGAATTAATAACTGTTGTTATCCGTATGAATCTGAAAATATCCCAGTTTGATGAACTCTGGTATACAGAGGAATAGCATAAGTCTCGTTCTGCTTACAGCAGTTTAATACTCGTGTAGCTGTCTTGCCTGTAGCACAGTTACTCTTTATATACCATGTGAACCAGCCTTGCAGTTTTTATGCCAGTGTTCATTCCATCGTGTCCACCAGGCTTTGAATGCTTCACATCCATGTCACATTGCTCTGTTCATGCTGTAGCTGAAGTGTGTGATAGCATTGACATTCAGGATCTTCTCACTGCAGGTTCTTAAGCTGCCTTCATTTTATATTAGGGTGTCCACATCCATGTGGCAGTGGGTATTCCTATTCCTCTCTTATACTGGGCCAAGCCACTAGCAATCCTCAGTTGCATGTAGCTCCCTAGTGCATTTTCTCTAGATCTGGGGTTCCTGGTTACAGATTTTAGTTCTTTTGCAGATGCTAAACTGTTTCTCTCATCTTATCCTAGGATTGTGCTGATGGATGATGCTATGGATTGCCTGATGTCTTTTTCTGATTTCCTCTTTGCTTTCCAGATCCAGTTCTACTACTCAGGTAAATGTTGGGAAGCTGCTGACTTCACCCACTAGTATAGCATTACAGCTTTACAGCTTCCCAATCCCTGCACTTTTTTTAAACTTCTAAGGCTATGTTTTTTCACAGAAAATATGTAGATAATGGAATCTACTGACAAAAGGCATCACTGATGCCAAGAGGTTAGGAGGCTTCATAAGGAGGTTCCAAATTTTTATGAATAACAAGATATCTGTAACTGTTATGGCTTATGCATGTGTTTGTCTTAGCCTTGAGACATAATTTTCCAGCTCTATCTAGACTATGTTATCACCTAACAATTAACTTTTACTAGGAACACTTTTTTTTACTTTCCTTAATATAGCATTTCTGCCTCTAAAGTATTGGTCCCTGCTGGAGACAGGGTAAGAAAAGCCCATCAACTGGTGCCTTGAAAGAAAAAGGAACTGGACAAATGGATACAATTCTTCCCTTTATACTCGCCCAACTATGACCTGGTTTCAGCTCAAAGAGTTTCTGAACTAGGTATAGTTTCCATGGATTTAGGAACCCTCAGTGGAGTCCTCTCCCAAGAACTTCTCCAGCCTCCCCTTGAAATCACATAAACTTGTAACGTCCACAACACCTTTTGGCAAGGAGTTGCGCAGGTCTGCCACCCGTCCCATGAAGAACCACCTCTCTTGTTTCATTTGAGAGACCCTAGTTGGAAGAGAAAGTGAACAGTTAATCCCCATCTACCTTCTTTATATTGTTTGTCAATTATCATATTCTACCCCTCTCCCCCAGTTTGAGTTTTAACTCAATTGAGGTACTTTTAAAATTCTTGACAGGAGAAGTGCAAGTCAAATAATTATTAGTTTGTGTGTGTGTGTGTGTGTGTGTGTTTACATATGTTCACCCACACATACACATCTGTAAAAATCCCCAGGTATTTTTAAACTAAAGTTCAGGAGACAAGGGGGAGAAACTTGGATGAGCATTCAGGTGTTTGTTCTGTACAGGGAAACTGCTTTAAAATACATTGGCTTGTTTGTCCTAGCCTAAAATGTGGTTGAGGAAAGGGAATCTCATTCAGGGAACTGCTTAAGTGGGCAAAAAAAGGGAAGCATTTCCTTTATCAAAGTTAGATATGCTCCCAAGCACTGGGGACTGCTGGGGTACCACTTACTCATCTCCCAGCACAGAGCACTTTCTGAAGGCAACATAAGCTCGTGGGTTTCTGCCCACTCACACTTAAATAGCTCCCTCTGATGGACGTAGCTCACAATTGGCCTCGACCTGGCAGAAGGGGCCAGGTTTGGATACTGGGAGACAGTGGCTAGAAGCTGTGGTGGAGCACAGTCTGTGGTCAGACTTGGGTGGCCTGCTGATCTGATCCAACCTGACAGTTCCCATCTTTCTAGCAGTTAAGAGTCAGCTGCTATCCCTAATATAAAAATCTCTTTTTCTCAGTACTTCTCTGTATGTACTTCCCCTGTAACTCCCCTGTGCCTATCGCAACATTATCCATGACAATTCATCAAAGAAAAAGGGTGATTTTGGGTTGGGCAGAACCAGGCTTGTAATGCCTTTAGCCAGGGACAGAAAGTTTTTTTCTGATATAACAAATATTTCCGCTGAGCTGCAGAACCTCCGCACAGCCTCAGGGCCTGCTGACATCTTGCCTTTCCTCTCCACACGCCTCACACCTCACGCACAGCATTACACTTCCATTCACTCGGGACTTAAATGCCACTGGAGTCCTTGCAAGCCCGCCCTTGTGTACACACACTCAAACATCCCATCCCTGTCCTGTTCACCCAGGCACAATGCACACACGCAGCCTGTCATACGCTCTCCCACCAACCCACACACATGCAAACCACTCCAAATGGAATCTAGATTTGTAAACTGCTGACCACATCCATAAACAAACTTGTTTAAAATTAGACTTTTGCAGTAAACAGTGGGTAGTATGAGGAGCCTGGGGAGAGGCTTTCTGCCAACTCTAGCCCTGACCTGTCCTGGCCCTTCCTCTAGATCCCGTGTTATATTTACTTTGGAGCAGCACAGAGACAAGCTGGGATACAGCCTGGAGCCCTGACTAACTTGCTCGCTTTGCTCCTGTTGCAGTTCCATATAGTTTGTTCCCAACTTGGATGAGTTTTTAGTGGCAAGAGAACTTTTTAGACTTTGCAAGGTAGTTTTGTGTTTGATGTTAGCTTTCACGCTCTGCTGTTTTATCCATGTGCTAGCTAGCCTCTGTTCCCTTGAGAAGAATCTCATTCAACAGAGTGAGTGGCCTCTCATAATCATTCTGACAGGAAGAAGCCAGCAAGTTATATGGAAATGGCTGTTTCTACTTGCATCATATCTGATCTGAATATGCAGGGTGGCTGTGGTGGTGTGCTTATTTCCTGTTGGTGCTATGTACAACACAGAGCAGGGAATGACAGTTTAATCCAAGGTCTGGTAGGTCAGGAGGATGGTTTGCTGGTTATAGCTCTGAGTTTTGAGTCGCTTTCTGTTTTTTCAGAGTTCCTGGAAAGTGTGGCTGCCATTTATCAAGATCTACTGGCTGGTAAGAATCCAAATACTGTGATTGTGCCAACATCATCCTCTGGGCAACATCGGCAGCGCCAACTCCCAAATGACTGCAGCCCACTTGATGGGGTAGAGGCGTCTCTCTTCTACCAGTGCCTAGAGTCCTTGTGTGACAGATCAAAATACAGGTACGAATGGAGTTCAAAATACAGATTTTAAGTCTGTGTTTTTGGAGACCCTTTGTAAGGTTGGAACTGTGAAGAAATACAGGACTTTGAACAAGCTGTAACTCCCAAATAGATCTTATTGGAGAAGTATGAAGGGAGGGATCATAATCAAACCGCTTTAACCAAAGGAGAGAAACAATTTCATGGACATAAGAAACATGGGGTTTGTGCTGATTCTTGAAGTCATGGATTGATTTGTGTCTCTGCTTTCCTTCTCACTTCTGCATTGACACTTTCATCAAGGAGATGTCCATCTACCATCGTGAGTTAACTAGAGGAGATAAACAAATGCAGTTGTGTTCTTGGGTGTTGAAGCATAGGAAAGGCACACTGGGGTGGATGGAGTTTGAAGCCTTAGTACCTAGACAAGATCACACTGCTAGTCTGTACCTGAGCCTGTGATGGAGCTGGTCTCCAGTTACAGATCCCAGGCACAAGACTAGCCTTAGTTCACCAGGGGATGGAGCAATACCAGACCTTATCATATAGCTTTGACAGACACTTTCTTCATAGTTTCTTGCAGGTAGCAAGCACATGGCTTGTTAGAAGGTCATGGACTAGATCAACAAAAATACTCAGGACACAAGTTCCACCTGATTGCTGCTTTAGGTGCCTGAATCCAAATTTGTGATCAACAAAATTACTGCTGAACTGCTGTCCAGTACTATGTGAAGCATGGAGATACCAGGCTGTTTTGTTCTTTAAATAACAAAAACTTTACATTCCCTGTATGTCCTGAGAGCTTCAGATGGGAAGGATACTGTGAGCCCATCTGGTCGGTCAGGCTCTGCACAGCACTGTGAGGGGAGCCATTCCCAGCCTTTCATCCAGTAGCTCAAAGCTCAGCCAGGCTTTGGTAACCACCTTTGCCTGAGGGATCACCAGCCCACACCCACATCTCCCGGGGGTGCCACTACACCACGGACTGTTCAACACTTCCTCTTTATGAGGCAGTTTTATTTTGCATGAAATCCTTTAAGGAATATTAGGCAAGAGCAAGAATCACTGTGATGATACTGCTTAGAAGTCAGGGCCAGGGATTAAGGTGAATGTAGAAGAAGGGGACATGTCAATTTAGTCCCCACCTAAATATTGTTTTCTGATTTATTTAGGCTATTATTGGAGAGGTTTTCCTGCCCCTTGGGTGACTATTACTGATAAAAGGGTGATAACAACATAACAACCCTCATGAAAGTTTATTGTCTTCTAAAAGAAAGGATTTCCCAGTTGATTTTTGAAAGAATATGCTAAGAGTTGGGATGTGTCTGCTTCTGAGTGAATCTAGGTTTTTCTTCCTGTCCTTGGAATGCAGACGGGTAAGACTGCTCCTAGGGATGTACCCCAGCTCAAACATCTTGCTTAGCAAATGAGGAGCAGATGCAATACTAAATAAGCAAGCTGGTGGCTATTTGTTTTAAACTGAGTTTAAAAGTGTTAAAACAGGTAAAAGGGTTTATTTCTCCAGTTTGAGCTGGGTCTTGGAATAAAACCCACATGATAATTTAAAACACAAGATGGGCCCTTTGTCTCTCTTTTCCTAGCTGTCCACCCTCTGCTCTTGTGAAGGAAATGTTGAGTAGTGCACAGAGACTGACCTTCTATGGATTCCTTATGGCACTTGCAAAGGATCAGGGGATCAACAGAGCCCTAGGTAAGACTCCTGTGGATGGTACAGCTCTAAATTTTCAGTTGCATTTCTGTGGAATTTCCTCTGTAAATATGCCCAGATTTTACACTGTCAGGAAGAGAGTGAGGGAAAGTTTTTCATCTTTTTGTTGATGGATTGAACTTTAAAAACACAACATTTTGCCTTACTGTCTGATTGAAGCTGTGGAGCTTCTTCAAGGATAAAATGAGATATGAAATGCTGCCCTATGATAGCAATGTTTTACCTCTTCAATAGCTGATCTTTTTAGCAGAACTGTCATTTTAACATGTTTGGCTATAAAGGTTGAGCAGAGGTGGTCAGGAGACAAGTAAGGTGACTGACGGCTGTTGACAGTACTGAAGTCCCATCCTATGTTTTAGCCCTTCATTCTCCCACAGATTATAAGTGACTGCTCTCATCAACAACAAAAGGAGGCACACCTAATGGGAAAACCTCTGCTGCCTCCTTGGCTCAAAGACTCAAAGCCCAGTCTTTCTCAGCTCTTCCCCATCTTCCCAGTGTGATCTCGCTAGTATATTAATCTATGGCCTGCTGAAAATCTGGTGGTATCATAAATACTACAAAATTCTGTACCAGACTGCTGTGGGAACCAGAGGGATTACCAAGCAGCATCGCACTGCTCGTTTCCATGTTGTATTGTTCCAGAGCAAGGAAGCAAAGTGTTGCATTGGCAAAGGATAGTATGTAATCCATACATCATTCAGACTCACAATTCCATAATGCCCCCATAGGCCTTGCTTGTGCTCTTCCTCCTCTTGCAAAGGGGAACAGAAATGCCTTTTTGTGTTTGACAAGGCTCTATCCAGGAGGTATGTTTAAATGCTTGGGGGCCCAAACACTCATCTTCACTTGTCTCCACTCAGCAAATCATCTGGCCAGTAAGTGTAAGCTTTCTCTGTCTTTGGGTAGGTATCCTCTCTCTCTTCTTCTAGGCTTGAGTATTTGCCAGTCCCTGTATTACAAAGACAAACCTCCTTGAAAAGGTGTACCTTGCCTGAGGGCTTGTTCTTTTGCACAGGTGTGTGTCATGGTAGAGTAAAAGTGTCCCCTCCCTGGCTGAGCCCCTTCTTACAGCAAACCATTTAAGCTGCTAATGCTCCTGTGGGGCAGGGCTGCTTACCCAGCAACATGGAGATTATATATCAAAGATGCATGAATACAGCCCTGCAAACCCCTCTGCAAACAGGCTTAGGAAGCAGTGTATTCACTGGGGAAGGTGACGCCTGGATTGCACCAAGCAAAATCTTTTTTTCCTTTGCCCTACGAAATCCACTTCTAGTCAAGTGCAAAGAAAACAGATGAGCAGAAAGAAAAAAGAAATCCTGCCCACAGCTTCCATTGTGCCATCTACAAAGTGTGTGGGTTTTCGTTTCCATTCATGTGGGCCTGTCCCCTGGCCCTCTGCCAGCCTCCTGCGGAGGCCTCTCGCAGAGGAGGGGCGGCAGCCACAAGTCTGACAGGTGCTAGCATCTTGGCAAGGAAAGGAGGATTCTTTTCCTGGTGTCTTTTAATCTCTCCCAAAGGGTGATTTCAATAGTCTTTGGTCTGTAGGGGATCACAAGCTCCCCAAAGCCCTTCAGCAAGGGCAGTTTCAGGCAAAGGAGCTTTCAGTCAGGATGCCTGCCTTCTCTCTGGTCTCACAAAGCCAGTACCTGCCCCTTGAGGGACGGGTAGGGATTAGAGCAACTCGTTGAGGCTGGGGCAGCGCTGATGAGTTTGTCAGGCAGACTGGAATCCGCAGCCTAACTCCAGTGTCAATGTCAATTCATGAATCCTTTAAGTGTTATTTACTGACTCTTCCAAGTAATTCTTGTGCCCTAGAGACCTCACTGTGCATTCTGCAAATGCAAAACTGAGTTGAGCTTTAGCTGCTTATTCCTTTAATTGAGCCCATGAAAGGGAGCAGGCTGGGGTGCTTCACTGGACCTCCTGACACTCTTGTGTTGTGGTGCCAGGCTTTCCTGTTCATTTGCAGAACTGGAAGAAGTGGGGGAGTCGGTTCTGGTCTAATCTGGTTCTAATTTTTAGGCACTCATTGCTACGTTTTTGAGGACTGTTGCCAGCTTGCCTGTGTGAGGCAGGCAGCTCTCCAGCCCCTCCTTCAAGACCAAGGTGCCACAGGGCCAGAAAACAGATTTGTGTCCCCGCAGGGCAATATAAAACCCCTTCCCAAAGGTACTGAGTGTAGCACCCAAGTCTCCTGAAAAACAAGAGTGTTTCTCACTGGACTGTTGGTACAGATTACCAAATGGTTTTTTTCCCTGGTGTGCAGTGGCAGGTTGTGGTAGGCAATTCCTGTCATCTCTGTGCTGGCTGATCACACCCACCCATGATCCCTGTACAAGGTGGAGTTTGTTACAGAATTGGAAAGAAGGGGTTTCCTAAAAGCTCCATCTTCCTTTCTGGGATCTTCCTGAGGTGCCAGTGTCCTTTCAGAGAATGGCAAGCATGATCAACCAGCTCTTCCAGTCCTGAACTACACCATGTCCTTCATCCTGAATAGGCTTTCAAACGTGAAAAGGAGGATGCTGACCCTATGCTCAGAGAGGGTACGCGATTACTGGCCCAGCCTTTCACGCTGTCACCCAGACAGCAAGCAACACTGGAGCAGAGTCCATCCACACTTACTCATGTAGATTTAATGTGCACCAGAGTCAGGCCTGAGCTTCCTGAATTGCAAGGAAAGCAATAGTCTTGTATCTGTGGAGTGTTTTGATCCCCAAGCTCAGTGTACCACAAGAAAGGCAGGTGACACAGAAGTCTACATCTGCCTGGGTGGTATAGCGCATGCTTCAGGCTGTGGCACAGGCAACAACTTATCTATTGCGCTGATAGGATCTGGGACTGGTGACTATATAGGGCAATTAGCAGAGGCCTCAAGTTGACAGTGTCATCTCTCTGACGGTACTCGGTAGTTCCGTGTAGTGAATGGAAACTGCCAATCCTTAGGGCTCTTCAAGTTCTCTGAAAGGTGAGACTACTGAGAGTGCCTCACATTTAGTCTGAGCTCAGCTACAACCTGTGTGACGGACACAATATGGATCATCATTCTTTATCTGTCCATGATCCTCAACATTCAGTGTCCATTTCTCTAACAGGTATAAGGAAGAGTCTTCTCTGTCTTGCAGGACAGATTTTGGATGCTGCTATGGCTTGAGCGCTTTTCTTTAAGAATGAATAGCCTAACTCTGCTCTGATACTTCCCTTTGTTGTTGTTTTTTTCCAGGGGCTTTGCCAGATAAAGGAGACTTGTTTCTGGACCCTGCCATGGATCAGGAACTTGAGAAATTGTAAGTAAAGTTGCCTAAAGTAGGAGGTAAAGCAACAGATTGAAGGTAGCGTGCTGAGGAAGACTTTACTAAAAAGTACTGTCCCTATTCCTTTGCTCTGCTATAAAACAATAGAGGAGCTAACAGAGCAGCCTGAGCAGAGAGCGCCTCTTTCTTTGGGGTGCCTTGGTGCAGCTAACAAAAATCCTTAGAAAAGACTTCAGAAACAGAGGGGAAAAGTGTGCCTCAAAGAGGGATCTAGAGGAAGCAGTAGTCTCTAATGAACAGGGAAATTTTGTTTGGATGGTGAAAACTAGGAGTGCTGGAGGACACAGGCTCAGCCCAGAAGAAAGATCTGTTTAAAGAGGAAGAAAGATTCACAGCGAGTCTGGTAGGTACTGGTGCAGGGTGTTCCCCCTCTGTGCCATGAGCATCTTTCCATCCCTGTGATAGTTGTGAGTCCTCCTGCCAGGTTCACTCCAAAACTGCTATGGTACAGGTTGGAGATGACAAGTTAGGCTGCCTGACATTTGTCTTTTCTCTTTCAGGGTAGCTCAGGTTTCAGGGCTTTCCGTCTCTGGTCCCACCAGCTCCAGCGGGGACACAGCTAATTTGCCTGTCCGTAACTCACCCAGGATTAACTCTCCCTGGAAACCTCTACACCATCGGCGAAAAATGGATGCAGAGAGTGAAGGCTCCAACGAAGAGACAGACTCCTCTGAAAATTGAAGGTTGTGAGGGTGGGCACCGTTCCCATCTTGGGATTCTCCAGAACCCACTGGAGGAACAGCAGCTCCTCCCAGAGCATCTGCTCTGACGGTGGGTTCTGTCCACATCACCAGTGTGTGTGTGTGGCTGTGCCAGTCCCCATTGCCAGGTCCACCCCTCTCTTCCCAGGAAAAGCTCTGCCTTTTTCCTCGCTGCAAATTTGCGCAGGAATAGCTCCTCTCCAGACGCTATCTCCAGCTGCAGAGTTGTGCTACCCTCTGCTGGCAAGACAAACCAGCAGATGATAGCTCTGCATCCACTTGGAAATAGCCGGATATTCTCTCACCGGGGCTCTTCCTCAGGGTTCAGCAGGTGCTGGAGCAGTGGGAATGCTAGTGCAGGCCACTTGCCAGTGTTTTGTTGTGTAACTGTGTTCAGACTTGGCCTAGACAATAGAGTGGTTAAATCGCCAACGGCAGCTCTGCACTAGTGTTCCATTGTAACTAGTCCCAGTGAAGTTGCACCTGCATATGATCAAAGGTAGAGAAATTCCTGAAGTTCCTAGAAAAGAAGGGCTTAGGTATTGCCATGCCACCTGTCTCTGCTTCCTCCTCCCTGTGTCCAAGACTTGCCAAAGCAAATATAGCAAATAAGCTAGACTGCAGTAAGTAAATAAGTAAAAAAGTACTGCACAGTGCTGTCTGGCCCCTCTGCTGTTTGGAGTTCCCTTCTGTGAGGCCTCCCACTGCCTCCAACAGTATATTAAGGTAATTTGGAAAAGCAAGCTTCAGAGTGGTTGGAGGAAAGAGAGAAAAAGTCTTTAAATTCCTTGACCACAGGTGCTGTGGCTTGCAAACATACAGAGCATCTGCTGGGGTTGAGTGGGCAGAAGCACTAGGGGAGAAGGAAGCAGTTATCAAATGAGTCCCAGGTATTTTTTTTTTTTAAATATTAGCATTGTTGTAGCATCGTACGTAGCTGTTACAACTACAAAGAAAGAGAAGTAATGTCTTATTGTGTTAATGGTAACTAACTCAGCAGTTTGGCCTCCACAGCCCTGCACGCTTCATCTAGCCCAGCTCCTGTGCCTCAGTTTGCATGGACTAATTATTTCCTGGAGAACTTCAGTTTCTCTTCATTCTTTGGGAGCCTCCTTGCTCCTCCTGTTCATAAAATGCTGCAGCGAGGGCTGCCAGGAGCTGGTAACCCAAAGCTTATAGGGGCCCTAAGGTGAGTGGGATTCAACACATGCTGGAGCTATTTTAAGCCTAATCCCGTGTGTCTGTGCCACAGCCCCACCGGTAGAGGTAGAGGGAGGGGTTATTTATTTATTGTAAGTTATTTTATTTATTAACGTGCTCGCTAACTGCGCTTTCTCTCCCACCCATCAGTGAGTGACTGTGACAGCCCGGCAATAAAGCACGCTCTGTAAGGCCACTGCTGCGTCTGGGCTCTTCTGGGCTGCCCCGGCCCCTCCTCAGGGCGCTGCCGGGGGCAGGGCCCTGGGGGAGCGGTACCGGGCGGACAGGAGCACCGCAGGGCGACGGCGGTACCCGCGGACCCCGCTGGGGAAGGCGACACCACCACCCCCGGGGCGCCGGGACAGCCCCGGGCCGCCTCCGCGCGGGGGCAGCCCCGCCCCGCCCGCTCACCCCTCCCGCCTGGGCACCGCTTGCGGCCGCGCAAGCGCAGGTGGCCCCCCCCCCCCCGCCGCGCCCAGACCCAACGCGCAAGCGCGGTGGCCCTGCCTTCCCGCCTCCCGCGGTGGGCGGGAGCGCTGCCGCCCCTCAGAGCGCCGGCTTCGCCGCGGGGTCTGTTGCGGTGCAACCGCGCCAGGGCACCGGGGACAAAGGCCACGGGAAGGCCCGAACCTTACCCCCCCGCCTCCTTCTGCCCCACCGCAGCGCAGAGTAACCCTTCCCCTCTCGTGCTGCAGGCACCATAGCCCCTCGAGCTGGACAGGAGAGGTGAGGCCTGTGCAAGCCTGTTAACAACCCCCGAGAGAGAGGGCTGCTGACGGAAACTTCAGAACAGCCTCAGCCTCTCTTTTTGCTAATAGTTAGTGTGTAACTAGCCCCCTTCTGCACCCTTTTTCCTACTACCCAGTCCTCAGCACTGTAGCCCAAGGAAGAGAAAAACATGCTCCTGTTAAAGAGTCAGGGGCAGAGAGCAAAGTTAAACAGGACTAAAATGACAGTCCTCACTCACTCACTGCTGCACTTCAGAAGTTCACCTCCTAGTGAAGTCAGAGGTTCAGGACTTTGACCTCAGTCCAAAGCTGGGCAACAAAATAACCAGGGATCCAGTAAATATCATTACAGTACTTCTTTACCTGGGCCTTTTTTGCTCATGATGTAATTAGAAGCTAAAAAAATAGTCTTTGCTTTGATTTTTTTCCTCCTGCATCAATATATGCTGGTTTACAAGACAGTAAAAAGGATTATCCCATGGTAAAGTCAGACCCTGCAGATATGGAAGACTCCACATCACCATGGATTGGGAGCACTGAGCAGAACAAAAAAAGCAGTCATGTCTGTAGGAATCAGGTAACATGATGTTCAGAAAAATAGCATTCTCCTTTTCTCCATCACTTGGTGAGCTAAGGTATGGGCCAAGGACAGGAGCACTAATGAGCACAGCCCAGGAGTTCCTGTCATATCTTTTACAGCAGCGAGGTTAACCCTGTAAGAAGGCCTGTCTCCACTGGCTAGTAGATAGCAGTGGGTATGAGGGCACATTGAATTTTAATAGAGTGGAATCCAGAGATAGTTGGAAAGCATCCTGGGCACAGCCATGTCCTGACCACCTCTGCTTACCTTCTCCCCTCCCCACCCACCCCAGACAACTAAGACAATCCTGCAGAGTTTACTCCAGGCAAAGGTGACTTCAGTGCCTCTTGCTGGTGTCCCTCTGAGTTGCAGTCCCTGGGTCATCAATATGAGCCATAACGATCCTGGGGAGCAAACACACAAAGACACCACACTAGAACACTTCATGCAAATGCCAGAGACAGGTAACAAGGTCTTGGGGTGTTTGGGATTGGAATGCTGCATGAGGTTACCTAGACAGGACACCATGCAAAGGCAGGATGTAAAATGGCCTTAACTTTCTAAGTTACGTCTTTTCCCACAAATCTCAGACATATCTGACATAACAAGGTCTCCTGTCCAGCAGGAGTAAGGTTAGCCAAGTAGAGTTTACTGGCCACCTGGAATTGCTCAGCTATTGTAATGTAGTCATCAGCTACAAAAGACATCTCTACCTGGGACTTTCCACATAATTTGAGAAGACAATGATAATGCCAGCGGAAGCCGGGATATGGTGAAAGTCCCTGAGCATGACAATAGCCTGTCTGAAGGTGCCATAGTGTAACCTCACCTGGAGGGAGTTCATCACCCCATTGGCTAGGACAGCCATCTTGCCAGCAACTGATTTCACTCCTTGCTTGAACTGTGCAATGTCAGCTGCAGGCAGGACATTTCCAATTGACACACCACCTACGAGAACAAGCAAGAGTTAGCCCTGAGTCCTCCAGCTCCAAAGAGCACCCTGACCCGTGCCAATCCAGGTCCTCCAAAGCTGCCCCCTTCCTCAACCCCCTGAGTGCTAACAAACCTGAGTGTGCGTTCTCAGCCTCTCCAAACAGGTCTGCAGAGCTGATGGCACTGCTTCCCGAGAGCTGCTGCAGTCGAGATCTGGCTTCATACTGCAGCAGAAAACAAAACCAAAAAGATTATAAAGGAAGGGAACAAAGTAAGAACCGAGCAAACAGGAGGAGATGAAGCCAGAGCTGTACCAGCTTAAGCACTGCAGAATGCATCTACCTCAGCATCTGCCTCCCGCCCAAAGAACATATCTGAAGAGATGGCTTTAGCCCCTGCGAACTTCTGCCGAGCTTCATTGGATTCCACAACTGATGTCCTGTTCTCTGCCTCCCGCCTACTGGTGGGTCTGAGGAAACAAGAGAGGAGACATCTCAGTTTAAGCTTACCAACACAGTAAAGAAACAGACTTCTCTCTCAGACCCCGTCTGATCAAAGGACAGCAACAAATCCCCAAGTGCTACCATCGGGGTTCTCCTCTCCCCACCTCAGGACAGCCAGCACTTGATGACCATAAAGGCTGTATGAAACTTAGGGACACGACAGGCAAAGAAGTGCCCAAGCCTCTTTCACTGAAGGCCCTTTTTCTTGGGCTTGTCCGTGGAAGTTATCTTCTGCAGCACAAGGCTCCTGTCATAACACAGCAGCATCTCTCCCCACAGGTCCTAGACCTATCGCTTTGTCCTGGACACAAGGAAGATACAGTAGCAGTGGCAGGCACTTTACCTCTCTGAAACTGGCCGAATACTGGAAATGGTCACCTCAGGTTCCTCCTCTTTGTCCATACCCCATGAAGAGTCTGCTTCCCATCGTGAGCCAAATGCATCTTCGAATGAGAAGGGATTATATTTGTACCTAGGTACCAAAAATAGGTAATGTAGGCCAGACATTACATTCAGGAACAAGCCAAAGACTACGCTGAAGCTAAGGCTTACTTGGGGGGTCCAGATGTGAAGCCTCCAGCATCTTCAAACAAGTCCAACTGGGAGCGGGAAGATTTTGCAGCCAGCGGCGTCTCCTGCTCAATTACTTGCATCTCAGACATCACTGAATGTGAAACAGAACTGGCACAACAAACAGGTAGTCAGGGCCAATGGGTCTGACAGCATCCAGGCCCTACAACCAGTCTGCCTCAAGACTGAATCTGGCCTTCACAAGCAGGGCAGGTACCGCAAGTCTCAAGGGAAAGTTATGGGATGCCAGCCCCCCTCACCACTTATCTGGCTTATCCTGACTCCCTCAGAAGTCTTGAGCTACCTTCTTAAGGGAAGTATTCTGCAGGGGGACATCTGTCAAGCAGCAGGGCTCTAGGGCTAGATGCTGACAGGCCACATGCATCTTTAGAAAAGTTCAAATGAGAACTAGAACTTCTGAACAGAGTGCCCATTCCTTCTGGGGCCTGAAGCATTTTTAGACATAATCCAGCATATGAGCACTTCAAATCAGCTCCTTATCTGTTACGAGAGCAGCAAGCTATTGCCTTCAGAAAACTCTTCCAGAGCAGGGTGCTTCCAAGGCACCTGTCTGTCCTATGCCATCCACAGCCAAGTACCTTCTGGACACCAAGCCCATGCCCAGCCTCTCTGCTTGTTCACGCTTCTTCCCTTCAAGGTTCTGAAGTTTCTTCTCTTCCTTCTTTCGATCAAGCTGCAGTTCCTGATAAGCCAGTCGCATTGAGGTGACTCTAAAGGAAAGAGCTATGGTGGGTACCAGCTCACTACCCTCCCCACCAGCCCATGCTGTGGAGGGGCGAGGGGGAGAGTAACCCTGACAACCCATCAAAACACCCATTTCCACAACAGCTCTACCAAAAATCCTTACACAGAAGCTACCGCTTGTCTTCCCATCTCACCTCCGTTGGGATTCAACTCTTTTTTGACTAACCATGATTTCCTTACTGTAAGCATTGCCCCCCCAACAGAATGCCCCATCCAGTTCAGCCTTTGCCTTTTTCAGTCCTGTCCAAAGGTCAACAGAAAACACAAAATACTTCCACATCTGCTCCTTAAACTCTTCCAGGGATGCTAATTTGAATAAAATATGACAGTATAACTTGTGCCCTGCTGTAAGGGCCATAATGACTTATAGCTACTGCTCTTCCTATCGTGCAGCATGTTCCGTACTCACATTAGGTGGTCCTAGGGTGAACAGCATTAACCTCATATTACTTCTACCTTAGGTAAGCAAGGTATTCAGCCCAAACAGGGCACTTACATGGACTCCTCAGCTTGTTTCCTGGACTCCACTGCCTGCTGTTCCCTCAGCTGCTCTGCCACCTGGGCTTGCCGCTCAATCTCACTGAAGCTCTGGCTGCTCACTTTCTGGGCTCCAAGACCTTTTTTTCCACCCAGCTTGAAAAACAAAACAAAAAACCCCTCCGTGATTTCTTCACCCTAGGTTGTTCATCATAGAAGAAAGCGAGAATCCTACTCCTTGCTGCACCGATCAAGCCTTCGGTCTCCAGAGGTAGTCACAACCTACAGACCCAATAGAGCTTGCAACAGAGTATGGAAGAACACCCAAGAGTTAAGCCACCAGTGCCCACTGCTAAGACATCAGCCACATACACTTCACAACGAGTAATGATCCAAAACCTAATTGGTTTTGTCCGTTAATATACAAGCTATCTTTCAAAATAAGCAGTGATATAATCAAAGCTCTCCCTTTCCCAAACGGATCTCTCAGTACACAACTTCGTTAAGGGCAGAAAGCAAGGGCCAGGGAAAGGACAGCAGTAATATGAGACATGCTCTACCTCCTCTCCATAAAACAAGAGCTCACACATACCCCTTTCTTGGCAGCTCCTGGCTTCTTCTTTCCAATGAGGGAAGATTTAAGTTCTGCAAGAGGAGGGAAGCAGCAAATAAGCAGAAGTGAATTATTTTAAGATGCCAAAATTAGTCAGCAACCCACATAAACATCCACCACAGTCCAGCTGCTATAGAGTCCAGGGCACACCATGCAGCTTCACATCAGAAGCCTGGGTGACTTCACCCAGCCAAGAAAGAAGCATTTAGAAGCTCCACAATTGCAGGCTGGTGGCCTAAGGAAGCACATCCATTGCTGGAGAAACTTGTAAGTGAATTAAGACCTTTGAATAGCTCCTCCAAGTGTCATGCAGTTGTTGACCCTACCCAGTAGGGATCAGGGTAGCTAGAGGAAGACTAGATTTATTCCATACATAAATCCAAGAAAATACAGCTTCAGAGCCATATGGTCAGTGCCTCACCAATGCCTTAGGCACAAAGAAGCAAGAACCCTAAAGTCATGTTTACATGAACAGACCAATGACAAAATGGACCTGAAGTGCAGCGAGCTGTAAAAGCAACAGGTTCCCCAACCCCCTGCACCAGGAACCTGTCACTCTGAGGGCATGAAGCATGCCACACTTGTAAAACCAGCCAAGGTCCAGCCAAGCAGCAGATGCCTGGGGAAAAGTGTTAAGAACAAACCAAACAGAGAGGGACTGCCCAGGACATTTTCCCAGCTTCCAACATGTAGCTCCAAAATCTTCTATCACCCTTGTGGGGCTTTTCTTCCACAGAAGTGTTTCCTTACTCTCTACACCCACATGGCTTTTGTCAACCCATACTTTAGATCATTCTTGACAGCCTTTCCTGTATCTTCTCTAATTTTACTCTAAGTTTTTAAAATAGGGATGTTGAAAACATTCAAACTATCCAAGACTGTTTTCAGCTCGCTGTTGCTAACATTTGATTTGGGGTTGGTTTTTGTTATTACTGTCAGGAAACACTTAACAGAAATGACAGTAAGATCCCTTTCCAGAGAAGTAATAGCTGGTTTAGATCCCAATACAGTACATGTAAGCTTTGGCTCATTCTCTCCCTCCAAGCACAGGAAGCTAAAGTTAGAGTTGAAGGCAGAATCACAGAAGGGGCAAGCAGAGTTGTCACAAGCAGCCAGCGCAGGCCAGCTGTTAGCCAGTTACCTCTGGCAGGAGCGGACCCTTGTGTTGATAGATACATGGACATGTCTGAGGAAGAGATGTAAAACACAGGGAATGAATAGACACTTGAAGACACAGGCTTTCCACCCAGGATGAACCCACTGTGGGCTAGGAGCACAGTCTCAATAAGAAAAGAAGCTCCAGCTAGATGCTCTGTGTGCAGCCAGGGCAGTAATGGCAGGGGAGAATCAGATACAAATCCCTGTTACTCTGGAAGCTAAAAATTCATTTGCCTCCAAAGGTTCTGAGGGGAAAAAAAACCACCACCACCAAAAAAAAAAAAAAAAAAAAAAAAAAACAACAAACAAACACCACAGCCATGTGGCCTTGATCAGTCCAAAGCTCAAAATAATGAAAACAAGCTTTTGGGAAGGCAATAGCTTTGAACTCAATCATCCAAAGGAGGAAAAAACCTCCAGTAAACTGTGGCTTGGTTTTGGGGTTCAGGGAGATCCTCAGTAGTGGCTCCACAGGAGGATAAGCTCCTGTGGACGTTCTGAAAATTGGCTCATCAGTTCCAGCTCCACTGAGCTTACTACTGAACAATAGGTATAAGAGCAAGACTGATCTGAGAGATAGCAGAGTTTTACTTACCTAGAGGAGCTTTAGGAGATGTGCTCAACAAGTCAATAGATGGGCCTTGGCTGGAATCTGTGGGCGCAAAACCAGAAGAGAACATTCAGCAGATTGATTTTCAACCCCTTTCTTTTCAGTTCCACTATATCTCTTCTACCTCCTCTGCCCTTCCCCCCCCAGCCTCCAAACAAGTGAAGTTAGTTTGAAACGTGCAATTTCCCAAGCACAACAACTTTACGTCTCCACAGAGCAAGTTATTCCCTCTGCAGTGTTCTTAACACATTAAAAGAAAGCAAACGCTCTGCAGGGGAATACTCAAAGCTGTTTCAAATTACAGCTATGCTCCCAGATTCTTGGTTTCCTTGTCATTCACCCTAGAAACAGGGTTTTTTCCCCCTCTATATTCATATGTCACTTCCAGACCCACCAAATTCAAGGGATAGAGAACAGTGTTTAGACAAATAATTATGTCTGGAAGCAGGGAAATGGGGCAGCTAATCCCCAAAACAGTTTTGTTTGCATTTCAGGAAAAGCAGAGAACTGATCCCAAACAGAGCAGTGTTTTTAGAAGTCTCCACTAATTTAACTGAACATCGTAGAGTGCACGGAGCTTCCACTCCTTTCAAGCCTGAACCAGAGAAAAAGCTCAGCCCTTCCAACGGTGGTACTGAAGTATATTCTCCTGGAAATGAAGTCAGGTTCTTGGAAAAATTATTCAGCAGGGAACTCACTCGACACTTCACTGCCTTCTGATGACTTTGCTGCTTTTTCCACCTCTGGGGAAGACTGTGCAGGATTCTGGCTGGCATCTGCTACATCCCAGGTACTGGAAGACTGCAAGGAGATGCTCATTCCAGTGATTTGCAGAAGATGAATGAACCGAACAATCCTGAACTTAATTCAAGTTTAGTGACCTGTATTCAGTTTTAGACCAAAAGGAAACACGCTCCAAACTCCAGACTATGCCTTCACTGAAGGTAAGATAACATATGGACAAGTCCACATTCCCTTAGCAGGAACAAAAATTAAACAAAAAAAAAAAAAGCCAAGCTGAATAGAAGGCCAGGAGGAATGACAGCATCACTCGACAGCAGTATCAGAGTTGGCTACTGTGAGGACTTCCCAGGTTAAGGAGATGAGCTTAAATCTGGGAGAAAGTATGAACGGGTGTCCCTGGAAAAAAATAATCTCGGCCTCCACTGTTTTTATTGCCATACAGCCAATTCTCACGTTACTCTCTTCACTTGAGAAAGTCAATTGCCCAAATCCACTTTACCAGGGTCTACGCGCTGAAAAGCTGACTAAACCAGAAGTTCAAAGCAATAGCCAGTTCTTGCTTTAACTGTACAAAGAGACTAAGTGTATTCCAGGGAGTAGCTGGTAGCTCTGAGTATTCCTTGAAGATAAAGACAGTCTCAAAAACAAAGGACATAGATATTAAAGGCCTCAGGAGGGATTGTTTAGATCTGTGACTATGTCCCAGGCTGATGACTGAATTGTAGTTCTTCCATGTTACTACTGAATACGATTTAGAGTCCTTCCAAACTAAGTGGGACTGCTCCTGTCTGAATGGTTGGCTATTTGTCTGGTTTAGACAGTTCTTCTCACCTGTGTGTGCTCCATGAAGAAATCAGCATCGCTTTTGTCAGGGGAGTGCCCCGGGGCTCCACTCAGTCCATCTATAAGCAGCTGAAGACAGGAGAAGGAAGACAAAGAAGGTATCCTACAAGACTCATCATCCAGCACTACACATCTAACAGTACAGAGCTGCTCAGACTTACGTCAGTGCCGTACTTGGCCATGGCAGCACTTGCCAGCTGCCGGATCTTTTCCCTGTACATCTGGGCAGCTCGACTATTATACTTGGCGTTGGCATCTGTGGTAGTACAGCCGTGCTGGCGGAAGAAAGCAGTCTGAAAAGAGAAGAATATTCAGTCTCCTGACTGGTAGATCATACTCAAGCAAGCATTAGAGATAAACTCAACACGAAAGGGAAGCTTCCCAGAGACAGGGGATGACATACGGAGCACACAGCATGAACCAGCCATTCACTGATCTTCTCCAAGAAGCCTCACTCCAGGCCCCAGAGGCCTAAAAAAACCCATCCCTGTCCTCCACAGGAGGATGCTTCTGAGTCACAATGCTGAGCATGAGTTTTCAAACTGATCAGTGTTACTAACTCCTTTCATTTAAGAGGACTATGCCTCTCATTTAAATGAGATGTAAGGAAATGACACATCTGCACATCAGAAAAACAACGCATTCAAAGGTCATGGTCTGACTTCCAAGCACACCTAACAAACGCCTCCCCTCATTACACATTTCAGATGAGGTTGGTACTGAGAAAGCCACACAAAGGAAAGGGACAAGAAACAGAGGATGTGCATTAGCAAGAGGGAAAGCAAGCGAAATGCCTACAGAGGCTCCTCACCGCGTTGGCATTGCTGCCCACTTGCATACACCTCAGCTGGAACCAGTTCCAGTTAGAATCCAACTCTGTGGACCTGTGTGAGAACCAATTATTTCTATTAATAATGTGCAGGCATACCAAATTCAAAAGCAAGCTCTGTGCTAGAATGGTCAGCTATCCCACCACTATCCCAGAGTATACGAGGCAAAGGCGGAAAGAACATCTTGATAACTTTTTTGCTCCCATAAGAAATTAATGTGATTTTTTAAACTGAGGAAAAAAACCCACAGTTTCTGCTTCACACGAAATAACAGTGCCCAAATTTGGAGAGCCTCTCACTTGTATTGCTTGTTAAGAGTGCACAGCTTGAGCAAGGAAGGCACAGCCAACAACTTTTATTCTACATGTGATCTCACCACAACATGAGCGACTCATATTCAGCCCGTCCCACAGATTAGGCCAGAACACATGACAAAGCAACTGAGAAAACAACCAAGTAAAGCTAGGTGACAGAGTATGTCTCATACCAGTTACTCAACTTATCTCTGAATAAGTAAAGGTCACAGTTCTTTTACTTAAAATGCCAACTTATACAAGTACTGAAAATAAGAACAATAGGCTGAACAT